>NC_077247.1:9032916-9360833 GCF_947179165.1 Solanum dulcamara | reverse complement strand
TGAAGAATTATGAGCCTCCTTCAAGATCAAACCTCTTAGGCCATCTACATCCGTAACACATAATCCTTCTTGTGAAAAGACTTTTACTTTCTTTTATTTCATCAATTTCTTTAACTCCACTAATGTCTGGTCAAGGTCTAGTTTTGACTTGACATCTACTACCAAAGACGATTCTGACCCATTGTGCACAAGCACACCATCATCAGAACTACCCAACTTCACCCCAATATAGCCAACTAGTGAATTTGCTTTACCAACTCTCTCTTCCCTTCATTAACATGAGACACACTCCCCAATGCCGCCAAATCATTAGAGCAAACACAACGGCTACTAACTCAAGATCATGGTAGGATAGCTACGCTCATGCACCATCAATTGCTAGAAGCATAGACTATAACTTTGTCATTTTGCATCAAGACACAACCCAAACCGACCCTTGAAGCATCATAATATACAATGAATCCTTCTAATCCTTCTAGTAAAGTCAAAATAGGAGAGGAGGTAAGCCGATCTTTCAAAGCTTGGAAACTCCTCTCAAAATCATCCGTCCATAAGAACTTTGCCTTCTTTTGGTTCAATTTCGTCATAGGAAATGAAATAGAAGAGAATCCTTCAACAAACCTTCTAGAATACCCAGCTATACCCAAGAAGCTCCTAAAGTCTGAAGGAGTCAATGGTCTAGGCCTATTCCTTACCGCTTCCATCTTTATAGAATCAACCTTGATCCTATCACCAGACACTATGTGGCCAAGAAATATCACCTCTTTCAACCAAAATTCACACTTACTAAATCTGCCAAACAATTGCCTATCCCTCAAGGTTTGACATACAACTCCCAAATGACTCTTGTATTCTTTCTCACCCTGATAGTAAATCAAAATATCATTAATGAAGACCACTACAAAAGTATCAAGGTAGGGTTTGAACACCCTATTAATTTAGTCTATAAACACCACCGGTGCATTCATCAATCCAAAGGACATCACAAAAAACTCAAAGTGACCATACATTATTCAAAATGTCATGCTGGGTATGTCATACCCCCTTACACTTAGTTGACGATAGCCATACCGGGAGATCAATCTTTGAGAAATGACTCACGCCTTGCAATTGATAAAACTAATCATATATCCTAGGGATCATGTATTTGCTCTTAATGATCACCTTGTTCAATTGAAGATAGTCTGACACCCTACTAAGTGCATCAGCAACCACATTGGATTTACTCAGATGATAATGCATACTCATGTCATAGTCCTTGAAGAGTTCAAGCTAGCTTATTTGTCTTAGGTTGAGGTCCTTTTGGGTGAATAAATATTGAAGACTTTTATGATCGGTGTACACATCTACATGTACCCTGAACATCTGTAGCGACCTATCCTTCTTCATCACAAACAATATGGGAGCACCCCATGGTGAAATACTTGGCCTTATGAATCATTTTTCCAATAAGTCTTTCAATTGTTATTTTAACTCCTTTAATTTAACAAGGACCATCCGGTAGGGAAGAATAAAGATAGGTTGGGTATTAAGGAGAAGATGAATACCAAAATCAACTTCTCTTTCAAGAGGGACACCAGGAAGGTCATCAAGAAAGACATCAAGAAACGCATTAACTACAAGAGCCGATTCAAGAGACGGAATTTCAGAGTTGACATCTCAACCCTCACAATTTGATAAATACAACCCTTAGCAATAAATTTCAGACCTTAAGACAAGAAATGAACCTACCCTTGACTACCAAATCATGACCATTCCATTAAAGAATAGGATTACTTGGGAAATGAAACTTGACTCTACCAGTTTTACAATCTATAGAGACATGTGATGCATACAACCAATCTATCCCAACAATAATATCAAAATTTACCATGTCAAGCTCTATGATATGACAAGGAATAACTTTATGCAAGATAGATATGGGATAACTCTTATAGACTTTTCTATCAACATTCGACTCACCAATTAGGGTAGACACCAAATAGGGTTCTAACAACATTTTTGGTAACACATAACACATATTAGCAAGGAATGGAGTAACAAATTACAAATTTTCACTCGGATCTAATAAGGCATACATATCAAAAGCAAAGACCTTTAACATACCGGTAATAATATCAGATGTTTCCTCAACCTCTTTTCTTCCATGCAAGGCATAAAATTAGTTTGTGCATTGGCCACTCCCTTAAGCATGTTGACTATGAGAAACTTGGCCTTAAGTCCTACTACAACCACCTACAATCCCTAGCTTGGTGACCCGGTTTACCACGTTAAAAGCATGCATTGGAGCTGGCTAAGCATTCCTATTTGTGATTCTTCCCACATTTGTTGCAAGTGGCGAAAGTTTGAGCTCTCACATTCTCCCTTGGAACCATAGGATTTGCACTCTTATCCTTGTTGAACCTTGGAAGAGGAATATTGGTGGAACCTTGACCCATGAACCATTGCCCTCTATGTCCCTTTCCACCATCACTATAACCAGACCTTTGAGCATTCAACCCTCCACCATTGACTCTGGGCTTCTTGAAACCTCTTGACCTCTCCCTCATATTCTCCTCTTCAATTTGTTTCATATATGTCATGAGTCAGGAAATGTCCATCTCTTTGACCAACATGGTCGTCTTGCATTCTTTGGACACCAAACTAGAAACACTGGAGATGAACTTGCTTATTCTTTCCCTTGTATCAGAGATCATGAAAGGAGAATACTTAGACAATTTGGTGAACTTGAGGAAATATTCCCTCACACTCATGCTTCCTTGGCGAAGGTTGATGAACTCTTAAATCTTTGCCTCCCTTAGCTCCAAAGGAAAGAAGCGATCTAGAAAGGCACCCTTGAACTCTTCCCATCCTATGGGTCTCACATCTTCACCCTTCTCAACAACCCATTGCTCATACCACACCTTTTCTATGCCTTTAAGTTGATAAACTACAAGATTGACCTTTTCATTTGGGAGCACTCCCATGATAGCTACAATCTGGAAAAATTTTCAATAAACTCCATAGGGTCCTCATCAACCTTAGAACTATCAAATTTGGGTTGATTCATTCTCTTGAAGTCCTGAATCTTAGAAGCCAGAGTAGGCACTTGAGGAAGAGGAGGAGCAATGCCTTGATTCCCTTGGATTGTTATGACTTGAGCTAACAATGTGATGATGTTCTGGAAGTGTGCATGGGTAACCCGTTCCCCTTGAGGAGCCTCTAGAACAGGAGGAATGGGGATCTCATTAGCATCTATTGTTGTCGGTGGAGGTTCTCTTCCTCGAGATATTTTCTAGAGAACACAAAAATGATTTGTTAGTTAGAGGAAGTCTTAGGACAAAACTAGGACATGACATGAATCATGAAAGAAGGGAGAACTTTCCTAAATGGCTTATAGTCTCCTATCCATAGTTGTGGCGTGCTTCACAACTGTGAATAAGACCCTATTCGACATGGTATGTTGGACTCTTAGGACCATTCAAAACCTCGAGCTCTGGTACCAAGTTTTTCATGACCCAAGCGAAGATCCTAAATGTGACATAGCCAATGAGGAACCTGGAGGTACCTCATCTAAGCCTTTTAGCATTCATTTATCTTTTCATAAGTAATGACGTTCAATAATAAGCAGATATAAAAAGGGAAAAGGGACTAAAGAAAATATCATAGAAATAAGAGTCAATATCAAACTTACAATATCATATATTTAGGTCCAAACATTCCTCTACTAAAAGACTTGGCGAGGTATAAGACATGTTCCTAGCTATTCATTTGTGGGAAGATGATCCTAATCAACATTTAAGACCATGCAAGCTATTACATGGAATCCAACATAATCTCCTACGTTGACACAGGGAGTCTACTTGCTAGATAGAACTCCATCACATCATTCATTTTTTTAACCTTAACTTTAAGGGTTTTTGTGGATCCACTAGCCTAAGTCCATAACGGCTACTATGTTGGCACATAGTGAATAAGACAAGGAGTTGCTACTAGGATTCCCTTAGCAAATCCCACGTCAATTCCCTATTCGGTACTAAGTCAAATACCACCGAATAATACGTATCATGGTAACATAAACATACATATGCTTAGGGACATCAAATCATCATTGGGTAGAATAGTTCATTACAACTTGATGATTCAAATGTGAGAATTGTCCTTATCACATAGAATCAATTCTTTGTCTAAGAATATCTTTGATCATCATTAAATTATTCTTTAAAGACCTTCATATTCGTATTAAATAAACCTTTGTAAACGTTGGGTTAAAAACCCTTTCAATCAATTCAATATTCTTTAAAAGTCATTGTAAAACATGGTGGATTTAGCTAATTTAACTTCAAATCATTAAAATCAATGATAACATGCATGAGTGTAATGGAATGCATCAATTTAAACATACTTGAAACAACCCACCAATTTACCTTAAAACTCTTTTATGTCTTCATATAAAGACCTTTGATAAAATCATCAATTTCATATAATTGAGAGATAATATAAGTTATGATAGGTGATGTGTCACAAAAATACAACACTTATGATGCTCAAAAAATGGATTTATTGTAAGTTATCAAGCACATTTTGTTAGTTGGGTTGATGATCTTTGGCTTGGTTTATTTAAGACCCTGTAAATCAGAAAGTTGGAATAAAATAGGAAAGTCTCAAAATTTTGAACCCATCCATGTGAATGAGCCCCTCTATGGCTCATAGGTCCTTAGACAGCTCATAAGGTTGGGTCATAGAGTGACCCTACGAGAAGAAAAATAGAGTTCCCCTTAGGAGAGGTTCTATGACCTACCAAGAAGAGTCGTCCTTGAGAAGATGGGTTGTAGGAACCCCTCGTAGGCTAAGTTCAAGGCAGGACCTGATAAGGCCAAGTCTACTATCATTGAAAATGGGTCATTTAATGGAGGACGGGTATTATACATGAGTCATTCATAAACTTCAAAGACTTAAATTTGACAGATTTTGGGGACCTGCAGGACGAGTCCAAGAATAGGTCATTTACTTGAGGACGGGTCACATACAATGGTCGTTCGTAAATACAAAGACTATGTTTTTAGGCTCTTTTATCAAGCCTACAAGATTGGTCGTTTGCATGACTCGTTGTTTCGACGACGACCCATGTAGGGGTCCCGTAGGGCCAATTTTCCAGATTTAATGAAGGGCAATTATGTATTTTCCAAAGTTTGATTCAATGAACCTAGACACTTTTATGGATAAGTTTAAAGTCTACAAACACTCTTCTCTTCAATACCCCCTCCTATTTAATTCATTCTCTCAAAAACTACCAAGGTAAGAACTCACAAGTTTCCTCAAGATTTCTCTCCAAATTCAAGCTAGGGTTTCAATCTTCTTCAAGGTTCTTCTTCAATTCCTAGTGAATTCAAGAGAGGTATGTGGGTTTTTATCCATGAGTTCTTCCACCCATGGAGCCTAAATATTTTCTCAATTTAGTATTTTCACTCAAAATGATGAAAATTTATGAGCTTTTACATGATAACTTTAAATGCATATATTATGATATATTTGAAGTTTCTTTACATATATTGATGAATATTGACTCTTGGTTTCATGAAGTTATGATGTAATTAAAGTGCCTATATGAAGGCTTGAAAAGAGTTTTAAGACATAAATGATGTTGCTTTAAGAATGTGTATTTTATGCATTTCCATTACTCTCATGCATGCAAGAATTCTTTAAAGGCATTGGAAGGTTTTCACGAAATGAACCCACCTAGTTTCTTATGATGAAGTAAAGTTGAAATGAAGTTTGACTCCAATGAATGCTATGAAGTAAATGCTTATGAAGGGGAGTCCTTATGGAATGATTGATGGATGAAAATGTCTTCTTAGCCAAAGTAAGGTTTTGATGTGAAAGAACAATTCTTACGTTGAATCAAATGAAATGTTTAATGTTATGATATGACATGTATGACATCCCTATATGCCGTCAATGCTTTTGAACATTTTTCAAAAAAAAGGGCAGGTCTGATTAGCAGTGTACCCTAAATACTATCACTAATTGTAGATCTAATTTTCTTATAAATCAAGGTTAATTAGAAAGATGATAAATAGGGCATGACAGCTATGATGATATTATAAACTAAAGGTTTTAATAAGCTATTCTACCGAATGTGATGTTTGAATTCTCAAGCTATATGATATGACTATTTTTGAAGTATTATACTGTTTCGTGGAATTTGACTTAGCACCAAATATAGCATATATATAGGGACTCGATCGAAGGGGTCTTTAAGTAAAGTCTCATATTGCATTAACTGTGTGCTACTATAGGAACCCTTGTTGGCTAGGCCTGTGGAACCACCAAATGTTAAATAATTAAATGTAAACTAAATGGAGTTCTACCTGACAAGTAGTCTCCCTATGCCAACATAGGGGGTTATGTTGGATTCTATTTAATAGCTTGCATGGTCTTAAATGTCGGTTATAGTCATCTTCCCACATATGTATGATTTAAATACTATCTACTTGATTACTAATGCATGCATTCACTCAGATATTTTACCTTATGAATGTCTTAATGTTTTATCATGTTGCATGCATACATACTTAGTACATTCAAAGTACTAACACATATTATTTTACCTACATGATATCACCATGTAGGGACTAGTGTTCCTCCTCCACGTGGTTAGTTCAGATCGTTTGAAGGCCACTTTGGTGAGTTCGCATTGTTTCAATGACAATACTCCTCTGCTTTGTAGCATATGTTATGTTGAGGAATTAAGACACCTATTTTGGTACTTCATTGTTAGTTTATTTGAGAGTGAGCTAGGGATATGTCTTAGCCTCTGCTAAGTTTATTAGTAGAGGTATGTTTGGACATAAATGTACGATGGTATAAGGTTGATAATGTTCTCCCTTAGTCCCTATATCCATTATATTTCCACTTGATTTGTTTATCATTACCAATGAAATGCTTAATGAATGCTAAGAGGTTTGGGTAAGGTACCCCCGGGTGCCTCATTCGGCGTGTCACTTTTAGGCCCTATGCTTGGGTCGTGACAATTTATGTGGAGATTTTAATAATCTTAGAGTAGATGGCATCTTGGTATTGAGGAGATATCTCAAAGAAAAAAAAATATTCAAGAAGTGATAAATTAACTTGATCTTGGTGAGGTTTTAGGACGACTTGAAAGGAGAACTCAAAGAACAAACTTCATGGTGTATTGAAGGACCTTGGTTTGAACGTATGGAGGTGAAAGCTGGATGTTTGGACCAAGGGTGCACATCAAGAGACATTTCAAGGTCCGTGGTGCACACCACTAGCCATAAAGGGAAGCTTCTATCCATAAAGAAGGCAGCCATCAAAATTGCCAAGGGAAACTCCACGGACCTTACCATAAGCTGTGGTGCTAACCACTGACCATGGTGGGTGCCGTGGCTGGGTGTCTAACCTAAAATTACAAATTAAACACCAAGGAACACCACCACGAGATGTGGTGCTCACCATTGTCTGTGGTGGTGCCCTTCCATAGCAATTCGAGCCCAGTAAAGCTTTTTTCTCCTAGTTAGTTTAGGATTAGGATTCAACTTTTATAAATACCCTATTTTGTTCAAGGTTTAAGGTACACTTTTCCTACATGTTTGCAATTTTTTACTACTTTTTATAGGATAAATTACATGACCTAAACTCTATTTTTGAAGGATTTTCATCCACCACACGAAATTAGACATATTTGGGAGAAAGAGCACACAACTCAGATTCTTTGAGTTCTAGTTTTATGATTTGAATCTAAATCTTCTTATTCAATTATGAGTGTGATGAATTTTTATATGTAATCCTTATAATACATGTTTCATTCATACTTTATTGAGTTATCCATAAAAATTATGCAAGGCTAAACCCATAACTAGGGTTGTGGGAACCATGACCACTTAACTAGAATAAGAAAACGTAGAATTGATATTTGTGGATTGTTTTTCCAAGCATTGTGATTTTTTCATTCAAAAGTCTTTCTTAGTGAGTACACACATTCAGAACTCACCTGTATTCGTTACTTTCCCATGAGGGAGATAGTAATTCAGAAAAGACTTCACAAGAGAAATTAGGAGAGTTTGGCTTCGAAATAAGGGATAAACTCCGTGTAAGTTACTTGAGACCAGGAGGAGATAGTACCATGGGATCCAAGGAAAGGGTTAGTATAGAATATATTTTGAGACCGAGAGGAGATGAATGAGATACGTATATGAAGGACCGGAAGGTGAATTAGATGTTACCCAACTCGCTAGATTTTATATGTAATACATTGAACAATATCATGAATACGATTAGCCTAGTAACTTACAAATCATGCGGAACACAATCCTGGTCTAGTCTTCATATAGTGTATAATTTCAATCCTTTTATTTATCACCGCATTATTATTTGTTTCTAAAACACAACCAAACCTCCTATTTTACTTTATGCAAGTTTATTTTAGGGAAATAACAACTATGACTTAATAAGTGATAGCTAATAGAACTTGTTTCAACCTATTTCCTGTGAGTTCAAACCTGACTCTTATTAGTTAAAATATACTGCTAGTGATTATCTATACCTCTTTCAAGAGGTACAATTGAGCATTTTCAAAATGGCGCTGTTGTTGGGGAATACGGCTTTGAAATACTCTATTAGTTGCTAATTCAGTTTGTAGTTCTATTTCCTAATTTTACTTTTGGTTTCTTGTTTTTGTTTTTGTAGGGAACAAATAGTGCATGCCAAACACTAATTGTATGGGTGAACCACTCTTTCCCTATGATATTGAACTACAAAAGTCCATTCAAAAGATGAATGCGCAAGAGCGTGAGGCACAAATACTGAGAGAGCTTGAGGAGAATCAAGTCAAGTATGATGCCCTAGTGGTGATAATGTTGATATAGATAGTGTAGATCTACTGGGGCTATAATTCTTCCACCACTACCTCAAGGTGTTAAGTTCATTATCACTAAAACCATGCTACAGATGTTGAACCTCAAAGGGATATTTAGTAGAGCAACAAGTGGTGATGTGAACCAGCACTTGATGAATTTTATCGCCATCTGCAAGTCATCTGAAATTCCTAGGGTTAGCCAATCAGCAATATGATTTTGTCTATTTTCATTGTTGTTTTCTAGGGCGGCAATGAAGTGGCTGAATGAGATTTCTCATGATTCTATCACCACCTGGAGGGAGCTAAAGGAAGCATTTCTGGAGAGGTTCTTCCCACCATATAAAAAGCTACAAATCAAGGATCTGATTAATGCTCACAAACAACTACCTTCTTAGGCGGTGCATGAAACTTGAGAGAGATTCAGGCAGAAGATAAAGTAGTGTCCCAATCATAATTTGATAGATGAGCACTTGAAGGAGTTGTTTTATAGATCATGTAACTTTGTGACTAAGCTAGTTATTGATATAGCTTATGGAGGTTCATTCATGACCAAGACATTTCAGGAAGCCACAATAATCTTGGATCAGTTCGCAAAGAATAACAAAGCATGGTACACTAGATACATTGATATAGGAGGTTTTGGATTCTAATTTGAGATGTCAGCGAAGCAGAAAATGAGAGAAGAAGAATGTGATAAAGAAATGGCCAACATGTAGACTCAGATGGACCTGCTGGCCAAATGATTGTTAAATAGAAGTCAAGAAATAGTTAATGTTGTTGATACTATTGGTCTCTATGACAACCTACCTAGTGATGAATAGGCAAATTACATGAACAACCAGGGGATTTCTAGACATAAAACTTTGGAAAACAAGGTTGGAGTTTTCAAAGGGATGGATACTATGATAGGGCAGAACATCACAACTAAGGTAACTGGCATAACTAAGATCAATACAGAAATGATTAAAGCAGTATTTATGTGCATCCCAGAACCAGAGATAGAGGTAGAGCAAGCAACTCAAGGATGGAGGAGATCTTGACTAAAGTGATGTAAAAGACAGAATCTACAGAATCTGTCGTCAAAGATCTAAAAGGCAATATGTCCAAAATGAACCAAGTGATAAAGTCACACTCAACCTTTATCAAGAAGTTGGAGAAACAAATGGGGCAATTGTCTACCATTGTGAATCAAAGGAGAAATAGTGCACTACATAGTGACACTGTTCAAAATCCAAAAATGGAGAAATAGTGCAGTTTGAGGACGTCGTACCATGACATTGAATTAGGTGCTTCATGGGAGGTAACCCATTTAGATACTTGATGAAGTCTGAGCAGTCAGGTAACCTACTATTGATGCCTAGGGAATTGCAGGTACGATCACTTCCCTTATTTTCAATTT
This sequence comes from Solanum dulcamara, assembly GCF_947179165.1. Classification (NCBI taxonomy): domain Eukaryota; kingdom Viridiplantae; phylum Streptophyta; class Magnoliopsida; order Solanales; family Solanaceae; genus Solanum; species Solanum dulcamara. The sequence goes on along the minus strand of NC_077247.1, from coordinate 9,350,577 downwards.
TGGACTTTTTTTAGTGCATTGGGGACAATGCACAAATTTTAGTGGGGAGTGGGGCATCCTGAAACCCTTTGGAATTTTTCTTACCATGTTTCTTTACTCTGAAAGGTGTATTATCTAGTAGAACTAGCATGTTTATGTTGTTTGTGTGAATACAAGTGTTTATAGGAGTTTGTAGTAAGCTCGTGAAGTAAAGAAAAAATAGCCCATATTAAAAAATTTATGAATAATTATGTGCTTACATCTCAACAATGATAACTGATTTGCTAAGATATTTATAACATTGTACATGGTGATTTGTGTTATGACTGCATTGATTAATGCTAAATAGCATAAGATCAGTGCTATGTGTGTGAGAGATAAACTTTTCTAGCTTGATTGATGCATTTGTAAGATAGAACTTGCTTGGTTAGTCTCACTAAAACAATTGGATAGCTAGATTAGGACAAGATCATAGACCTTTATTGATAATGAGTCACTTAGTCCAAATTTAACCAACCAAATGAAATTGTACCCTTTGAACCAAAATTTTGAGCTTTAATGAACTTTTTCTTTGATTAACGAAAATTCAACTTCCCTTATTATCTGTGGGTCCTTATTTTGTCCCTGGTACCTCCAAGGACAATGTATACCTCAAATTAGGTCAAAATCCTAAGTTGAGGATGGCTACTATAAGGAGAATCAGTTTTGTGAACCTTTATCTTGGCCCTGGTCCCTCCTAGGTGATTATGTACTTCAATTCAGGCCAAAATCCTAAGTTGAGGGTGGCTACCATAAGAAAAGCAGAAAAGTTAGGGTATGAAAATAATGATTGAAAGAGAAGAAAAGAAAAACATAGGTTGTGGCTGTAAGTGAAAAAAGAAAATAATTCCAAAAGTGAGTCAGAAAGAAAGAAAAAGATTGAACATAAGAGGAAACCACAACCAAAAAGGAAGAATGAGGAAATAAAGGAACAAAAAGAATTTAGAGGGTAGAAAACAAGTAGCTAAGACAAAGTAGCATTTGGAGGGGCAAAGTGGTCACTTTTATCCTAAATGTATCCTACCTAAGCTTGAGCCTGCATTATAACTGTCACGATCCAACTTTGTAGGCCGTAATTGGGGTCCAACCCGGACCCCCATATACATAACTATCAGATGTAACAATAGATATAAGAACTATATATAAGAACCCTAGTGGGTGATAATGTCTTCATATACATATAACCTCTTTAATTTTTCTCTTGAGGAGTTACTACTAGTCATATCATGAAAGAGCACGCAAGCCGACAAGGCTTTCATAACATATTAACATTTACAATACATCATGTAGACATAGCTGAATAGAACTTACACATACAACCCCCACACACATATGTCTATAGACCTCTACGAGTGTTAATGGTATCATATGGCGGGACAGGGCCCCTGCCGTACCCACAAATAAAATAATATATACATCAATAGATAAGTAACAACAGTTTAGGCTCCGGTACAATGGAACACTCCAAAATCATTGAGTGGAAATCCTAAGCTGGCGGATCCCCAAATCACTTATTTGTACTTACAAGCATGAAACGCACCCCCCCAAAGAAAGAGGGTCAGTACGACATATGTACTGAGTATATAAAGCATAACATATCATAAATAGGATTACATCTGAAATAGAGGTTCAGGAGACAAGTATGATACTCAAGAAATCACTGTAGCCATGCTCTATAAGGTAAAATCATGCATGCTCACATCATATATCATATCCAGCCCATTTTGGACTTGGTGATTCATATAGGACACATGTTGGGGACCAACACCATTATCACACCATCACATCATCATATCATATCATCATATATACATATGCCGAGGAATGTACGACCCGATTTATATATATATATCATACCCGACCCTTTAGTGAGGAACTCGGTGAACAATGTAGAGAAACTGAGCACGATAACATGCTTGTCGCATTCTAGGACTCGGAGCCATAATCAAGTTCATATCATCATATCATCATATACCATACCCTGCCCTTCAGTAAGGGACTTGGTAATATACCTGACCCATTATGGGACTCAATGAATAATGTAGTAAAACTGCGCATGATAACATATCCGGCTTGGGACTCGGTGAAAGATGTATTACAGTATACATGAGGATAGTAGTGAGTAACCAAACATAATTTAAATCATTATCTGAGACTCAATGAAGTAACCAAGTGAACCATCACTTGAAGGTCAAGGTAGGAATTATCTGAAGTACCCCTCTAGATGTCACTAAGGACTGTATCAAATGGAGCCTCAGGAATCATAGATATGTATCAAGATGCTGCTAAAACAACTTATGGGATCAAAGAAATATGTCGTCATAGAGTCCTTAGGGATAGGAGCGTATATCTCCAATTACTATTCAACATATAGAAGACTCGAGGATAGTAGCTCAACTACTTTTAAGAGTTTTAATTTCAAGAAGTGGATAAGGATCATTAGTCTCACTCTAAGCTTATGAATAGGATTACCCTAAGATTTCATATACATATCATTCGTAACTTATATCTAATACATGCCAAAAGAAAATAAAGGATAGGCTTTACATACTTACTACTTTCTATCATATGGAAGACTTGAGAGGTAATAACTCAATTATTGTAAGAGTTTTAACATCAAGAAGTGCATAAGAGGCATGAATCATACTCAAAGCCTTATGAATGGAATTATCCCCATATTTCATATACAATCCATTTATGGCTAAGACATGCCAAGAGAAAAGAAGGATAGCTTTACATACCTTTAGAGCTTATTCAACACATAGCTTGTACGCTTCTCAATAGTGTCTCAACCTATATTAAGATGTTAAATACTATATTTAAGCTACGGAAGGGTACTGAACATACTTCATTGCTAGTAGGTTATTTCTAGAGAATTAGACAACACCTTCTCTATATTACTCACCTTCCTTACATCCAAGCCAACCATACAACTACCAAGTAGCATCAATAATCACACATTCAAGTGTTATATCACAGTTAGCTGAGTCAAGCTTCAAGAACGTCCCTAAACAGCCCGCACACTTATTCTAAATTATTCCACACACGATTACAACATCATTCACTAAAATGCAATAAAACCATGTCAATATTATCATAAGTCCCGCAACAGCCCAAAGGCCAATTCAATTTAATTTTTAACCATTTAATTCCTTTCCTCTTGTCACATACTTCATAATAATATTAATTAAAATAGGAATGAAACTTAATTCGCCCTGTCCAAATACAACCAGCCCCTACGTGGCTTTCAACAACATCCAACAAAATAGTAATTAGAATAGACTCACCATTTCTAAATACAAACAGCCCCTCAACACCAACCTGCATACATTTGTACTTTCAATCCACGTTTATATATTCACAACACGTCTAAACCCTTACATAAAACATGTAAAACAACGATCACACCTTACCTTAATACATGGGTTCCTCAACTTGGCTGGAATGTGTGGACTGCATATTGGTCCCTCTTGCTGTCCCAATACTTACGCCATATTGTTAATAACCTCTAATTGACCGGGATATACTTTAAAAAATTAATTTATGGGTCAAGGCTTTAGGCTCACCTTGTGGAATCTATGGCCATCCCTTGTTCTATTTAGGGTTTTTCAAAGTCTTCAAGTGTGGATGAAGAACCACATTTCTAATCACCTTCCAATGGGTCAAAATCACCATAGAGGATTAATTTAGGGGCCACAATTTTGGAGCTCCTTTGCTGCAGCTAGGGCCGTAGCTCTCCTTTTCTTTCTCTCTAATTTTCTCTCCAAATTTCTAAGTGTAGAAGAAGACCAAAATGAGTCCTTAGTCATAAATTAGGGCTATATACTATCCATTTAAGGGTGACACGTGTCCAGCTCCTAGGCCGCCACATCGCTCATGCAGCCACCCAACTGCTGCCACATATCATTGGTAGGGTTCACCTTAGAAGGTGCATCACCTACTCACGCCAAGGAGGTGCATCACCTACTTGAAGTAGGTGCATCACCTACTTGCTTCTTTTCGTAGGTTTGTAATCTCGTCTCACTTTAAAAACCTATGTAATCCTTGCTACTTAAGCTTGACATGTGCTTCAAGTAGCTTGATTATGTAAGACATCTACATTGGTAGCTTACACAAGTAAGTCGAGTTCCACGACTCATTACTTGGCCTCCAACTCCTTTCAAATCCTTACAACCCTATGTCCAACCTTTCCTACTCGCACAGAATTAGTCTATGCCAAAGATGGGGAATCACATCTGTTACACCCCACACTTTTAAACTCAGAATGTCTCATAGGTTCCTTAGACATTATCATATGAGACAGATACGCTACGACACTATCTAACGACTCTAAGGAAGGAGAATGTGATACCCCATAGTAGAGAAGGTTGGAGAAGGAGTCATAAGAATCCGGAGGGAATTGAAGGCCAAATAATGAGTCGTAGGACTTGATTTACCTACGTAAGTTATTAATGTAAAAGTCTTATATACTTGAGCTACTGGAGGACATACCAAGCTTCCGTAGCAAGGATTACACGGGTTCTTAAAATAAGATGAGATGACGAACCCACGAGGAAGAAAAAAAAAGTGACACATGGCAGCACCTCAAGCAGGCAGGTGACCCACCTACTTGGGGTCAAGTAGGTGACCCATCTGCTTAGGGGAGGTAAACCCCACTGCCACATGGCAACACCCTATTGGCAGCATGGTTAAGGTAGCCCAATATGGGCTTGACACGTGTCACCTCATATATATATGTATTATGTGACTCTTAACTTGTTATTTATCCAAAATAAGCCAAGAGAATAGAGAGAAAAGGTGAGAGGAAGAGGCAGCCATGGTTTGAGAAGTTTAAGGTAAGTTTTCTAATTTTCCTCCGTGAATTAATTATCTACAGTATTCCTCAACCACGTGGATATGTATATATATATATATTACGATGTATACGGAACCATCTCTTCATCTTTACATCTAGAAAAGTGAAAGAAAGAAGAGGAAAAAACATTGGAGGCAAGAAGAGAGGGGCTACGGGTTAGGCCCTTTGGAGGTAAGCCTCCGAGTTTCATTCCATGAATTAATTGATTATGGTATCCCATAGTTATATAATGATGTTTAATAACAAGAAATTCCAATTTGGGGCAGCGAGGAAGTCATACAAATAGTCCACATAATTTCAGCGCGTCTAAAGAAGTTCTGAGGCATGTCTTGGCAGATTGTGGCCTATTTAGGGTAAGGTAAGGTTTCTCCTTTTAATTTGAACTTTATGGTATTGTTATGGAGTGTTTTATATGCCTTGTGTGTGGCTGGAAACATAAAAAATGTGTAGGAATACTTGATGTTGGAAACAATCCAAATTGTAGTCGTTATAGTTAAATTATCGCCGAGGTGAAGTATTGGGCTTGTGGTATGCTGTTGCAGGTGTGTGGGGGGGCTGTTGCAGGGCCTAAATTATTCAAAAAGGGGTGTGGGTGTTTCTTGTTTCATCCACACTACCCCTTGTTTCGTATAATTAATGGGGTTACAAAATAAAGGCTAGACGCCCTATTTTGATATAGTAATTTCGAGCGAGTCGTTTGGAGGTTATGTTGTATATTGTTGGTGTAAATTACTTAAACATATGTTGCAGGTTGTTGTTGTTGGTTGGATGTAGGTAGTTGGATTGGAATTGGAAATTCGGATAGGGCACATTATAGGGGAGGTGCTGCCCAATTTTTGTTAACGCCTTACCTAATTAAAGAACTAGTCGAAGAGACGGGCAAGGAAATAGATTCCAGGAATGCTAAGGTGCAACCTAAGATGATGGAAAGATAAGAGTGGTTGATATTCATATTACTTTCATGTTGAATAGGTTCAAATAACGACAAGGCAAATGGGATAAAGAGTAACTCACAAGAGGTATGTAAAGCTTTCTCTTGGCATGTTTTTGTATAAGTACATACTGCTATCTCTCATTTCCCTTGATATGTATTTGGTACAAAAATGAGATTATGATGCCATAGTGGTTCACCGAGCCCCATAATGGGCCGAGTACGAAATATATATATGCAGATCACCCGAAGGAAAGTACAGACTACATAGAGCTTATTCTTTTTCTTCTTTTGGGCATGTCTTTGTCTTAAGTTGTAAGTTGAATATGATCTGAGCTCCGGGGTAACTCCATTCTTAAAAATCTCTTATTTACTTCTGAATATTGAACTCCTACAGTAGTTGAACTATTTCCCTAGAAACTTTTATACGTTAAAGAGGTAACAAATGTATAGGCTCTATGTCCTAAAGACTATAAGGTAACAAGTATTTCTGATTTCATAAACGATTTGGCCCTATATTAATACATGTCTAGGGTCCCCGAGTTACCTTTGAGACAGTCCATAATGGCATTTAGAGGACACTCGAGATGACTACACCGTTACTCGGGTCCTCAAACAAAAGCTTAACTTGCTTATTTTGTCGAGTCTCTGATAATGATTTAAATTGCATATAGTTACTCACTGCTCTACTCGTGTATACTGTAACCCTTCTTTTACCGAGTCCCAGGTCAGGTACGTTATCATGCACAACTCACTACATTATCCACCAAGCCCCTCACTAGAGGGTTGGGTACGTATATATATATATATATATAATAATGATATATTATAATAAAGGGTGATGGCGCCGGGCCTATGATGGTCCTACAGATATGATTCACCGAATCCCTAAAAGGGCCGGCTATATTGTATAATTTGAGCATGCATGCCTTCATGATTCACAGAATACACGTACAGGTTCCCAATTTTGATATTTTATCCCCTGCTTCTCTACTTCAGATATTCCTCCAGTTGTATTATGTTATGTGTTACATACTCAGTACATATGTCGTACTGACCCCCTTTTCTTCGGGGGGGCTGCGTTTCATGCCGGTAGGTACTGATATAGGTTTTGGGAGTCCGTCAGCTTAGAATTCCACTCAACTTAGTTGGAAGAGGCTCCATTGTATCGGAGCCTAGTTATTGATGTGGACCATTGATGTGTAGAATTGTTTTATCTATTTAGGGGTACGGTGGGGGCCCTATCCTTCCATATGTTGTCGTTGATATTTTTAGAGGTCTGCAGACATGTATATATGGGTTGTATAGGTTAGTTTTATTCATCTAGATCTACATGATAAATGATGTATGTTATTATGCTATGGCTGCCTTGTCAGCTTGCGTGCCCTTTCATGTTGTGATACAAACGAAAAGGGCTACAAGTTTATGAAAATATTATCGCCTAGTGGGGTTCTGTTACATGATATTGTTTTATTTACAATTCAATGTGACCACAGCTGATAGATATGTATATGGGGGGGTCCAAGTCAGACCCCAATCACAACCTTCAGGGTTGGGTCATGACAGAAGTGGTATTAGAGCAGTTCGTCCTTGGATTGTCTACAAACCGTGTTTAATAGAGTCTTGGTTATCGATGTGTTGCATGCCACATCTATAAATAGGAAGCTATAGGACATTTAGGATGCTACCTTTCTTCTACATCTGAGATCGTGCTATAGATCTGAGTCATAGGAAGATTCCTTATACTAACCTTGGATCTTAACAGAAGGATGACACAAACAGAAGGAGGTAATTAACTACATGGGATATTACGAAGCACGCAGGTAAGTAAAGTAAAGGCATGAAAGATATCCGTTGGGTAAGGTATTGAACTAATATTGAGATGTAAAGTTGAAACCTGAAAGGAAAGAAGACAGGAAGTGCAACAAATGCAGTTTGAAGTTGGACATACGAGGTAAGTCCAGTATTTTTATATTATTATTAATATTTAAAGCCCCGTGTGGCTGTGGTGTAAGATGATATTGAAAGCCTTGTGCGGCTGTGATAGGATGTGAATATATATATGTGTTGGCCCTGTGAGGCATTGTTGGTATTTTCTACGTGCAGGTTGTGGGATAGTAAGAAGTGTAGAGGAAACTTTGCCAAAATTTTCCCAATACAAGAAGAAGGGAATAAAACATAGTTTATAGCATATCTTGGAAATTGATACCGAGTACCTATAGGATGCTAAATTAAAGCTGTAAGAGATACTCTTCATGTCGTCTATGAGGGATACCCTCTTTACTTGGGGAAATTTATTTCGAAGAAACAAAAATCTGTCTGAGTAGTACAGTTCAGACCGCAGTATCTCCAACCATAATTATGTTATAGGAAAAAAAAATAGAAGCTTGGGTTGAAGGGTAAGATGTCCAGTAATTGAGCTTTACTCTTTTTGAAAGTCCCAATCCCTCAACTCCTATGGTAAATTAGACGAGTTGTTCATAACTTGAGGATAAACTTGGAAGAAGACCAGGTCGGGCAAGTATTAAAAGGGAAGTACTGTGATGTTTAAGAGGTTCTAGTTTCTTCCAACAATGGTTGAAAAATGGTTTACGATAACAGTTTATAATTTTCCATCGACTAATTAGGGAAAGAACTTCTAATAGAAGTACCTCAAAGAGATGTCAGGAACTGAATACGAATATGAGCAAAAAAGGGGATATATAGGTATGAATTAAACAGTGGGATACGAGTATGCAGTGATAAAGTGGGATCACTAGTAAGGCGCACTTAGTATGCATTGACTAAGTTTAAAGCCTTCGTTGAGAATACAGTAAGAGCATGGAGCTTAAGATACAAAAAAAATAATGCGTGTGCACAACGTCACCCCAAAAATAGTGGAACCCTTAAGGGACGAGGATGTCAAACTTAAGGAATAAATGGTGCAACTTCTATTCATCCCAAGAAACATAGGTTATAGGTTGGGACAAAGCCACTACTTCAAGGAAACCTTAAATAGTTATCGTCGGAATACTAGTACTGCCTAGGGGAAATTTGAACGACTACAAGTACTGATTAAGTTTTGATGAAGATAAGTAGAATATGGCCTTAGACGAGTAGTCCCATGGGTCCCATTATTCAAGAATAGAGTAACAGACGAGGTGTCGCACTATGTATGGAAAGGTTCTCGTCGTTTCATGATTTAGCCAAAATTCTGTACGCGGATAGTCAGATTATAGAATATGCAGATAGACGGAGACATGATGCAGTATCAAGTGGATTGGGGAAAGAGATTGGATGAAATTAAGATGGGATATAGAGACATAGAGCAAGGCATAAGAAGGTAAAAGTATAAGCACCCTCTAAAGGGGGGAAGTCAATGAGAAAATGGCAAAAGTAAGAAGAGGCAATTAATATGGCATTATAGTTGAGATAGACATCTAAACTTCAATAAGATATCTTACCAAACCAAGTTAGAAAGGTTCGAAAGACACCAATAATTGAATGGAAGCTAGAATGCTACATAAGGAAGTGTTAAGAAGTTTCTAAAGAGAACCTGAACGATAAAACACAAGAAAGCGACTGCATACAAAAAACAAAAGAGTGTAACCATGAAAGGATATCGAATAACTCAAGAGATACTACAAAGGATAATGACAGCATGCTAGACCAAAAGCCAAAGTATTGGCTATAAATGATGCTGCGATAGATATATAACCAAGGACAAAAGAATAGAAGGCCTCCTATGATAAAAGATGAGAAGAACACCGAATGAATAGGGGAAAGGGAAGAAGTGCGACCAGGTGGGACGAGCGAGACAACGCTAAGGTAAATCTTGGGCTAAGTTGAGTTCCCCACATATTATTGCAAGAATTGCAGTGAAATGCGACACGAAGACTTCTCAGAGAGGTCACCTATCCCAGTATTATTCTCACCTAAGCATGCTTAACTTCGAAATTCTGGTGGAATTTAGTGCATTTGTACTTATATGATCGTGCAAGATGGTAGGATCTAAACTAGCGGCGGAGAAACGATATGGGATTATGTACCTAGGATACGATAAGTTACGTTAAGGGAGTTACAAGAAGGGTTTAAGTAAAACTGGCAGAACTAGCTAGGTACTACAGGATGGCGAGGTTATATGCCAAAATTCCTTTGGAATTATACCAGATCATGTTAGACAAAGCATAGAATAACTGTGAGAGCCATTATATGAGGGGACTACAGCATTATTCGGCAGCCAACCCTAAGGATTGAAAAAAAAGAGGAGAAGAAAGACCCAAAAGATAGAGTGCCAATTAAAGTTCTGAAAAGAGTCGAGAAGGACTATACGAGGCTAACGATTCCCAAATTATCAATGTCATTACACACCTATTTTATACTCTGTAAGGGTAGGGTGCTATATGGGTTATTGTGAGTAGGCTAATGAATCAGCCCATTTGCCTCCAATTAAGAGCACCCATGCAGCTGAAGTTAGGTGGAATTATAGAACATGGAGGTAATAAGGTTTCGTGAGGTTTCCCCAGCTAATATCCCAGATAGAGGGACTTCAATGATGATTAACGTCTAAAAATCAGTCCAAGAAGAGATTGGGAGCACAGACAGGTCTTCATACCGCATTTGTCCTCGAGTTGCTGAACAGACTAAGCATACTATTATATGGTTGGCTTTAAGAGTCACTGGGACAATCATCCACCACTTATTAAGTTTACCTACCATAATGGCTACTATTCTGGTATCCTAATGGCCTCGTACAAGACTGGTAGAGTAAGACATGTAAGTCCCCTATTGGATGGGTAGACATTAAAAAGACTAAGCTAAAAAGGCCCCGATATGATTAAGCAAGCTATTGAATAAAAGCCCAGAGTCGGCAAAAATGATATACAGATAATCGACATCGACATTTAGAGTTCAAATAAATGATTGGATGTTCCTAATGGAGTCACCCAGAAAAGAGAACTTAACCGACTATACCAAGTTGCTCATAAGGTAGGCAACAGGGCTGGTAAGTTGAGCTTACCACCTCATTTAGAAACTATACGCCCAGTCAATCAGATAGGGATGCTTCTCAAGGGTATTGATGAGACACACAGGGTATATTCTATAGATGGTGCCCAGAAGATGGAATCCTGCGAGAAATAACCTATCGCCATCTTAGATCGACAAGCTAGAAGATTGTGGACTAAAGATGTGCCTTTCGTCAAGATACTGTGGCAAACCCAAAACCAGAAAGAGGATGACGGGAGAAGCCGAAGAGAACATGACACACAAGTATTCGCACATGTTCCTGATGTCTACAGGTAACCCCAACTCCTGAAACACGGATATTAAGTACTTGGATGGAAGTATGTGTTATGGCAACAATAAAAAAAATCTCCCTACGATTTGTATAAGGTTCTAAGGAAAGTTTTATTTAACATTTGGGGACGAATGTTCTAAAGGGGGAAGGATATTACACCCCACACTTTTAAACTCAGAATGTCTCATAAGTTCCTTAGATAATATCATATGAGCCGGATACACTACGACACTATCTAATGACTCTAAGAAAGGGAGAATGTGATACCCCATAGTAGAGAAGGTTGGAGATATAGTCACAAGAATCCGGAGGGAACTGGAGGCCAAGTAATGAGTCGTAGGACTCGATTTACCTAAGTAAGTTATTAATGTAAAAGTCTTATATACTTGAGCTACTGGAGGACATACCAAGCTTACGTAGCAAGGATTACACGGGTTCTTAAAATAAGACGAGATGACAAACCTACGAGGGAGGGAAAAAAAGTGACATGTGGCAGCCTAGGAAGGTTACACATGGCAGCACCTCAAGCAGGCAGGTGACCCACCTGCTTGGTGTCAAGTAGGTGACCCACCTGCTTGGGGGAGGTGGACCCCACTTCCATGTCGTAGCACTCTATTGGCAGCATGGTTGAGGTGGCCCAATAAGGGCTTGACACGTGTCACCCTTAGGGGATGACACGTTTCAACTCATATATATATGTATTATGTGACTCTGAACTTGTTCTTTATCCAAAATCATCCAAGAGAATAGAGAGAAAACGTGAGAGGAAGAGGCAGCCATGGTTTGAGAAGTTTAAGGTAAGTTTTCTAATTTTCCTCCGTGAATTAATTATCTACAGTGTTCCTCAACCACGTGAATATGTATATATGTATCTTACGATGTCTACGGAACCATATCTTCATCTTTACTTCTAGAAAAGTGAAAGAAAGAAGAGGAAAAAACGTTGGAGGCAAGAAGAGAGGGGCTACGGGTTAGGCCCTTTGGAGGTAAGCCTCCGAGTTTTATTCTGTGAATTAATTAATTATGGTATAACGCAGTTATATAAAAAATGTTTAATAACAATAAAATCCAATTTGGGGCAGTGAGGAAGTCATACAAACAGTCCACATAATTTCAGCGCGTCTAGAGAAGTTCCGAGGCACGTCTTGGCAGATTATGGCCTATTTCGGGTAAGGTATGGTTTCTCCTTTTAATTTGAAATTTATGGTGTTGTTATGGAGTGTGTTATATGCCTTGTGTGTGGATGGAAATGGAAAAATGGTATAGGAATGCTTGACGTTGGAAACAATCCAAATTGTAGTCGCTATAGTTAAATTGTCGTCGAAGTAAAGTGTTGGGCTTGTGGTGTGCTTTTGCAGGTGTGGGGGGGGGGGATGTTGCAGGGCCTAAATTTATTCAAAAAGGGGTGTGGGTGTTTCTGGTTTCAGCCACACTACCCCTTGTTTCGTATAATTAATGGGGTTACAAAATAAAGGCTAGACGCCCTATTTTGATATCGTAATTTCGAGCGAGTCGTTTGGAGGTTATGTTGTATATTGTTGGTGTGAAGCACATAAACATATGTTGAAGGTTGTTGTTTTTGGTTGGATGTAGGTACTAGGAGTAGAATTGGAAATTTGGATAGGGCACATTATAGGGGAGGTGCTGCCCAATTTTTGTTAACGCCTTACCTAATTAAAGAACTAGTCGAAGAGACGGGCAAGGAAATAGATTCCAGGAATGCTAAGGTTCAACCTAAGATGATGGAAAGATAAGAGTGGTTGATATTCATATTACTTTCATGTTGAATAGGTTCAAATAACGACAAGGCAAACGGGATAAAGAGTAACTCACAAGAGGTATGTAAAGCTTTCTCTTGGTATGTTTTGGTATAAGTACATACTGCTATCTCTCATTTCCCTTGATATGTATTTGGTAAGAAAATGAGATTATGATGCCATAGTGGTTCACCAAGCCCCATAATGGTCCGAGTACAAAATATATATATATGCATATCACCTGAAGGAAAGTACAGACTACATAGAGCTTATTCTGTTTCTTCTTTTGGGCATGTCTTTGTCTTAAGTTGTAAGTTGAATATGGTCTGAGCTCCAGGGTAACTCCATTCTTAAACATCTCTTATTTACTTCTGAATATTGAACTCCTATAGTAGTTGAACTATTTCCTTGGAAACTTTTATACGTTAAAAAGGTAACAAATGTATAGGCTCTACGTCCTAAAGACTATAAGGTAACAAGTATTTCTGATTTCATAAACGATTTGGCCCTATGTTAATACATGTCTAGGGTCCCCGAGATTACCTTTGAGACAGCCTATAATGGCATTTAGAGGACACTCGAGAAGACTACACCGTTACTCGGGTCCTCAAATAAAAGCTTAACTTTCTTATTTTATCGAGTCTTTGATAATGATTTAAATTACATATAGTTACTCACTACTCTACTCGTGTATACTATAACCCTTCTTTCACCGAGTCCCGGGATGGGTACGTTATCGTGCACAACTCACTACATTGTCCATCGAGCCCCTCACTAGAGGGCTGGGTACGTATCTATATATATATGATGATGTGTTGTAATAAGGGGTGATGGCACCGGGCCTATGATGGTCCTACAGATATGATTCACCGGATCCCTGAAAGGGCCGGCTATATTGTATAATTTGAGTATGCGTGCCTTCATGATTCACAGAGTACAGGTATAGGTTCCTAATTTTGATATTTTATCCCCTTCTTCTCTACTTCAGATATGCCTCCAGTTGTATTATGTTATGTGTTACATACTCAATACATATGTCGTACTGACCCCCCTTTCTTTGGGGGGCTGCATTTCATGCCCGCAGGTACTGATACAGGTTTTGGGAGTCCATCAGCTTAGGATTCCACTTAACTTAGTTGGAAGAGGCTCCATTGTATCAGAGCCTAGTTATTGATACAGACCATTGACATATAGAATTGTTTTATCTATTCAAGGGTACGGCGGGGGCCCTGCAGACATGTATATATGGGTTGTGTAGGTTAGTTTGATTCAGTTGGGTCTACATGATATATGATGTATGTTATTATGCTATGGCAGCCTTGTCGGCTTGCGTGCCTTTTCATATTGTGATACAAATGAAAAAGGCTACAGTGTTGTGAAAATGTTATCGTCTAGTGGGGCTCTGTTACATGATATTGTTTTATTTACAGTTTAATGTGACCACAACTGATAGATATGTATACAGGGGGGTCCAGGTCGGACCCCAGTCGTGACCTACGAGGTTGGGTTATGACAACATCCTCCCTTCCTTTGAGTTGTTTGATAATGTGATAGATAGTATAGATCACATAACATTTTAAGAAGCTTAAGAAAATGTTCCAAAGTACAAAAGTACGGGGTATAACAATAACCCTAAAAAGTCCTTTTGTGATCCTAAAAAGGTTATTCAAAATTTGAAGGGTTGAAAATAAGGGCAAGCCTATGGTATTTACTTTTGAATTATTGAACTTCTTTTGAGAGTGTGAGTAATATTTTTTTAGTCTCTGTTTTTCTTATATATACGATGTGAGAGATTTCTTTGTAGTGAGGGCATTGTGCTTGTGTTGTTTGGTTTCTACATTGACTGGTCTATGACTATTTGCATAGATTTAATCTATGGATAGTAAAATGTTATGAAGTAATCCTTCCAAATATTAGTTAGAGCATGAGTGCATTACATAAGTGAAGTTGGGCATGAGGTTGATGTTATAGGGTTGCTATATATATATTTCCTATGAGTTGCTTATACTTGTGAATCATTTAGTTTGATTATGTGTTATTGCTTGAGGACAAGCAACAATTCTAGGTTGAGAGTGTTGATGTGAGGCGGAAATAAGAAACTTACGATGCTCAAAATATAGAATTGTTGTAAGTTCTCAAGCACATTTTGTTAGTTTGATATAGGTTTTTGGTTAGTTTTCAGGGAAATTGAAGTACTCTGGGTTGATGATCTTTGTCTTGTTTTATGTGGAGATTTGATTGATCTTGGAGTAAGTTGGAAACTTAGTGTTAAGGAGAGAACTCAAGGAAAAAAATATTCAAGAAGTGCTAAATTGACTTGATCTTGGTGAGGTTTTAGGACAACTTGAAAGGATAAATCAAATAACGAACTTCACTGCGCATTGAAGGACCTTGGTTTGGATGTATAGAGGTGAAAGCTGCATGTTTGGAATAAGGGTTCACACCAAGAGACCCTTAAAAGTCTGTGGTTCACACTACTGGACGTAAAGGGAAGTTTCCCTCCGTGTAGAAGGAAGCCACCAATAAAAATCCATCAAAATGGCCAAGGCAAACTCCACGGACCTCACCACTGCCTGTGGTGGATGCCGTGGTGGGGTGGACTGCCCCAAAATCCAATTTAAACACTAAGGAAAACAACCAAGAGTTCTGGTTCTCACCACTAGCTGTGGTGGTGCCCTTCCAGAGCAATACGAGTCCAGCAAAGTTTAGTTCTCCTAGTTAGTTTAGGATTAGAATTCAACTTCTATAAATGCCCTATTTTGTTCTAGGTTTAAGGTACACTTTTCCTAAATTATTTACAAGTTTTTCCTACTGTTTAGAGGCTATATTACATGACCTAAACTCTATTTTTGAAGGATTATTCATCCACCACACGAAATTGGACAGATTTGGGAGAAAAACACACAACTCAAATTCTTTGAGTTCTAGTTTTGTGATTTGAATCTAAATCTTCTTATTCAATTGTTAGTTTGATTCATTTTTATTTGTAAGCCTTCCAATACATGTTTCATTCATTTTTATTGAGTTATCCATCCAAATTATGCAAGGCTAAACCCATAACTAGGGTTGTGGGAACCATGGCGAATTAACTAGAATAGGCAAATGTAGGATTGATATTTGTTAATTGTTTTTGCATGTATTATGATTGCTTTATTAAAAAGTATTTATTAGTAAGTGCATGCATTAAGAACTCACCTATATTTATTCCTTGCCTGCTAGGGAGGTAGTGATTATAAAAAGACTTTATAAAAGAAATTCGGAGAGTCTGGCTTTGAAAGAAGGGATAAACTCTATCTAAGTTACTTCAAATCAGGAGGAGATAGTACTCTGGGATATAGGGAAATATAGTACTCTGGGATCCAGGGTGAAGGTTAGTATAACATACATTCTGAGACCGGAGGAGATCAATGATATACGTCTAAGAAGGACTGGTAGGTGAATTAGATGTTACCCAACTCGCTAAATTTTGTATGGAATATATTGAAATATATCATGAATATGAGTAGCCTATTAAGTTATAAGTCATGGGGAACACAATCCTAGTCTAGTCTTCATATTGTTTACAACTTCGATCTTTGTTATTTGTCAAACTAGTTTTAACCTATTCCTTGTAAGTTCGACTCCGACTCTTATTTGGATAAAATATACTACTAATGATCATCTATATTTATTTAGATAGGTGTAATTTAGCATTATCATCAGGTAAATAGACTTTAAATATTCAATAATATATGCATTTGTAATCATGGCATAAAATCCCAATAAAATTTGAACTTGAAATTGAATTGCTAATTTAGAAAATACTTGTGCTTCATGGGTGGAAGAATCCCATGAATAAAGAACCCACATACCTTGGGGAATAAATCCCTAAAGAAAGATTTAGAATGGATACTTGATCTTCCTTGAGGAAACCCCAGAACTTTGCTTGGAAATAGAGGAGACCTTGAGAGAAACCTTGAGTGGAAGGGTTTTGTGTTGAAGGAGTTAATGTGAGGAATGAGGGACTTGGGAAGGGTTAGGGTCTTCATATAGGATAGATTTTCATACCAAAACAGCCATGCTTCACAATTAAAATATAGGAAAGGACTAAAATACCCTTTTTAAAACTGAGCTAGATAGTCCTTATGAATCATTTCTACAATTCGACCTTCCTACAATTCATAAGAATGACTCGTTCTACAGGAACTGAGAAAATCCTGAGAGCCTCTGAATTTTCTTGACAGCTCCTCTCTACAAGGCATAAACTCTTCTACGGCTCACAAAAGGGATTGGTCCTGCAGCTTCTGAGGTACTCTGAGGATTGAGTCTCTAAACCTCCATCATGAGTTGTGTCTACGTCTACTCAAAGATATTATGACTTGTAACCTTGGATCGTAAACTTCTCTCTTCACTTAGTTCAATTTTCCACCCAAAATCACTTTTACGAGTCAGTCCTACAACTCATAGAAATATTTACGACTTACAACTTGAGTTGTATAAGCACATTTAGTCTTTTTTCTAGAGTTTGTTCCTTTGTTTTGACCTTCTGACTTATGGAGTTTTATATTAAATGACATTAAAGTGTTGATTTACAGATATAAAGGATAAAGAAAAAGGCATTGGAACTACATTATATAAAAGAGCCAAAAAGTTGGAAAAACAGTTAAAAAGAAGGTTGGATCTCGCAAAGGAGTCCTTGGCGATGCGGTAAGTTTCCCCTTTTATCACCCAAAAGCCTTAAAATACAAAGTCAACAGTCAACTAATCATGGCGAGCCTAAATCCTAGAACGTGACTCGCCAAAATGAAAAGGTGAGCTCGATCGAGCTCACAGAAATGTACTAAAAACATTGCTTAAGTGAAAAGACAAAAAGGCAAGTGGAATGAGAAGACGATGACCTGCATACTCAGAAGGTGAGTGATGTGTTGCATAGTTACACCACTTTTGATGCTCAAAATGGTAAATTAGTGTGCTTTTCAAGCATGTTTCTTAGATATGATGTATGTTTTGTTTATTTTGTAAGAAAGCTAAGTCGTGCATGAGTTTGGATGATTTTTTGAGTCTATGATGTTGTTTTCCTGAGGATCATAGATTATGAGTGCCACCATAAGCCGTAGTTCCTTGCATGAGCGGTGGTGAATGGCATACTGGTGATATAAGGAATAGGTTGATGCTGCAATATTTACTAAGTGGAACTCCACGAGACCCTTCACGAACATGTGAGTTAACTATAGAGCATGGTCATGGATCGTGAAGATCAGTTGAAGCCTTTGAAAATTCTGTAAAGGCAATCACTATGAACCTAGTACGGGACCATGAGGCGTGATGCTTTCTCATGAAGTATGAAGGCCACATAGGGGTGGAGCCAATTTAAACACCACAGAGTAGGCCACAGACCGTGAAGATTAGTATGGTTCGTAGTGCTTGGGCGTGAACTATGCTGACTTAAGTTTTTGTAGTTGGCTTAGGAATAGGTATTGTACTTTTATAAATACATGAATTGATTATATTTTTGGTATTACGCATTATTATTATTATTTAGCCTATTGTGAACGAGATAGATATATTCCACTACTTCTTGATACTGACTTTTGAAATATAATTTTGGTTTTCATTCTTGATTCATGGTTCGTGTGTCTGATTCAAAGTTTACTGCTTCATTCACATAAGTATTGATTCATGAATCCTACAAAAATTCTTATTTCTTTACTTACAATTATAAGTAGCTAAACCCACAACTAGGGTTGTGGAAACCATGACAAAATAACAAGGTAGGCAAATGTGTAGAGTGATTTTTGTTAAGTGTTTTGCATTTATTGCGATTTTCTTTATTTAAAAGAATTTCTTGATGAATGCACGCATTGGGAAACTTTCTGTATTCATTGATTTCTTGGGAGGATGGTAGTTATTAGGAAACGATTTTCATGATAGAAATTCAGAAGAACAAAACTTCATCCAAGTTACTTGAGCTCCGGAGGGGATGATACTCTGAGATCTAGAGCGAGAGTTATTAAAGTACATATTTTGAGACCAGAAGGAGATGAATGAAATACATCTAAGAAGGACTGGGAGGTGAATAATATGTTACATAACTCATTAGATTTTGCATGCAACTCATTGAAATGTTACCACTAACACGATTAGTCTGCTGAGTTAAACGTCATGGGGAATAAAATCCTAGATATATTCCCATATTGTTCACAACCTAATTACCAGTTATTTTGTTCTTTTATCATTAACTGTTACTAAATCAATCAACAAAACCCCCATTTTACTTTATGCACTTTTCTTTTTGGGAAGTAGAAACTACAACTGGAAAGTGATAGCTAATAGAGTTTGTTTTAACCTATTCCCTAAGGGATCGACCCCGATTCATAGTTGGGTAAATATATTGATAATGATCATGTATATTTATTTTGATAGGTATAATTGAATGTTATCAAAAATGGCATCGTTGTCGGGGAGTATGGCTTTGAAATATTCTATTAATTTCTACTTCAGCATGTAGTTCTATTTCCTAATTTTATTTTTTGCTTCTTGGTTTTGTCTTTGAAGGGAACATGTAGTGCATGACAAACACCCATAGTAAGGGTAAACCTCTAATTCCCTATGCTCCTAAACTGCAAAAATCAATTCGAAAAATGAATGTGCAAGAATGTGAGGTGCAAAGGCTGATGGAGCTTGCTGAAAATCAAGTCAGGGAAGATGCTGGCAAAAGGGATGAACAAAATGAAGTAGTAAGAGGCAGATATCAGAGACCTGTGAAATTTTCCCTAGGTGATGATGATGCTGATATAGATAGTGTGGGAGTTATTGGGGCTATAGTCCTCCCACCACTACCTCAAGGTGTGATACAGATTGTGTAAGAGCTACAGGTCAAGTTGCAGGACCTGCACCACATCCACTCTTCATGGACCGTGGTGAACTTCATGGACGGTGAAGGGTTCCATGAAGAAACTTCTGAAACTTTTTCTACAACTCTCGAAAAAATTTGAGTTTAAGTCCAATATCATGGAAACCACCACGGGCCGTGATGGGTCTTCCGTGGTGAGTCCCATCTGTAGTGTAATGAGGGGTATTTTAGAATTTTTCAATTCTTTGATTAATGTATGTGGATGTTTGTGGGAATAGATTCACTAAGAAAAATATCCTAAATACTCTTCAATCTACTACTTTCCCTCATCAACTCGAATTCAACTAGAAGACTTCTCTTTAAGGCTCCTCCAAAAATCATCTTCTTTATCAAGCTTTTGGGCTAGGGTTTCATCAGGAACAAGTGTCCTTTTCCAGTTCTAAGGTCAAATTCAATTAAGGTATGTAGGTATTGATCCATGGGTCCCTTTCGCCCATGGAGTCCCAAGGATTTCTTCCAAAATCTCATGAATTTTAATTGGGTTTTTAACCTTAATCTTATGCATTTCATTGGGATATTTAAATAATGTTGTTAATTATTATTATCGATCTTCATAACAATGATTCCATATGAATTACATGAGTTCAAAGTCCAATTATGATTGTACATACATGAAACCTATTTTCTATGATGAATTAAGAAGTATGATTAACTATTCAATGATTTTAAGACATTATCTTGATATTTAAGTCAATTGGTCATGCATTCATGATTTACCCTAAATTTTGAGTATGAATTATGATTATGTATTTCAACTATGATCATGAATTACAAGTATATTGTAAATCATGATTTTCATGCAAATTATGGAAATAATTACTTAAGGCCCAATGTAGTGCCTTAAGGTATGTGAATTATGTATGAACTACGACTATGTAGGTACGTTATGTAATTTGGAAGGACAATACCCGCATTGCACTTATGTGATGAAAATGAGCTACTCTATGATTTCAAGACTATGGCCATGACTACTATATATGTTCATTATGATTTCTATGCTATGTATGTATTTCATGTAATTTAACTTAGCACCGAGTGGACTTGAGAAGGGCGCCCTACAAAAAGCATTAGTAGAAGCCTCATGTCACTTAAACTACATGCCACCATAGGTTTCCTTCATGGCTTAGCTAGTAGATCCATATATAGCTTATTACCCGTCTGGCAGGGTAGAGTCTACCTTGGCAAGTAGATTCTCATTTTTCTAATGTAGGAGGAAACATCGACATTCCATGTTATATCTCTCATGGTCTTAATGGCGGTTATGGTTCTTATCCCACATATGTATGATCTCTTATGTACTTTCACAATATTAATTATGCTTTTCAAATGCTTGATCATTATGATTCTCTTATGTCCTTACCTTTCTTCTTTTATCATGTATTTTAATTGATTATTTCTCATTATTTACATTGCATGTCATTCCCTCATACTTAGTACATTCAAACGTACTAATACATACTTTTGCCTACATTGATTCATAATTTAGGGGTTGAAGTTGAGGATCATATCCATCCGCGTGGCTAGCTGAGGTCTTACAGTGAAGTCTTGGTGAGTCCTCATCTATCGAGGACAAGTAAGAGTTATTGTTTTTACTTCCAAAGACATTTACTTCTTTACTAGAGGGTGAGTTAGGGACATGTCGGCCCCCGCCCATGTTCATGACTAAAGGCATTGTTGGACAAGTATGTAGAGTCTTATGTTGTCTGATCATGTTTCCTTTATATTTATGATAGACTCTTTTCTATGCAGTTTCCACATTTGCTATACCTTATGTATGCTTACGATATGCACAAGAGGCTTGGTTGGAGCCCTTTGGGGTTTCGATCATCATGTTATGACTAGGCCCTAGGTCGGAATGTGATAAAATTGGTATCAGAGCATAAGGTTTAAGTGTCCTAGGGAGTCCAATATGCCATGTCAAGTAGAGTCTTATTCATGGGTGTGAATTATACCACATCTATGAATAGGAGGCTATAAGGTGTGTTAGGAATTCCCATTTCTTTAATGATCTATGGTGTGCTATAGAACTTCCCTTAAGACTTCCTCTCCCTAACATTCTTTCTTTGCAATTTTTGTAAATCATGCCTCCAAGAAGACCACCATTGCCAAGGGGGAACAATGCTAATGATGCTCAAGTACCTCCGGCTCAAGGCAATGACCCTTTGCCCAAGCAAGTAACACATGTAGAGTTTTGGATTGCTTTTACCATGCTAGCCAAAGTTGTGGAAAATCAAGGGGTTGTGGCTCCTCCTAATGTTCCCACTCCGGTTTTAAGGGTAAGAGATTTTGCAAGAATGAATCCTCTAGAGTTTCATGGTTCAAAAGTTGAGGAGGATCCCCAAGAGTTCATTAACTAATGAGGTTTATAAGATAGTGAGTATTATGGGGGTGTCATTCAAAGTGAAATTGGAGTTAGTAGCTTATGACTGAAGAGTGTTGCACAAGTGTGGTATACCCAATGGAAGATAGAGAGGGTGGATGAAGGACCTATTGAATGGGAAGCCTTCAAACTTGCCTTCCTTGATCGCTTTTTCTCTCTTGAACTAAAAAAAGCAAAGGTATTGGAGTTTATCAATCTTAGATAAGGCAATATGGGAATGAGGAACTATACCCTCAATTTCACCAAGCTCTCCAAGTATGCTCCTTCATTGGTTGCCAATCCACGTGCCTGAATGAGTCAATTCATATCGAGGGTATATGACTTGGTTGCAAAAGAATGCCTAACTACCATGCTTATTAAGAAAATGGACATATCTCGGCTCATGACTTTTGCCAATCAAATTTAGGGAGACAAACTTAAGGAGATGAGAATAAGAGATTCCAAGAGAGCTCGGTATAAAGGTGGGTTCTCATACGCTAAGTCCAGTGGTAGTAATGGTCATTTTTAACAAAGCAAAGTTTGAGAAAGAAGTTTGTAAATGATAGGGTGTCATACACTAAGGTTCAAAGAGGAGGTGTGAATTCTAATAGCCCTTCATTTCCTGAGTATGCAAAATATGGGAAAAGTCATAGGGGGAGATGTTTGATGGGAATGGATGCTTGCTTTCGATTCAGAAAAAATGGGTCATAGGCAACTTGAGTGCCCTCATACAACCAACAAGGGTAAAAAGGTCATCCTTAAGGACAATTTTTTCTAGGTGTCCAAGCTCCATAAGGAGCCCAAGATCAACCTAAGGGTGCTCAAGAAAATAACTGGTTCTATGCCCTTTATGGTAGGTAGGAGGTGGAAGAGACTCCTGATATTGTTACCGCTAATTTACGGTTCTTTCACTATGACATTTATGCCTTGCTTGATCTGAGTGCAAATTTTTATTTTGTTACTCTGTATGTGGTTAGGAGGTTTGATGTTAGCCCTAAAATATTGATAGAACCTTTTTCCATTTACATGCCCATAGGTGACTCGGTTATGGCTAAAAGGGTCTATAATAAGTATCTTATATCTGTTTTGCATAAAATCATCCCATGTGATCTTGTTGAATATGACATGATCGACTTTCACATTATTCTCGGTATGGATTGGTTACATGCCTCTTATGCGTCTATATGTTGTAGAACCTGAGTGGTTAAGTTTCTATTTTCTAATAAACCTATTTTAGAATAGAAGGGAAATGATTCAATGGTTAAGTGTCGATTCATTTCATTTCTTAAGGCCCAGAAGATGTTTTCCAAGGGCTGCATCTACCATCTAGTACGAGTTAGGGATGTTGATTCCGAGACTCCCACCCTTGAGTAAGTTTCAGTTGTTAATGAGTTCCCAAAAGTTTTTCTAGAAGATCTCCCAAGTGTTTCTCTCAAAAGGGAAATAGACTTTGGCATTGATATCTTACCCGATAAATAGTTTATCTCTATTGCTCCTTACCGCATGGCTCTAGTGGAACTTAAGGATTTGAAAGAGCAATTAAAGGATTTGTCGGATAAGGGATTTATAAGGCAATAATTTCACCTTGGGGTACTCCCATGCTATTTATTAGAAAGAAAGATAGTTCACTCTGAATGTGTATAGATTACCGACAATTGAACAAGGTCACAATTAAAAATAAGCATCCCATCCCAAGGATTGATAACTTGTTCGATCAACTTCAAAGGGAAAGATAGGTTTCAAATATTGACCTCTGATCGGGTTATCATCAACTCCGAGTAAAAGAGTGTGACATTCCAAAGATATCTTTTAGAACTCGGTATGCTCACTTTAAATTTTTGGTTATGTCTTTTGGACTAACAAATGCCTCTACAGCCTTTATGGATTTGATGAACAGGGTATTTAGGAAATACTTGGATATGTTTGTGATCATTTTTATCGATGATATTTTGATTTACTCACGCAGTAAGAAAGAGCATGTCAATCATTTAAGGATTGTGTTGCAAATTCTCAAAGATCGACAGTTGTATGCAAAGTTTAGAAAATGTGATTTTTGGCTAAGGTCAATTGCCTTCCTTGGTCATATTGTTTTTGGAAAATAAATTATGGTTGATCCAAAAAAGACAAAAGTTGTCAAGAATTGGCCTAGACCATTGAGTCCTTCTGATATCCAAAGTTTTTTGGGCTTAGCTAGTTATTATAGATAGTTTATGGAAGGTTTCTCTTCCATTGCATCGCCCGTGACTTCCTTGACTAAGAAAAAGGTAAAATTACAATGGTCCGAGGCTTGTGATAAAAGCTTCCAAGAGTTGAAATATAGGCTTACCTCCGCTCTGGTGCTGACTTTATTAGAAGGTTCTGATGGTTTTGTGGTATATTGTGACATTTCATGAGTCGGTCTTGGTTGTGTCCTAATATAAAATGGTAATGTAATAGCTTATGCTTCAAGACAACTTAAGGTGCTTGAGAAGAATTACCCAACTCATGATTTAGAGTTGGTGGCGATGGTATTTGGTTTAAAGTTGTGGAGACACTACCTCTATGGTGTCCATGTTGATATTTTCACTAATCACAAGAGTTTGCAATATGTGTTTACTCAAAAGGACTTGAATCTTTGACAAAAGAGATGGATTGAACTGTTGAAGGATTATGATATGAGTGTGTTCTACCACCTGGGTAAGGTGAACGTGGTTTCTGACGCTCTTAGTAGATTTTCAATGAATAGTGTTTCTCATGTTGAGTGTGAAAAGAGAGAGTTAGTTCGATATGTACACCGATTAGTCCGATTGGGTGTTTGATTGGTTGATTCCAAAGATGGTGGTATTATTGTGAAAAATGGATCTGAATCGTCTCTTGTGGCAGATGTAATAGCAAAACAAGATGATGATCCCACTTTGGTTTAATTAAAGAAAGCGGTTGTAGAAAAATCCATCGAGGCTTTCTCCCAAGAGGGAGATGGTGTTTTGAGATATCAAGGCCGATTGTGTTTGCCGAATGTTGATGACTTGAGAAATATGATATTGGATGAGGCTCATAGCTCAGGCTATTCTACCCATCCTAGTTTTACAAAGATGTATCGAGCTTTGAGGGAGTTGTATTGGTGGAATGGCATGAAAAGAAATATTGTAGAATTTGTGGCTAAGGGTCCCAATTGGTAAGGTATAATATGAGTTGGATTTGCCTTTAGATTTGGCATCGGTGCATCTGGTGTTCATGTGTCATTATTAAGAAAGTTTATTGGATATCCTAGAACCATTGTGCTTGAATAACATAGAGGTCAAGGAGAGTCTTTCATATGAAGAGGTCCCGGTTGAGATTTTGGACCGACAAGTTAGAAGGTTGAGAAATAAAGAAATAGATTCAGTTAAAGTTTTATGGAGGAACCAAGAGATTGAGAGTGCTACATGGGAGGTCGAAGCCAACTGATGTCCGGATATCCTCATCTCTTTCCTTCCTTGCCTAGTTGAGGTATTAGTTCCTTCATGACCCAAGCCTAAATCATGTGTTCTAGTTGTTCTCATGTTTTCATATGCATTCATGTTCATGAAATAAGTTTTAAAGTTATGTTTTTGCTTAAGATTGAAGATTTCATATTTCTATGCATTGTCGAGATGTTATGCATCTATGTTAGGTTATTATGTTCCTTTCCTATTCCATTCATGCTAGACCGAGTCCTATTCGAGGGCAAATATTCCCAAGGGGAAGATATTGTAAGACACTGGAATCTGTAAAGTTAGGAAATAAGGATCAAAACCTAAAAATCTGGAAAACTGCAAATTTTGGGCACTAGATGATGAACACGGAGGCCATCATGGGCCGTGGTAAGTACTATGGGCTATGGTGATATTCCTGAAGCTTAGCTTTGTAGGGTGAGGTTCACGACAGGTCACCACAGACTGTGGTGAGTACCACAGGCTGTGAAGCCTTCTGTGGTGACCCTTCTTCTAAAGCATCAAAACTTGATCCCAAGGCTAGGACCACGACTGGACACCACTGGCCGTAGAACATTTCACGGACCGTGGTGAGCTCCACAGTCCACTCTTCATGGACTGTGGTGAACTTCATGGACTGTGAAGGGTCCCGTGAAGAAAGTTCTGAAACTTTCCCTGCAACTCTAAAAAGTATTCGAGTTTAAGTCCAATATCACAGATACCTCTACAGACCATGGTGAGCACCACGGGCTATGGTGAATCTTCCGTGGTGAGCCTCATCTGCAGTTTAATAAGGGGTATTTTAGATATTTCATATTCTTTGATTAATATATGTGGACGTTTTTGGGACTAGATTCACTACGAAAATATCGTAAATACTCTTTAATATGCTCTTTTCCCTTATTAACTCCCAATCAACCAGAAGACTTCTCTCTCAAGGCTCCTCCAAAGATCATCTTCCTCATCAAGCTTTTGGGCTAGGGTTTCTTCAAGAACAAGTCTCCTTTTCCATCTCTAAGGTCAAATTCAATTAAGGTATGTAGGGATTGATCCATAGGTCCCTTTCACCCATGGAGTCCCAAGGATTTCTTCCAAAATCTCATGAATTTTAATTGGGTTTTAACCCTAATCTTATGAATTTCACTAGGCTATTTAACTTAAGTTGTTAATTATTATTTTCGATGTTCATAACGATGTTTTCATATAAATTACATGAGTTCTAAGTCCAATTATGATTGTCCATGCATGAAGCCTATTTTCTATGACAAATTATGAAGTATGATTAGCAATTCAATGATTTTAAGGTATTGTCATGATATTTAAGTTAGTTGATCATGCATTCATGTTTTACCCTAGTTTCTGAGTATGAACTATGATTATGTATTTCAACTATGATCATGAATTACAAGTATGTTTCAAATCATGATTGTTACACCCCCGTACTTTTGTACCTTGGAATGCTTCTTAAGCTTCTTAAGTTTCTAGGAAGGCTCTTACGTTTCTTAGAAGTCTTCATATGAGTTAGATAATCTATAACGCTATCAAATAATTCTAAGGAAAGGAGAAGGAGATACTTCATAAGGGAGAAGATTGGAAATAGGGTTATAAGGATTTGAAACAAGTTGAGGGGGGGACAAAATAACAAGTCGTGGGACTCGACTTTCATGCGTAAGCTACCAACTTGCATGTCTTACGTACTTAAGTTACTTGAGTACACGTCAAGCTTAAGTAGCAAGGAATACATAGGCTCTTGAAGTGAGATGAGATTACGAATCCACAGAAGGGAAATAAGGAGACGACGCGCCAATGTAAAACAAGTAGGTGATGCACCTACTTGGACTAAGTAGGTGATGCACCTACTTGGACTAAGTAAGTGACTCACCTGCTTGGGGTGGACCCTATGCTGCCATGTGGCAGCATGTGAGTGGGTACATGGATGAGGTGGTTCCCTAGTGGCTGCCACATGTCACCCCTAGGGCCTGCCACATGTACCCTCTTAAGGAAACATATAAATACATGTTGTGATGACTATTAAGTCATTTTCATCCAAAAATCAGCAACAAAGAAGAGAAAAAACGTGAGAAAGAAGAGAAGGCAACCACTGATTTGGCCAATTTGAGGTAAGTCTCCGAATTTCATTCCGTGAATTAATTATTTAAGATATCCCACGGCTACATGACGGTGTTTAACAGCGTAAAATTACTATTTAGGGCAGCGAAGAAGGGACGTGAACAGCCCATCAATTTTCAGCATGTTAAGAGAACTTCTGAAGCATGTTTTAGCGAGTTCTAGCAAGGTATGGCTTGGCTCTCTTCTCCCATGTTTTGGTAAGGGCTTGTACATGTTTTGAAGGTATAAATACATATTTTAAACATGAAAATATACATGTTACGACTAAAGAACGTCGCAGGTCATGTAGGGGATGGTTTGACGCGATTTTAATGGGTTAAAGTTTGGCTAGAGTCGTTGTTATTGTGGTGTTGTGTTGGGCGTTGTTTTTTAGTATTTCAGGGCTGAAACATGAATAAAAATGACTGTATATGCTTCTGTTTTCAGCCACATGACACCCCATTTCGTGTGGTTAAAGGTTTTACGAAATAGTGATTAAAAACTCTATTTTGGTATTGTAGTTTTAAGCGAGTTGTTTGGAGTTTGTGTTATGTAATGTTGAAGTGGTTTACTTGTATATATGATGCTTGTTGTTTTTTTTGGTTGGATTCTAAGTTTTGGAGGTTAAAACGGAAGTTTGGATAGGGCAAGTTATAGGGGAGATGCTGCCCGATTTCCGCTAACTTTGGAACTAGTAATGAAATAGTCTAAGGGAATGGATAAGGCATTGGTTCCTATGGGTAATTTGCGGTATAATTAAAAGATGGAAAGTCGAAGTTCACTAACCTTAGAATTACTTTCATGTT
Organism: Solanum dulcamara; assembly: GCF_947179165.1. NCBI lineage: Eukaryota > Viridiplantae > Streptophyta > Magnoliopsida > Solanales > Solanaceae > Solanum > Solanum dulcamara. The sequence continues at coordinate 9,322,141 of NC_077247.1, read as the reverse complement.
AAATAGGTTCAAGAGACAACGAGACGAACGTGTTAAGAGTAATCCGTAAGAGGTATGTAAAGCTAACGTTTCCTCCTTTTGGCATATTTTTGGCATAAGAATGTAAAGCTAACGTTTTCTTATTTTGGCATGTTTTTGGCATAAGTATGTAAAGCTTAATCTTTCTTTTGGCATGGTCGTTATGAATACAAATATATGAATTTTTTTATGATTCCAAGGAAGTTCCTATTCCTAGAGCCACTAGATGGCCAATTTCTTGATTTCCAAAGGACATTTTATTACTCTTTGATATGAGTATATAATTCCAAAAGTTCCATTTTGATATAATCCATAGTGACTTTCAAAAGGTACTTGATATGACTCTTGTGTTGATTTTGAACGATAGCTTATTTTAATTATTCCATTGAAACCCATCATATATTTTGAAATATGGAAACGATTTCAGAAAGACTATTTTGACATAGACCATTGTGACATATGAAAGACATGCACTATGATTATCGCTTAATTTCTCCTATATGACTTGGCATTGGAGTTATGCTATTGAGTCTCTGGAAATGTTTTGTATTTTATATTGCATTTAGTTTCTCACTACTCCACTCGTGGATGCCTTAATACTTCTTTCACTGAGCCTTGGCTAGTATTTGTTATCATGCATACTTCTTTGCATTATTTGCCATGCCCCAACGTGAAGGGGAAGGTACGACCTGTACATGGGATTTGTGGAGTTATGATGTACCATGTACACATATAATATGATCAGATATGACCATCTGATATGATATGATCTGTTACGGAGATATTCCCTAATCTGAAGTTATGATGTGTTGTGGCGCTAGTGATGGGGCGGTGACCATGATTTATTCACCGAGTCCCATAATGGGGCCAGATATGGCATATGTTTTCTCCATACATTATCTGTGGTTATGAAAAGCATTTTGGTATTCATGATTTTTTGCTCATTTTTGCACCTTCTGTTCTGGTAATGGCTTTACTTATTACAGTCCATGCTTTACATACTCGGTACATTGTTCGTACTGACCCCTTTTTTTCAGGGGTTGCATTACATGCCCGCAGGTACAGATACTCGGTTTGCTGATTCGCTCACCTAGGACATCTAACCTATTGGTTGGCAGTGCTTCTTTGTTCGGAGCCCTATTTTGGTACTAACTTTTCTGTTGTACTTTTGTACATATTGGTTAAGGGTACGATGGGGCCATGTCCTGTCATATGACTAGGCTATCGTTCTATAGAGGTCTATAGACTTGTGATGTGGGTTATGTATATATGTTCTGGGCTTTGTGTTTCGTGATGGCCTTAATGGACCTCTTATGCTATATTTGTTCTTATGCGCTCTCTAGCGACCCCTTTTTAACTCCTACTTTTGTCTATTCTGCTAAAACGCTAAGTGGGGCTAAGGGTACATGTGGGTGCCTAACTCGGGTACCAGTCACGGCCTATGGAGTAGAGTTGTGACAATGATTTTCATGCAAATTATGCAAAGGATTACTTAGGACCGAATGTAGTGCCTTAAGGTATGATATAAATTATGTATGAATTATGACTATGTAGGTACGTTATGTAATATGGAAGGACAATACCCACATTGTACGTATGTTATGAAAATAAGCTACTCTATGATTTCAAGCCTATGATCATGACTAAGATATATGTTCATTAGGATTTCTATGCTATGTATGTATTTCGTGGAATTTGACTTAGCACTAAGTGGACTTGAGGAGGAGGCCCTACCAAAAATCTTTAGTAGTAGCCTCATGTCTCTTAAACAGTAATGTACCTTTTTTATTTAAGGTTGGAAGGTGCTATTATAAGGTGAAATAGAGGGAAAATGGCTTCAGAGGATTTTTTGGACTCGTATTTCGCGAGATAAAACTTTTCAAAAATTAGCCAAAATTGAAGACTCCATGACCAGGCCACGTCGTGGAGATGTTCCCTGATATAGAAAATTTGTCCGAGCTTGATTTACCTATTTCAAAAGAAAATGAGTTGAAATGGAACACCTCTGCGTCGCATACTTGTCCCTAATAGTTCATTTTTTTGCAAAAATTTTCAAATTTAAGTAAGGGCAACTTGGACTCTTCCCTGAACGTGTGTAGGAGGGTTTTGATGATTTATGGGCTTATTTTTAACCCTTCTTACTACCTAGAACCCTAGAATTCACTTCTCCTCATTCCCAAATCATCTCCTACAAGATTACCTCTCAAGCTAAGGATTCAAGCTTCCCATTGAAAACCTAACATCAAATTTTCTTCCAGTCCATCAACACTTCTCCAATTCTTCTTCGAGTACTTTTTCTAAAGTATGTGGGTTTCTTCATCTATGGTTCCTTCCACCCATGGATCCCCAAACCCTTTCCAAATAATTCTTTTTAATTCAAGTATAAATTCTTTATGGGTACTTCTAATTTTTTTCTTACTAGCATGATTGAAATTATGTTTATTGACTCAAATTACATGAAATTGATTACTACCTATGAATGCCATAATTTCCTATCTTGGGTTTATGAATTTTTAAATGGGTATTGTTCAATCCTTTTCAAATTGCTAGATTATGATTCAAATTGTTGATATTATGTTCAAATAAGATTATATTACTACTCAATTGCATAAATTGTTGAATTTTAAGTAATTTTCTATCTCAATCTATTATGGATATTTGAAATAAATGATGGGTTATTTGAAGTATGTTTTGAATTGACGCAATTGATAATGTTCATGCATGGTCCTTTTGAAAAGCATGTTTGAAAGATGAATTGAATAGAACCCACCTAGTTTTACTATATTTCCAATAATGTTTGACGTGAAATCTTTTGACTCCTGATGAATGTTAATAAAAGGGAGTCTTTAAGAAATGACATGAAAGAATGAATGTTGGTGGAATGTTTTCTCACCCAAGCTAATTAGCAAATAGCTCATGAAAAGTAACGAATGATGATGACTGAGTTACCCTAGGACACGTTTACGATTATGATATGACATGTATGACATCCGATATCACATCAATGCTTTTGAACATTTTTCCTGAAGGTAGGTCCGATTAGTGTACACAAAATACCATCAATAATTGTAGACCAAATTTTCTTATAAATTAAAGTTCATTAGTAGTATGGTAAATAGGGTATGGAAGCTATGATGATATTATAAATCAAAGTTCACTAATGGATTATTTATGCAATAAGGACAATCCTTGAATATTTGAATCACCAAAGGTTTTAATGAACTATTCCACCGATTGATGTTTTAATGCTAAAGATATATATTGATGTTTAAATATTATTCTGTGGTATTTGACCTAGCACTTAATGTAGCATGTAAATGGAGACTCGACCGAAGAGGTCCTTAAGTAAGGTCTCATGTAGCATTAACTACGTCCCACCATAGGAGCCCTTGTAGGCTAGGTCTTTGTAGCCATCAAATGCTAAATAAATAAATATAAAATGAGCGGAGTTCTACCCAGCAAGTTGTCTCCCCATGCAAACATAGGGGGTTATGTTGAATTCCATGTAAAAGCTCGCATGGTCTTAAATGTCGGTTATGGTCATCTTCCTACATATGTATGATTTAAATGCTATCTACTTGATTACTCATTCATGCATTAACTCATGTATTTCACCTTATGAATGTTGTAATAGTTTTATCATATTGCATGCCTACATACATAGTACATTCAAAGTACTAACGCATACTTTTGCCTATATGATATCACCATTTAGGGACCAGTGCTCCTCCTCGTGGCTAGTTTGAGATTTTATTTGAAGGCTACTTTTGGTGAGTTCCCATATTTTGGGAAAAATATTCTTTTATCTTTCTAGCTTATAATATGTTGAGACATCTAGATACTTACAATGGCATTTTATTCTATTTTGATTGAGGGTGAGATAGGGATTTGACTTAGACCCCGCCAAGTCTATTAGTAGAGGTATGTTTGGACATAAATGTATGATGATCTAAGGTTGATGAGGATTCCTATTGATGATGTTCTCCCTTAGTGCCTGTCACAACCCGACCTAGGGCCTAGTCATAACACGGTGATTGAAACCCCAAAGGGCTCCAACCAAGCCTCTTGTACATATCATAAGCATACATAAGGTAAAGAAAAAGAGGAAACATCATAAGATAGTCTAAAGTATGAATAGAAATTTAAGAATGTCACATGAGAACATAAACTCGAAACATTTATTCAACTAGATGCGTCTACTCATGAATATGGGCGGGGACTAAGACATCTTCCTAGCTCACCCTCAATATGAAACATTCTGCAAGTCTTTGAAAATAATAAATCACTCGATAATTAGTCCCCGATAAATGAGGACTCACCACAAACATCGCTGGATAGAAAAGCTTAACTAGCCACGTAGATAAGTATGATCTTCAACCTCAACCCCTATATTATGATATAATTTAGGCAAAAAGTATGTATTAGTACATTGGAATGTACTAAGTATGAGAGAGTGACATCCAACATAAATCATAGAATGCAATGTTCAAGTAAATCACATGATAAGATGAGGTAAGTAAAGTCATGAGAAAATCATTTTGACCAAAGCATTGAAAAAGCATAATTTAAAATCATAGCATACATAAGAGATCATACATATGGGGGATAGGAACCATAACCGACAATAAGACCATGCGATCTATAATATGGAATCCCAATGTATCCCCATACAATGAAGAAAAATGGGAATCTACTTGCCAAGGTAAATTCTACCCCGCTATGCGGGTCATACATACGCTATATGTGGATCTAATAGCTAGGCCATGAAGGCAACCTACGGTGGCACGTATTTTATGGGACATGAGCCTGCTACTAAGGCTTTTAGTAGGGCCCCTACCTCAAGTCCACTTGAGGCTAAGTCAAATCCTATGGAATACATGCATAGCATAGAAATCATAATTACATTTATCATAGTCATGATCATAGGTTTGAAATCATAGAGTAGCTCATTTTCATAACATACTTGTAGTGTGAGAATTGTCCTTTCATCATTACAATAATAAGTGCATAATTTATATCGTTAGGCCTTAGGTCACCACATAGGTCCCTAAGTCACCTTTTAGGCCTTAGGTCACCACATAGGGCCCTAAGTCACCTTTTAAGCCTTAGGTCACCATAAAGGGCCCTAAGTCACCTTACTTCATAACTTGCATGAAATTTATACCTTGAACTTAGATTAGGACTCAATTTGTTACACCCCATACTTTTGTACCTTGGAATGCATTCTTAAGTCTCTTGAAAGGCTCTTAAATTTCTTGGAAGGATCGTAAGCCTCTTAAGTTTCTTAAGGTTTGCTAAATTTTCTTAAAGCTTCTTAAGACTTCTTAAGAACTATTAAGCTTCTTAAGAGTTAACATGTGATTGGATAATCTATAACTCTATCAAACAATGCCAAGTAAAGGAGAATGTGATACCCCATAGTAGAGAAGATTGGAAATAAAATTAGAAGAATCCGGAAGAAGTTGGAGACCAAACAATGAGTCGTAGGACTCAACTTATTTATGTAAGCTTCCAATTTGGAAATCTTACATACATAAGATACTAAATTACGTACCAACCTTACATAGCAAGGATTACATAGGTTCATAAAAGAATATGAGATTATGAACCCACGAGGCGGAAAAGAAAGTGCCACATGGCAGCATGGGAGAGTGCCATATGGCAGCAGCTGGGAGTGCCATGTGGCAGTATCTGGAGAAAAGTAGGAGGGGCCCCACATTCCATGTGGCAGCCCATGATTGGAGGAAGGGATGTGTTGGTCCAATGAGGGCTTGACACGTGTCACCACTTAGGGCTTGGCATGTGTCACTACTTAGGAGTTGACATGTGTCACCCTCTAAGGTGGCCTATATATATATATATATATATATATATATATATGTTTGATGAATTTAATTCATCCTTATCCTTTAAGCTTCATCTTTATCAAAAAAAGATTCAAGAAAAGAAGAGAAGAGAAAACTTGAAGCTAGAGAGAGAGCTACCGTTTTGGGGAAAAAAAGGTGAGTTCTTCGATTTCGCTCTGTGAATTAATTATCTAGGGTGTACCACGCTGTTATGAAGGTGTTAGTAATGAAAATTTATGGTTTAGAGCATCCCAAAATGTTAGCAAATAGCCACAAAATTTTAGGTGCACTAAAGGAACTTCTGAGGCAAGTTTCAACGGGTTTGATGAGTTTTGGGCAAGGTAAGGTATTTCCTTTCAAATTGGAGTTTATGATGTTTTTATAAGGTATATTAAATTTCTTAAATAAGGTTGTAAGTCAAAAAATTGCATAAGGATTCTTCATGTTAGAAACAAACTAAATTGAAGTGGTTATAGCTAAGTCGAAGTCGAGTAGTGGATTGTCGTTGTGGTGCTGCGGGTGCAGATAGTTGGGTTGCATGTTGCAGGGATTTAAAGTGTTTTAAAAAATATGTGGGTAATTTTGGTTTCATCCACACGACTCTCCGTTTGGTATGGTTAAAGATTTTGCGAAATAAAGACTAAAAAACTTTATTTTCGTATCATAGTTTGGAGCTAGTTGTTTGGAGCTTGTATTGTGTAAGGTTGAAGTTATTTACTTGTAAATATTCTTCTGGATTTTATGGGTGTTATGTTTGTTGATATTGTAGCTGAGTGGAAATCTCAGGGATGTTGAAGTTATAGGGGAGATGCTGCCTGATTTTTGGTAGATTCGAAACTAGTAACAAACTAGTCGAGGGTAATGGATAAGGAAATAACTCCTGTGAGTACTTGGGTGTAGAGTTGGAAATTGGAAAGTGAAAGGTCATTAACCTTAGTATTACTTTCAGGTTAAATAGGTCCAAGAGACGACGAGGCGAACGTGTAAGAGTAATTCGTAAGAGGTATGTGAAGCTTACCCTTTGTTTTCTTTTGGCATGTCTTAGCCTTAAGTGATTGATATATGAAATGTGGGGATAATTCCATTCATAGAACCCCAAGTATGACTCATAAGTCTTATTCACTTCTCGATGGTAGAATTTCTATACTAGTTGAGTTATTGCCTCTCAAGGCTTCTATATGATGGAGAGTCGTAAGTATGTGAAGTTATCTCCTTTCTCTTGGCATGTTTTGGCATAAGTACGCAGAGCTACCCTTCTTTCCTCTTGATATATCTTTGACATAAGTGTGGTGCTATGATGGTAAGGTAATTCAATAATAAGGTTATGATACTAAGCCCATGACGGGGGGGAGGGTACGATATATGTAAATGATGACTCCTTCAAGAAAAGTAAAGACTAGGTAAAGCTTATTCTTTCTCTTCCTTTGGCATGTCATAATTGTAAATAAAATGTGATACGAGCTCTGGGGTAACTCCAGTTTTAAGTCCTAAATGTAATCCGAATTTCTTATTCACTTCTGAATGTCAAACTCTTGTACTAAGTTGAACTACTTTCCTTGAACTCCATAGGTTGAGAAGTACTGGATGCATAAGCTCCTAATTCTAAGGACTATGTGACGATGGGTATCCCTAATTCTATGAACTGTTATTATTACTTTAGTATATGTCTAGGGTCCCCGAGATCCTAAATGATATAGGCCTTAATGGCATTTAGAAGGCACTCGAGATGGCTACACTACTATTCTAGTCCTCGGACAATAGCTAAATCTTCTTACATTATCGAGTCTCTGATAATGATTTAGATTGTATATGGTTACTCACTATTTGATTCGTGTATACTATAATACATCTGACACTGAGTCCCATAAAGGGTCGGGTATGGTATATGATGATTATAACACTGAGTCCCATAAAGGGTCGGGTACGGTATATGATGATATGATGACACCGAGTCCCATAAAGGGCCAGGTATGGTATATGATGATATAATAATACTGAGTCCCATAAAGTTCCAGGTACGGTATATGATATGTGGATTAGGCCAAACATTCCTCGGTATTACTATATGATACGTGGATCGGACCGAATATTCCTCGGCATTACTATATGATACGTGGATCAGGCCGAACGTTCCTCAGCATTACTATATGATATGTGGATCGGACCGAACATTCCTTGGCATTATTATACAATGTGTGGATCAGGCCGTACGTTCCTCGACATGTACTTATTATATACATAGATCGGGCTGTATGTTCCATAGCGCTAATAATATATATGTGCTTATGATGATAGAATGATGTAGATGGTACGCTGAGTCCCTAACGGGTCGGGCACAGTACATAATGGTAATATGTATGAATTTCTTTTATACGATGCGAGTACGATAAATGGTTAAATGTTATACTTGCCTCCTGTATCCCTACGCCAACTATAAAATCCTTATGATGTCTATGCTTTACATACTCAGTACATATATCGTACTGACCCCTCTTTCTTCGGGGGGCTGTGTTCATGCCCACAGGTACAGATACACACTTTGGGGATCTGTCAGCGTAGGAGTTCCACTGAGCAGTTCAAAAGAGCTTCATTGTGCTGGAGCCTAATTTTGGTAGTAACCTTCGATGTATATATTTATTTGTTCATGGGTACGGCGGAGGCCCTATCCCACCTTATGTTACTGTTCTTACTCTTAGAGGTCTGTGGACATGTATGTGGGTTGTATATGGGTTGTATATGCATGTATGTACAGTGGTGCCTATGATAAGTCTCGCCGGCTTATATGTTATCCTACCTATTGATGTGCTATAACTTAAATCGGGGACAGATTTACTTATAGATAGCAAAGATATACGCGAGTGCCCAGTTCGGGCACCCGTCACGGCCTACGGGGTTGGGTCGTGACAGAATTGCATAATCAATTGACTTTGAAAATCATGTAATTGACTTGAAAACATGCATGATCATAAACTTTATATTATCCCATACATAATTCTTATAGATAATATCCCTTGTAAGTATAATTCAAAATACTCGTAATTTACATCATGAACCCTAGAGATCAAAAAAGAAGAATTCATAGAAAGACTCTTTAATTTAATGCAATAACCATCGATTTATATCAAAATAGACTCATGATCATACTTTAAATCATAATTTATGCAATAGGAATTGAGATCATAAAACCCATAAAATATCATACTTTAATTTGATAGAAAATCTTAAAAAATTGATTGGGCTTCATGGATGAAAGAATCGATGAATCAATACCCACATACCTTAAGTGAGAGAACCAAATAATTTGGAAGAACTTGAGAGTTTTGATGGAGAGCTTGAGTGAATTTACTTGAATTCTTCAATGGAGCCCTTGAGAGTCTTTTGTAGAGAGAAATATTTGAGTAGTGAATTGTAGAAGAATGAATAGAGTTAGAGGTTTAGGTCAATTTATAGAGTTGAATTAGGACCTAAAAATGTGTATGTTTATTAAAGAATAATTTGGGAATAAGTCTAAAGTGCCCTTGCTAAAAACTAAATTCGTCCAGAAAAACATCGCCAGGTTCGTGACGCAGAGGCAAGCAAGTTTGTGATGCGGACTTGACGCGCACCTTACTAGTTTGCACAGTTCCTTTGAGAAATCTATCTTTCGATCTACAGGTTCTAAAAATCCACCGAGACTATTTTTCACAAGTTTTGATCCCCTGATTGATATTCCGAACTCGAATTTTCCAAAAAGATTAAGGATAATGCATTACATTAGCAGCCTATTCCTAAAGCATTCTTAAAGAAATTATGAGCATTTGGAGGGATATTACAATACCTCTCCCTTGGGAACATTCGTACTCGAATGAGATCCAACTAATATAGGAAGGATATGCAAAATGGACTTAGAAACACAACATAGACATGAGGACACTTTGAAAAATGCATAGAACATGTAAACTTCATCCTTAACATAAGACATAGTCCTTGAGAAAAATTATTTTCATAAATCATGCACGCATATGAATGACATATGGAACTGAAATATAGGAGTTTAATCAATTTTATCATGAACAAATTAGTACCTTTAGGCTCGAGTGAAAGGAAAGAGATACGGATAACTCTTCATCATATCTGATTCCGCTTCTCACATAACACTCTCTACTTGTTGATTCATCCATAACACTTTGATGAATGCAACTTCTTTATTTCTTAACATCTTCATTTGTCGGTCTAAAATCTCAATCTAGACATCCTCATAAGTCAAATTCTCTTCAATAATTACATTCTCCATTGGCACAATAGAGTTTGGATCACCCACAAACTTCCTCAACATTGACACATGAAATACCGAATGAACCAAAGCCAACTTAAATTGCAAGTCAAACTCATATGCTACTTTGCCAATGCACTTTAATATCCTATAGGGTCCTATATATCTAGGGATCAACTTCTCTTTCTTACCAAACCGCATTACCTCTTTCATAGGTAAAATCTTCAAATGCACCATATCATCCACATCAAATTCAAGCTCTCTCCTAGTGTTTGAATAGGACTTTTGATGACTTTGAGCCATTTTCAATATTTCTCTTATGAGCTTTACTTTCTCCATTGTATCAACTACCAAATCTAAACCAATCAATTCCATCTCACCTACTTCAAACCACCTCACCGAAGACCTATATCTTCTCCCATACAAGGCTTCAAAAGGAGCCATTTGGATGCTAGAGTAATAACTATTTTGTAGGCGAACTTAATCAATAACAAATGTGTCATGACCCAACCCCGTAGGCCGCAACTAGGGTCCGACCTGGACCCTCCATACACATATCTATCAGTTGTGGTCACATTAAACTGTGAATAAGAAAATATCATGTAATAGAGCCCTACTAGGCGATAACATTTACATACACCTGTAGCCCTTTTTATTTGTATCACAGCATGATAGGGCACGCAAGTCGACAAGGCTACCATAACATAATAACATATATCATATATCATGTAGACCCATCTGAATCAAACTGACATACACAACCCACATATACATGTCTGCAGACCTCTAAAAATATAGTGACAACATATGGCGGGACAGGGCCCCCGTTGTACCCCTAAATAGACAAAATAATTTTATACATCATTGGTCCGTATCCAAAAACTAGACTCCGATATAATGAAGCCTCTTCCAACTGAGCTGAACAGAATCCTAAGCTGACGGACACCCAAAACCTGTATCGATATCTACGGGCATGAAACACAGCCCTCCGAAGAAAGGGGGTCAGTACGACATATGTACTAAGTATGTAAAACATAATATGATACAACTGGAAGCATATCTAAAATAGAGAAGCAGGGGATAAACTGTCAAATCAGAAGTCAGTACCTGGAAAAGTAAAATCATACATGCTCAAATTTTCAATATAGCCAACCCTATCAGGGATCCGGTGAATCATATATGTAGTATCAGTATCAGGCCCTATGCCATCGCCACCTTATTACAACACATCATCATCATATATATACATACGTACCTGGCCTTCTAGTGAAGGGCTTGGTGGATAATGCAGTGAATTGCACGAATCTTATAGCCGGCCCGGGACTCAGAGAAGAAGTGTTACAGTAAACACAAGTAGAGTAGTGAGAAACAAAACACATTTTAAGTCATTATCTGAGACTCAATTAAGTCATCAAGCGAATCATCACTTGGAGGTCAGGGTAGGATCTCAGGTACCCTAGACGTATATTAAAGTAAGGCCAATTCACTTATGGAACCAGAACATTTTTTATCAAATAGTTTTAAGACTAGGAATCTGTACATTCATACCTCTTTAACCTATAGGAGTTTCCAGGGAAATAGTTTAACTACCATAGATTTCAACATCCAGTAGTAAATAAGAGATACTTAAGAATGGAATTACCCTGGAGCTCGTATCACATTTAGCTTACAACTAAGACATGCCAAAAAGGAAAGTGAGTAAACTCTATATGGTCTGTACTTTTCTTCTGGTGGTCATGACATACATATCTCATACCCGGCCCTTCATGGGGCTCAGTGAACCACTATGGAATTATAATCTCATTTTCTTATCAAATACATCTCAATGGAAATGAGAGATAGCTTCCCACACATTCCATTCTGACACATAGAAGCCCTACTAGGCAATACATTATCTTCGCAGGAACTCTAATACTGAACAGTGGATAGGGGTCACGAGGCGTACTTGGAATCCTAGGAATGGAATTATCCCCACAGTCCACACACATTTCACCTAATGCCAACACTTTCCAAAAGGAAAGAAAAATAGTTGTACGAACTTATACCAAATCATGCCAAGAGAAAGCTTTACATACCTCTTGGGAGTTACCCTTTATCCTACTCATCTCGTCGTCTTATGAACCTATTTAATGTGAAAGTAATACGAATATCAACTACTCTTAACTTTCCAGCATCTTAGGTTATGCCTTAATATTAATGGAATCTATTTCCTTAGTCGTTTCCTCGACTAGTTCTTTAGTTTGTTAAGGCGTTAACGAAAATTGAGCAGCACCTCCCCTATAATGTGCCCTATACAAATTTCCAATTAGGTCCCTAATACCTACAGCCAACCAAAAACAACAACCTGCAGCAATTCACACCGACCATATACAACATAAACTCCAAACAACTTATTCAAAAATACAATATCAAAATAGGGTTTCTAGTTTCCATTTTTGCAAAACCTTTAACTGTACGAAGCGGGGGGTTGTGTGGCTGCAACCAGAAGCTCCCCCGCCTCATCTAGAACATATTTAGACCCTGCAACCACAAGCCACACCCCTGCAGCAGCACTCACAAGAACAACACTTCATTTCAACAACAATTCAACTATAGCGACTTCGATTTAGTTTATTCCGAACGTCAAGGGTTCTAATGATATTTACACACTTCCAGCCACCTATAGGGTGTGTAACATTCTATATAACAACAACATAAGGCTCAAATTTAAAGAAGAAACCTTACCTTACCCGAAATTGGCCAAAACCATCAAAGCGTCACTCGGAATTTCTTCAAACACGCTGAACTTGAGCGGGCTGTTTGTGCGACTTCCTCGCTGCCCCAAATTGGATTTTCTCATTATTAAACATCTTCATATAACCAAGTAATACCATAATTAATTAATTCATGGAAAGAAACTCGGAGGCTTACCTCCAATAGCCAAACCCGTAGCCCCTCCTCTCTTGCCTCTAACGTTTTCCCTCTTCTTTTTCTTCCAAATTTCCAATTGTAAAGCTGAAGTTTTGGTTCCGTAAACATTTTAAGATACATATATACATATCCACATGGTTGACGAACACCGTAGATAATTAATTCACGGAAGAAAATTGGGAAACTTACCTTTGAGCTTCCAAAGCCATGGCTGCCTCTCTCTCACGTTTTCTCTCTATGTTGTGGACTGATTTTCGGATAATGAATAAGGGAGTAGTCACATAATACATATATATATATATATATATATATATATATATATATATATATATGAGGTGGCACGTGTCATCCCGCAAGAGTGACATGTGTCAGGCCCTTATTGGGCCACCTCAACCATGCGGCCAATAGGGTGCTGCCACGTGGCAGGGGGGTCCACCTCCCCAAGAAGGTGGGTCACCTACTTAACCCCAAGCTGGTGGGTCACCTGCCTGCTTGAGGTGCTACCACATGTCACCCTCCTAGGCTGCCACGTGTCCAAAAAAAAATTCTCCCTCGTGGGTTTGTAATCTTGTCTTATTTTAAGAGCCTATGTAATCCATGCTACGCAAGCTTGGTATGTATTCCAATAGCTTATGTATGTAAGACTTCCAAGTTGGTAGCTTATGTAGGTAAATTGAGTCCTACGACTCATTACTTGGCATCCAATTCCTTACGGACTTTTATGATTTCGTCTCCAACCTTCTCTACTATGGGTTATCACATTCTCCCTTCCTTAGAGTCGTTCAATAAGGTTGTAACTTAAGTGGCTCACATACTAGCTTCTAGGTAACTTAAGGAACCTTCCGAGTTCAAAGATGTGGGGTGTAACATCCTTCCCACCTTTAGAACATTCATCCCCAAATGTTAAATGCAACTTCCTTTAAGGTTTTATATAGATTATAGAGGGGTTCCTTTCCTTTATGCTATAACATACATTTCCACCTATATTATTAACATATGAGTGCTCAAGAGTTGGAGTTACCTGTAGACATCGGTTACAGGTGCGAATACTTGCATTTCATGTTCTCTTTAGTTTTCCCGGTCATCCTCTTTTTGGTTTTGGTTTTTCCACCGTATCTTAATAGAAGGCACATCTTTAGTCTACAATCTTCCAGTTTGCCAATCTAAGAGGGAGATAGGTTTTTCCTCATGAGGTTTCATCTCCTGGACCTCATCTATGGAATATACCCTGGGTGACTCATCAGTACCCTTGCAAAGCATTCTTATCTAATGGACTGGGCGTATAGTTTCCAAATGAGGTGGTAAGCTCAACTTACCAGTCACGTTGCCCACCTTACGAGTAACTTGATTCAGTCTAACATATTCTGGGTCAAGTTCCTTTTCTAGGTGACCCAATTATGAATATCTAATCATCAACTTGAACTCTGTATGTCGACGTCGATTATCTGTATATCATTCCTGCCGACTCTGGACTTTTAGTCAATAGCTTGCTTAATCATGTCGGGGCCTTCTTAGCTTAGTCTTTCTAACATCTACCCATCCAATAGGGGACTTACACGTCTTACTCTACCAGTCTTGTGCGGAGCCATTGGGATACCAGAGTGGTAGCCATTATGGTAGGTAATCTTAATAAGAGGTGGACGATCGTCCCAATTGCTCCTAAAGCCAACCATATAATAGTATGCTTAGTCTGTTCAACAGCTCGAGGAAGAATACGGTACGAAGACCTGTCTGTGCTCTCGATCTTTTCTTGGACTGATCTCTAGACGTTAACCATAATCAAAGTCCCTCTATCTGAGATATTAACTGGGGAAACCTCACGAAACCTTACCATTCTCCATGTTCTATAACTCCCCCTAATTTCAGCAGCATAGGTTCTCTTGATTGGAAGAAAATGGGCTGATTCATTAGCCTACTCATAATAACCCATATAGCACCCTACTCTTATAGAGTATAAAATGGGTGCTAATGACATTGATAACTTCGGAATCGTTAGCCTCGTATAGTCCTTCTCGACTCTTTCCAGAACTTTAACTGGCATTCTATCTTTTGGGTTCTGCTTAGGGTTGGCTACTGAGTAATGTTGCAGCCCCCTCGTGTAATGGCTCTCATAGTTGTTCTGTGCTTTATCTAACATGGTCTGGTATAATTTTGACGGAATTTTGGCGTATATACTCGCCATCCTGTAGTAACCACCTAGTTCTGCCAGTTTTGTTTAAACTCTTTCACCACATTCCTTACCCTCACTAGTAACCTTCTAGACACATAATCATGTGTCTTTTTCTTCCTTACAAATTGACGAGAGGGTACAAGATGTATCCTAGTGTTATCTTGCTAGTCCTCATGTTTTACCTTGCCTTTTTCTTCCTTATCCTATATTTGATGTTGGGGGAGCTCTTTGGCCCAATCGTGGCCATGTATTTTGTCACCCATAGTACCAATTCCATCTCGATAGTTTGGCTTAACCTATCATTACATCTCTCGGTATTTAATTGTAACTTGGGCTTCTCTACCTGGTATAATAGCTATGGGGACTCCGTAAGGTCTTACCATTTCTTCACCCTATAATTTTACACCTTCTCGGCTGAGTAGGTAGCCTTTGCTCAAAGGAGAAGGAGCCAATATCATTAATCCACGGGTAACATTCCCTTCAGAGTCATCTATCGATGGAGTATGGAATGAGTCTTGTAGTCCTGGTCATATTATGGAATTTCCGACTTTGGGTATTATTTCCTGACTTCCATAAATTATATCAATTAGTACCTTTACCTTTTTGGGTTTTGCTTTTTTTTTCGCCCTCAGAGTTGGCTGCCAAGCGGTGTTGAAATTCCCTCGCCCACTGGCCCATATAGTCATTCTATGGTTTTCCTCTCATTAACTGGTACTATGTTGAAGAGATGTGGCATTTGAATGTGTCGTCAGTTAGCAATTAGCTAATCCTTCTTTTTTTGCTTAAGCCCTTGTCACAATTGCCTTAACGTAACGTATAGTATTCCAGGAACATAATCTCATGTCGTTCCTCCGCCGCTGGTTTCGATTCTTCCATCTCGCGTGATAATACTAGCACTAATACATTAAGTTCCATCAGAATTTCAAGGTTAAGCATGTTGGGGCGAGAGTAATACTGGGATGGGTGACCTCCCTGGGAAGTCTTCATGTCGCGTTTCATTGTAATCCTTGCCATAATGTGTGGGGCACTCAACTCAGCTCCAGATTTACCTTAGCGTTGTCTCGCGAGTCTTTATGTTTTGCCATGTCCTTTTGTCTATTATCTTGCATCCAGTATCATCGTAGACCTTTAGCTCCACTATCCTCTATTCACTTTGTGTTCTCCTCATTTTCTACCACAGGAGGCTTTCTATTCCTTTTTCTGTGGTTATTTATCTATCGCAACATCATTTGCGACTAACGCTATAATCAATATTTTGGCTTTTGGTCTAGCATGCTGTCATTATCCTTCGTAATGTCTCTTAAGTTGGTTGATATCCTTTCCTGGTTAAACTTTTCTATTTTTATACGCAGCCGCCTTCTAGTGTTATGTTGTTCAGGGTCTTGTCACAAACTTCTTAACACTGCCTTATGTAGCATTCTGGCTTCCATTCAATTATTGGCGGCTTCCGGACCTTTCTAACTTGGTTCGGCAAGATATCTTAGTGAAATTTAGACGTCTATCTCAGATATATTCCCATATCGATTGCCTTCACCTTACTATTGCCATTTTCCCATTAACTTCCCCCTTTAGAGGGTACTCGTACTTTCATATGTCTAATCTCAATTTTTGTCCAATTCCTTTCACCAATCTATTTGATACTGCATCATGTCTCCGTCTATCTGCATATTTTATAACCTGACTATCCGCGTACGGAGCCTTGACTAAATTACGAAGCGATGAGAACCTTTCCATATCTAATGTGATTTCTTGTCTACTAATCGATACTTGAATAATGTGACCCAGGGGACAACTCGTCCAAGTCCACCTTCTACTTTTCCGTTTCCAAGAATTACTTAGAACCTGTAGTCGTTCCAATTCCAATTAGGCAGTGCGTCATTTATTCCTTAAGTTTGCCATCCTCTTCCCTTAAGGGTTCCACCATTTTTGGGGCGACATTGTGCACACGCGTTATTTTTTTTGTATCTTACGCTCTATACTTTTACTGCATTCTCAACGCAGGCTTTTAACTTAATCAACATATACCAGGTGCGCCTTACTAGTGGTCCTACTTTATCCCTCTATAATTGTATCACACTGTTCAATTCATACTTACATATCCTTTTTGTAGTTCATACTCATATTCAGTTCCTGACATCTCTTTAAGGTGCTTCTGTTCGGAGCTCTTTCCCCAATTAGTCGGTGGAGAACTATAAACTGTTATCGTAAATCATTTTCCAACCATTGTTGGAAGAAACCAGAATCTCTTAAACATCACAGTACTTCTATTAATACTTGACCTACCTGGTCTCCTTCTGAATTTATCCTCGAGTTATGAACAACTCATCTAATTTACAATAGGAGTCAGGGTTTGGTATTTTCACAAATAAGTGAAGCTCAATTACTGGACATCTTACCCTTGAACCTAAGCTTTTTCTTTCTTTCTTTTTGCTTATAACACAATTATGGTTGGAGATATTGCGGTCTGAACTGTACTGCTTAGACAGACTTTTGTTTCTCCAAAATAAATTTTCCCAAGTAAAAAGGGTGTCCCTTATCGACGACCTGAAGAGTACCTCTTACAGCTTTAATTTGGCATAATATGGGTACTCGATATCAATTTCCAAGACATGTTATAAGCTATATTTTACTCCCTTTTTCTTGTTCTGGGAAAATTTCGGTAGAGTTTCCTCTACATTTCTTACTTACCCCAAAACCTGCATGCATAAAATACCAACAATGCCTCACAGGGCCAACAAATATATATATATATCATATCACAGCCGCACAGGGCTTTCAATGTCATCTCATATCGCAGCCACACAGGGCTTTCAACGTCAACAATAATATAAAAATACTGGACTTACCTCATATGTCCAACTTCAAACTGCATCTGTTGCACTTTTTGTCTGCTTTCCTTTCAAGTTTCAACTTTACATTTCAATAGTACTTCTACTTCAATACCTTACCCGACGGATATCTTCCGTGGCTTTACTTTACTTACCTGCATGCTTCGTAACTTTCCATGTCGTCAATTACTTCCTTCTCTTGATGTCGTCCTTCTATTAAGATCCAAGGTTAGTATAAGGATTTTTCTATGACTCGGATCTAAAGCACGATCTCAGATGTGAAGGAAAGGAAACATCCTAAATGTCCTGTAGCTTCCTGTTTATAGATGTGGTGCGCAACACATCGATAACCAAGACTTTACTAGAAATGGTTTGCAGACAATCCAAGGATGAACTGCTCTGATACCAATTCTGTCACGACCCAACCCCGTAGGCCGCGATTGGGATCCGACCTGGACCCCCCATACATATATTTATCAGCTGTGGTCACATTGAACTGTGAATAAGACAATATCATGTAACAGATCCCCACTGGGCGATTATATTTACATACACATATAGCCCTTTTTATTTGTCTCACAGCATGATAGGGCACGCAAGCCGACAAGGCTTGCATAATATAATAACATATATCATATATCATGTAGACCCAGCTGAATCAAACTGATATACACAACCCACATATACATGTCTACAGACCTCTATAAATATAGTGACAACATATGGCGGGATAGGGCCCCCGCCGCACCCCTGAATAGACAAAACAATTTTATACATCATTGGTCCGTATCCAAAAACTAGGCTCCGATATAATGGAGCCTCTTCCAACTGAGCTGAATGGAATCCTAAGCTGACGAACTCCCAAAACCTGTATCGGTACCTGCGGGTATGAAATGTAGCCCCCCGAAGAAAGGGGGTCAGTACGACATATGTACTAAGTATGTAAAACATAATATGATACAACTGGAAGCATATCTAAAATAGAGAAGCAGGGGATAAAATGTCAAATCAGAAGTCAGTACCTGGAAGAGTAAAATCATGCATGCTCAAATTTTCAATATAGTCGGCCCTATCAGGGATCCGGTGAATTATATTTGTAGTATCAGTATTAGGCCTCGTGCCATCGCCATCTTATTACAACACATCATCATCATATATATACATACGTACCCGGCCTTCTAGTGAAGGGCTCGGTGGACAATGCAGTGAATTGCACGAATCTTATAGCCGGCCCGGGACTAGGAGAAGAAGTGTTACAGTATACACGAGTAGAGTAGTGAGAAACAAAACACAATTTAAGTCATTATCTGTGACTCAATGAAGTCATCAAGCGAATCATCACTTGGAGGTCAGGGTAGGATCTCAGGTACCCTAGACGTATATTAAAGTAAGGCCAATTCACTTATGTAACCAGAACATTTTTTTATCAAATAGTTTTAAGACTAGGAATCTGTACATTCATACCTCTTTAACCTATAGGAGTTTCCAGGGAAATAGTTTAACTACCGTAGAGTTCAACATCCAGTAGTAAATAAGAGATACTTAAGAATGGAATTACCCCGGAGCTCGTATCACATTTAGCTTACAACTAGGACATGCCAAAAAGGAAAGTGCGTAAACTCTATATGGTCTGTACTTTTCTTCTGGTGGTCATGACATACATATCTCGTACCCGGCCCTTCATGGGGCTCGGTGAACTACTATGGCATTGTAATCTCATTATCGTATCAAATACATCTCAATGGAAATGAGAGATAGCTTCCCACACATTCCATTCTGACACATAGAAGCCCTACTAGGCAATACTTAATCTTCGCAGGAACTCTAATACTGAACCGTGGATAGGGGTCACAAGGCATAATTGGAATCCTAGGAATGGAATTATCCCCACAGTCCACACACAGTTCACCTAATGCCAACACTTGTTAAAAGGAAAAAAAATAGATGTACGAACTTATACCAAATCATGCCAAGAGAAAGCTTTACATACCTCTTGAGAGTTACCCTTTATCCTGCTCATCTCGTCGTCTTCTGAACCTATTCAATGTGAAAGTAATACGAATATCAACTACTCTTAACTTTCCAGCATCTTAGGTTATGCCTTAATATTAATGGAATCTATTTCCTTAGTCGTTTCCTCGACTAGTTCTTTAGTTTGTTAAGGCGTTAACGAAAATTGGGCAGCACCACCCCTATAATGTGCCCTATCCAAATTTCCAATTTGGTCCCTAAGACCTACAGCCAACCAACAACAACAACCTTCAGCAATTCACACCAACCATATACAACATAAACTCCAAACGACTTATTCAAAAATACAATATCAAAATAGGGTTTCTAGTTTCCATTTTTGCCAAACCTTTAACCGTACGAAGCGGGGGGTCGTGTGGCTGAAACCAGAAGCTCCCCCGCCTCATCTAGAACATATTTAGACCCTGCAACCACAAGCCACACCCCTGCAGCAGCACTCACAAGAACAACACTTCATTTTAACAACAATTCAACTATAGCCACTTCAATTTAGTTTATTCCGAATGTCAAGGTTTCCAATGATATTTACACACTTCCAGCCACCTATAGGGTGTGTAAAATTCTATATAACAACAACATAAGGCTCAAATTTAAATAAGAAACATTACCTTACCCTAAATTGGCCAAAACCATCAAAGCGCCACTCGGAATTTCTTCAAACGCGCTAAACTTGAGCGGGCTGTTTGTGCGACTTCCTCGCTGCTCCAAATTGGATTTTATCATTATTAAACATCTTCATATAACCATGGAATACTATAATTAATTAATTCACGGAACGAAACTCGGAGGCTTACCTCTAATAGCCAAACCTGTAGTCATCCTCTCTTGCCTCTAACGTTTTCCCTCTTCTTTTTCTTCCAAATTTCCAATTGTAAAGCTGAATTTTTGGTTCCGTAAACATCGTAAGATACATATATACATATCCACGTGGTTGATGAACACCGTAGATAATTAATTCAAGGAAGAAAATTGGGAAACTTACCTTTGAGCTTTCAAAGCCATGGCTGCCTCTCTCTCACGTTTTCTCTCTATGTTGTGGACTGATTTTTGGATAATGAATAAGGGAGTAGTCACATAATACATATATATATATATATATATATATATATATATATGAGGTGACATGTGTCAGCCCCCAAGGGAGACACGTGTCAGGCCCTTATTGGGCTACCTCAACCATGCGGCCAATAGGGTGCTGCCACGTCGCAGTGGGGTCCACCTCCCCCAAGCAGGTGGGTCACCTACTTGACCCCATGTAGGTGGGTCACCTGCCTGCTTGAGGTGCTGCCATGTGTCACCCTCCTAGGCTGCCATGTGTCCAAAAAAAAAATCCTCCCTCGTGGGTTCGTAATCTCGTCTTATTTTAAGAGCCTATGTAATCCATGCTACGCAAGCTTGGTACGTATTCCAATAGCTTATGTATGTAAGACTTCCAAGTTGGTAGCTTACGTAGGTAAATCGAGTCCTACGACTCATTACTTGGCCTCCAATTCCTTCCGGACTCTTATGATTTCGTCTCCAACTTTCTCTACTATGGGGTATCACATTCTCCCTTCCTTAGAGCCGTTTAATAAGGTCGTAACTTAAGTGTCTCACATACTAGCTTCTAGGTAACTTAAGGAACCTTCCGAGTTCAAAGATATGGGGTGTAACAAAATGGTCATCCCAACTTCCTCTAAGATCAACCACACATGCCCTTATCATATCCTCCAAGGTTTGAATTGTTCTTTCAGATTGTCCATTGGTTTGAGGATGGAAAGCGATACTTAGCTTGACTTTAGTGCCAAGATCTTTCTGAAATGACTTTCAAAAATGTGAACTAAATTGACTACCTTTATCCGATATAATTGACAGAGGAACACCATGAAGTTTCACAAGTTCACGAATGTACAACTTAGCATAGTCTTCAGCACCATAAGAAGTCTTGACCTGTAGAAAATGTACCGATTTGGTCCTTCGGTCCACAATGACCCAAATAGAATAATGTTGTCTTCTAGTACAAGGAAAACCCTTGACAAATTCCTTATTTACATCTTCCCACTTCCATCTAGGAATTTCAATTTCTTGAGCTAGACTTCCCGGCATTTGATGTTCAACTTTCACTTGTTGACAATTAGGACACTTAGCCACGAACTCTGTTATATCCTTCTTCATGTCATTCCACCAATACATCTTAGTGATCTCTACCTCTATAGGAAATTCTATCCTAAGATTACTACCCCTTACTACTATATTCAACAAACCTCGAGACCTAATAAAGAAACACCAAATACATCGTACATTCACCATTATGCCATCAACACTGGATTCAAGCCTAGTTCTATAACCACTCTAATACAATCACTTAAAACCCTTAACAAGAAGTCATCAATAGCCAACTACAATCACTCACATATCTACAACCACACATTCAAGCCTACCATTCTAACCACTTTATGGCTCCCTTGAAGTCAACGTCACTTAGTAATTGTTGTGTCTACCTTAGCATCTCTATATCCTTATTGGTATTCACTCCTACCAAAGGTCACACCAATATACTCTTACCTATCTATTCCACAAAATGAGGTCTCATCTAGCTCTTCCTCCATGCCTATAACCTTAAATGGACCAAGTATACCACAATTATGACAATATAGAACACTCACTCTTCCCCTAATCTTCCCTAACTCATCCATCGAGAGCTATGAACTTTACTCAATATAATTTCTCTTAGGCCATCTACATTGGGACACACAACCAACCTTGATAATGAAATACTCCATCTCCTCCTTGTGAGAGAACCTTGATCTTCTCATCAACCATCAATTTCTCATGCACTACCAATCATAATTTTGGACCATTTCAAACAAAAACACCACACTCGTTAGAATCACTCAATCTTACCCCCAAATAAGCCAATCGGTGAACATCTTTAAGAAACTCTTTCTTGTCATCTTCCCCATGAACAACACTATCCATAAACAATGACTAAGAGCATTGGCTACAACATTTGCCTTACTTGGATGGTACAATACACGCATGTCATAGTCATTTAGGAGTTCAAGCCACCTTATTTGCCTAAGGTTCAAGTCTCTTTGACTAAACACATATGGCAAGCTTTTATGGTCAGTAAATACATCAACAAGCACCCCATAAATATAATGGCGCCAAATTTCCAAAGCAAACACAATCGCTGCAAGTTCAAGATCATGCGTTGGATAGTTTCTTCCATGCACTTTAAGTTGACTAGAGGCATAGGCTATAACCTTACCATGTTGCATCAAGACACAACCCAAACCAACATGTGAAGAATCAAAATAAACAACAATTCCATCCGAACCTTCGGGCAATGTCAAAATAAGAGCCGACATAAGACGATCCTTCAATATTTGGAATTTTTCTCACATTCTTTTGACCATTGGAATTTTTTCTTGTTTTATATCAACTTAGTTAAAGGCGAAGCAATAGATGAGAACCCTTCAACAAACCTTCTATAGTATCCATCTAAGCCCAAAAATCTTTTAATGTCTAGAGGAGATAATGGTCTGGGCCAATTCTTAACCTCCTCCATATTCTTTGGATGTACTTTAATCCAATCACTGAACACCACATGACCAAGAAATGCAACCTCCCTCCGCCAAAATTCACAATTACTAAATTTAGCGAATAATTGTTTTTCTCTCAATATTTGCAACATAATTCTCAAGTGACCCATATGATCTTCTTCATTTAGAAAATAAATCAAGATATCATCAATGAACACCACTACAAACATGTCCAAATATGGCTTGAAAATACGATTCATCAAATCCATGAATATAGAGGGAGCATTACTCAAACCAAATGATATTACTACAAATTCAAAATGACCATACCTTATCCAAAAAGCCATTTTGGAAATACCACACTCCCTTACCCTCAATTCATGATAACCGAAATGGAGGTCAATCTTAGAAAAGTAGTTTGCTCTTTATAATTGATCAAACAAGTCATCTATGCTTGGAATTGGATATTTGTTGTTTATGGTGACCTTATTCAATTGTCGGTAATCTTTACATATTCGGAGTGACCTATATTTCTTCCTAACAAATAAAACGGGAGCACCCCATAATGAAATACTCGGTCTCATAAAACCCTTATCCAACAAATCCTTCAATTATTCTTTCAACTCCTTAAGTTCCATCGGAGCCATACAGTAAGGAGGAATAGAAATAGGTTAGATATCGGGAAGGAGATCTATGCCAAAGTCAATTTCTCTTTTGGGAGGAATACTATATAAAGCATAGGGAAACACATAGAAGAACTCATTAACTATAGGGACCGACTCAAGAGTAGGATTTTTGGAATTGATGTCCCTAACTCGCACAATATGATAAATACACCCTTTGGAAATGGTGGTCTTTTTGGAGTCATTTTTCTAAAAATCGCAAAGAAAGACCATTAGGGAAAAGAGGTCTTATGGTAAACTCTATAGCACGACATGGATCATGAAAGAAGTGAGGATTCCTAAAATGTCTCATAGCCTCCTACTCATAAGTGTGACGCACTTCACACCCATGAATAAAACTCTACTTGACGCGGCATATTGGACACCCTAGGACACTTAAAAAATTTTATGCCCTGATACCAAGTTTATCATGACCCGACCTAGGGCCTAGTTATAACACGGTGATTAAAACCCCGAAGGGCTCCAATCAAGCCTCTTGTACATATCATAAGAATATATAAGGTAAAGAAAAAACGGAAATATCATAAGAGAGTCTAAGCTATGAATAGAAATTTAAGAACGTCACATAAGAACATAAACTCAAAACATTTGTCCAACTAGATGCATCTACTCATGAATATGGGTGGGGGCTAAGACATGTCCCTAGATCACTCTCAATATCAAACATAGAAAAAGTCTTTGAAAATAATAACTAACTTGATAACTAGTCCCCGATAAATGAGGACTCTCCACAAATACCGCTGGATAGAAAAGCTTAACTAGCCACGTAGATGAGTATGATCTTCAACCTCAACCCTATATTATGAGATAATATAGATAAAAAGTATGCATTAGTATGTTGGAATGTACTAAGTATGAGGGCGTGACATGCACATAAATCATAGAATGCAATGATCAAGTAAATCACATGATAAGATGAGGTAAGTAAAGTCATGAGAAAATTATTTTGACCAAACCATTGAAAAAGCATAATTTAAAATCATAGCATACATAAGAGATCATACATACGTGGAATAGGAACCATAACCGACAATAAGACTATGAGAGTTATTACATGGAATCTCATTGTCTCTCAATACAATGAAGAAAAAGGGAAATCTACTTGTCAAGGTAGACTCTACCCCGCTAGGCGGGTCATATATACGCTATATGTGGATCTAATAGCTAGGCCATGAAGGCAACCTACGGTGGCACGTATTTTATGGGATATAAGGCTACTACTAAGGCTTTTGGTAGGACCGCCACCTCAAGTCCATTCGGTGCTAAGTCAAATCCCACGGAATACATGCATAGCATAGAAATCATAATTACATATATCATAGTCATGATCATAGGTTTGAAATCATAGAGTAGTTCATTTTCATAACATCCTTGTAATGTGAGAATTGTCCTTTCATCATTACAATCATATTTGCATAATTTATATCATTAGGACTTAGGGCACCATATAAGGCCCTAAGTCACCTTTTAGACCTTAGGTCATCATATAGGGTCCTAAGTCACCTTACTTCATAACTTGCATGAAATTCATACCTTGAACTTAGAGTAGGACTCAATTGCATAATCAATTAACTTTGAAAATCATGTCATTGACTTGAAAACATGCGTGATCATAAACTTTATATCATCCCATACATAATTCTTATAGATAATATCCCTTGGAAGTATAATTCAAAATACTCGTAATTTACATCATGAATCCTAGAGGTCAAAATAGGAGAATTCATGGAAAAACTCTTTAATTTAATGCAATAACCATCAATTTATATCAAAATAGACTCGTGATCATACTTTGAATCATAATTCATGAAATAGGAATTGATATCATAAAACCCATAAAATACCATACTTTAATTTAATAGAAAACCTTGAGAAATTAATTGGGCTTCATGGATGAAAGAATCCATAAATTAATACCCACATCTCTTAAGTGAGACAACCAAATAATTTGGAAGAACTTGAGAGTTTTGATGGAGAGCTTGAGTGAATTTACTTGAAGTCTTCAATTGAGCCCTTGACAGTCTTTTGTAGATAGAGACATATTTGAATAGGTGAATTATAGAAGAATGAATAGAGTTAGAGGTTTAGGTCAATTTATAAAGTTGAATTAGGCCATAAAAATGTGTAGGTTTAATAACTAATAATTAGGGAAAAGTTTAAAGTGAACTTGCTAAAAACTATATTCGGTAAGAAACCATCGCTAGGTTCGCGACGCGGAGGAAAGCAAGTCCGCGATGCAGACTTGCTGTGCACCTTACTGGTTTGCATAGTTCTTTTGAGAAATCTATCTTTCGATCTACCTGTCCTAAAAATCCACTGAGACTATTTTCCATAGGTTTTGACCCCCTAATTGATATTCCGAACTTGAAATTTCCAAAAAGATTAACGATAATGCATTACATGAGCGGCCTATTCCCAAGGCATTTTTAAGGCACTTATAAGCATTTTGATGGATATTACAGTGCCTCTTTTCCTTTTTCCTTCTGCTTGATATTTATTGTCATTACTGATAAAAGGCTAAATGAATGCTAAGAGGCATGGGTGAGATACCTCTGGGTTCCTCATTCACCGTGTCACGTCTAGACCATGGGCTTGGGTCATGACAAACTTAGTATCAGAGCCTAAGGTTTTGAATGGTCCTCGGAGTCTAACATACCGCGCCGAATAGGGTCTTGTTCATGGTTGTGAAGTTCTCCACAATTATGAATAGGAGACTATGAGGAGTTTAGGAAAGTTTTCCTTTCTTTCATGATTCATATCATGCCTTAGAGTTTTACTAAGACTTCCCTTATCTAACAAATTATTTCATATTTTGTAGATAATGCCTCGAAGAAGAGTACCCTAACCTAGAGCAACAGAGCTATTGAGGACCAAGTTCCTTCGATTCTTGAGGCTCCAAGTCAATGAGGGGTTGATGCTAATAAGGAACAAGTCCTTAATGACCCTCTACCCGAATAAGTGACTAATGCAGAATTTCTTGATGCTATCCTATTATTAGCTCGAACTATTACCGCTCAGTTGAATCAATAAAATGTGACTCCTTTGATCGTGGGTAGTAAGAAGGGGAAACAGGTGAGCAAAAGGAATGCTATAAGGGAGAAATTTAGGGACTTCAAAAGGGTGCGGATTGATAGTAGTTTATCTTTTGCTAATGCCTCGGTGTCTAGGCATAATAAGGAAGAGTGTTATTTTCCCTCTTGTGGGAGGTATGTTAGGACTCACCAAGGAGAATGCATGGCCGGTAAGGAGGGTTTCTACAAGTGTGGGAATATGGGGCGTATGATAAGGTATTTTTTTATGGCTATTAGAAGAGGAAGGGAGATGGCTCGGGCTGCTTCATCTAGTATGTTAAAGGTCTTTGATTTTGATGTGTATGCATTATTAGATCTGCGTGAAAATTTGTCTCTTGTTACTTCATTACTTTCTTATAGGTTTGATATATCTCCCAAAATGTTATTGGAACCCTATTTGGTGTCTACCCCCATCTATAAGGATTGTCCCGTGTCTATCTTGCACAAAGTTGTTCCTTGTGATCTCATTGAGCTTAATATGGTGGATTTTGATGTTATACTTGGGATGGATTTGTTACATGCCTCTTATTCTTCCATAGATTTTAGGATTCGTCGAGTCAAGTTCTAATTTCTAAATGAGTCCATTCTTGAATGGGAGAGTCATGATTAGGTAGTGAAGGGCAAGTTCATTTCTTGTCTTAAGTCCTGAAAATTAATTGGTAAGGGTTATATTTACCATATTGTGAGGGTTAGGGATGTCGACTCCGAAAGTCCTCCTCTTGAGTCGGTTCCCATAGTCAATGAGTTCCCTGATGTTTTTCTCGATGACCTTCCTTGTGTCCCTCCTAAAAGAGAAGTTGATTTTTGTATCGATCTCCTCCTCGATACCCAACCTATCTCTATTCCACCTTACCGGATGGCCCCAATGGAATTGCAAGAGTTGAAGGAATAATTAAAGGACATGTTAGAAAAGGGGTTAATAAGGCCAAGTATTTCTTCATGGGGTGATCCTATGTTATTTGTAAGAAAGAATGATGGGTCGCTTCGAATATGCATAGACTACCGGCGATTGAATAAGGTGACTATTAATAACAAGTACCCAATCCCTAGAATGGATGACTTCTTTGATCAATACAATGGAAAAGTCACTTCTCCAAGATCGACCTTCGGTTCAATTATCACCAACTAAGGCTGAGGGAGTATGACATTCCCAAAATGGATTTTCAAACAAGGTATGGTCACTTCGAGTTTGTGGTGATGAATTTTGGGTTGATGAATACTCCAGCGGTGTTCATGGACCTAATGAATAAAGTGTTCAAACCCTACTTGATACTTTTGTTATAGTCTTCATTGATGACATTTTGATTTATTCTCGGGGTGAGCAAGAACATAAGAATTATTTGAGGGTTGTGCTTCAAATATTAAGGGATAGGTAATTGTTTGCAAAATTTAGTAAGTGTGAATTTTGGTTGAAGGAGGTGTGATTCCCTGGTCACATAGTGTCTGGTGATTGGATCAAGGTTGATCCTAAGAAAATGGAGGCGGTCAAGAATTGACCTAGACCATTGTCTCCTTTGGATATTAGAAGTTTCTTGGATCTAGCCGGGTAATATAGAAGGTTCGTTGAAGGGTTTTCTTCCATATCATCCCCCATGGACAAATTAATCCAAAAGAAAGCAAAATTTATATGAAAGGATGAGTATGAAAAAGAGTTTCCAAACCTTGAAAGATCGACTTATCTCCACTCCTATTTTGACTCTACTGGAAGGATTAGAAGGGTTTGTGGTTTATTGTGATACTTCAAAGAATGGTTTGGGTTGTGTCTTAATGCAAAATGGTAAGGTCATAGCCTATGCTTATAGCAATTGAAGGTGCATGAGTGTAACTTCCCTACCCATGATCTTGAATTTGTGGCCGTTGTTTTTTCTATGAATATTTGGCGGCACTACCTCTATAAAGTTCATGGGGATTTGTATGCCGATCATAAAAGTCTTCAATATGTGTTCATCCAAAAGGACCTTAATCTAAGGCAAAGGAGGCAGCTAAAACTCCTCAAAACTATGACATGATTGTGCACTATCATCCAGGTAAAGCCAATGTGGTTGCCAATACACTTAGTAGAGTGTCTATGGGGAGTGTGGCCCATGTTTATGAAGTGAAGAGGGAGTTGGTGAAAGATGTTCACCGGTTGTCTAGATTAGGGGTGAATTTGTGTGGTACCGATAATGGTGGTATGGTTGTTTAAAATGGGTTTGAATCCTCCTTGGTAGTGGATGTTAAGTCAAAACAAGACCTTGACTTGATACTTTTTGAGTTAAAGAAGTTGGTGAAAGAAAAGAAGTTAGAGATCTTTTCACAAGGGGGAGATGGAGTACCTAGTTATTAAGGCCGATTGTGTGTTCCAATGTTTCTAATAGTAGATGAGTCATGATAGATAGAGAGAGAGTAGTCGTTCCGTATTGCGATAAATTATGGCATGCTTACCCCATTTAAATTTATAGACATAGAGGAAGAGCTAGATGTATTTTTTTGTGTGCAATATATAGGTAAGAGTATATTGGTGTGTCTGTTAGCAGGAGTTAATGCAAATGTATATGTAGAGATTCTAAGATACACATGAAAATTCTTAAGTGATGATGACATCAAGAGAGCCATAAAGTGATTAGAATTGTAGGTTTGAATCCATGTTTGTAGATATATGAGTGATTGTAATAGGCTATTGATGACTTATTCTTAAGGGTTTCAAGTGAGTGTATTAGAGTGGTCATAGAACTAGGCTTGAATGTGGTGTTGATGACATGTGGGTGAGTGTGCGGTGCGTTGGGTTCTTCTTGATTAGGTCTCGAGGTTTGATTAAATGTGGTGGTGAGGAGTAGTACTTTTGGGATAAAATTTTCCTATAGAGGTGTAGGATACTAAGGTCTATTGGTAAGGTGGCTTGTGAACTTGATTTTCCATTGGAGTTAACCTCGGGTCATCTGGAATTCCATGTATCAATGTTGATGAAATGTGTTGGTTATCCCAAATGACATGGTAATTTTGGGTAATATGAGTGTTTAAGGAAACATGACTTATGACGAGGTGCCGGATAAAATTTTGGACCATCAAATAAAAAGGTTTCAGAAATAAGGAGATTGCATCCGTTAAAGTATTATAGACAACCCAAGAAGTTGAAAGTGCTACATGTAAAGAGGAAGTAGACATGATGAAATGATATCCTTATCTCTTTCCTTCTATTATGATCTAGTTTACTTAGCTATTCATGCTCAAATCCTCCAAATTCTCACTTTCCAATCTCTCTATGTCTGATTACATGCATGCATATTCATGAAGTTGTTTTTTTAAAAGTCATGTTTTATGCTAGGTTTGAAAATCTCATGTTCTATGCCTTTTGATGTGTTATTTCATTCATTTTGAGTTGCTAGTCCTCTTTCTGTGTTTGTTCTATGCCAATAGGATCTCATTCGAGGACGAATGTTCCCAAAAAATGATATATTGTAAGGTCCCGTGTGTTTTGAAGAATGGAAGGCGATATTATAAGGTGAAATAGAGGAAAAATGGCTTTAGAGGATTTTTCAGACTCATATTCTGCGAGATGAAAATTTTCAAAAATTGGCCAAAACAGAAGACTCCGCGACCAGGCCGTATCGCGGAGCTGTTCCCTAATAGAGAAAATTTGTCCGAGCATGATTTACCTATTTCGGAAGAAAATAAACTTATATGGAATACCTCCACGTTGCGGAGATGTTCCCGGATAGTTCAAATTTGTGCAAAAATTTCCAAATTTAAGTAAGGGAAACTTGAAATTTTCCTTGAACGTGTGTAGGCGGGTTTTGATGATTTATGGGGTTATTTTCCATCCTTCTCACTACCTAGAATCCTAGAATTCATTCCTCCTCATTCCCAAATCATCTCCTACAAGATTACCTATCAAGTTTAGGATTCAAGCTTCCAATTGAAGACCTAACATAAAAACTTCTTCAAGTCCATCAAGACTTCTCCAATTCTTCTTCAATTACTTTTTCTAAAGTATGTCAGTTTCTTCATCTATGGTTCCTTCCACCCATGGATCCCCAAACCCTTTCCAAATAATTTCTTTTATTTCAAGTAGAAATTCTTTATGGGTACTTCTAATTTCTTTTTACTAGAATGAAGCATGATTGAAATTATGGTTATTGACTCAAATTGCATGAAATTAATTGCTACCTATGAATCCCCTAATTTTCTATCTTGGGTTTATGAATTTTCAAATGGGTATTGTTCAATCCTTCTCAAATTGCTAGATTATGGTTCAAATTATTGATATTATGTTCAAATAAACTTATATCACTACTCAATTGCATAAATTATTGAATTTCAAGTAATTTTCTATCTCAAGCTATTATGGATATTTGAAATGAATGGTGCGTTATTTAAAGTATATTTTTAATTGACTCAATTGATAATGTTCATGCATGGTCCTTTGGAAAAGCATATTTCAAAGGTGAATTGAATAGAACCCACCTAGTTTTACTATGTTTCCAATGAAGTTTGACTAGAAAGCTTTTGACTCCAAATGAATGTTTATGAAAGGGAGTCTTTATGAAATGATATGAAAGAATGAATGTTGGTGGAAAGTTTTCTCACCCAAGGTAATGAGCAAATGGCTCATGGAAAGTAACGAATAATGATGAATGAGTTATCCCTATGACATGTTTACAATTATGATATGACATTCTGATATGCCATCAATGCTTTTGAACATTTTTCCTAAAGGTAGGTCCGATTAGTATGGTACGCGGAATACCATCAATGATTATAGACTAAATTTTCTCATAAATCAAAGTTCATTAGTAGTATGGTAAATAGGGTATGGCAGCAACGATGATATTATAAATCAAGGCTTACTAATGGATTCTTTATGCAATAAAGACAATTCTTGCATACTTGAATAATAAAAGTTTTAATGAATTATTCCACCGACTGGTGTTTTAATGCTAAATTTATATAATGCTTATGCTATATTGATGTTTAAATATTATTTTATGGGATTTGACCTAGAACTGAATGTAGCATGTAGATGGGGACTCGACCGAAGGGGTCCTTAAGTAAAGTCTCATTTGCATTAACTATGTAACACCATAGGAGCCCTTGTAGGCTAGGCCTTTGTAACCATCAAATGTTAAATAAATGAATGTAAAATGAACGGAGTTCTACCCGGCAAGTTGTCTCTCCGTGACAACGTATGTGGTTATGTTGGATTCCATGTAATAGCTCGCATGGTCTTCAATGTCGATTATGGTCATCTTCCCATATATGTATGATTTAAACACTATCTACTTGATTACTCATGCATGCATTCACTCATGTATTTTACCTTATGAATGTCTTAATGTTTTTATCATGTTGCATTCGTACATACTTAGTACATTCAAACTACTAACGCATACTGTTTCCTACATGATATCACCATGTAGGGACTGGTGCTCCTCCCCATTCTCCTCCACTTGGCTAGTTTAAGATTTCATTTTAAGGCTACTTTTGGTGAGTTCCCATGTTTGGGGAACAATACTCCTTTATTTTTCTAGTTTATAATATGTTGAGACCTCTAGACACTTACAATTCAATTTTATTCTACTTTGATTGAGGGTGAGCTAGGGACTTGTCTTAACTCCCACTAAGTTTATTAGTAGAGGTATGTTTGGACATAAATGTATGATGATCTAAGGTTGATGATGGTTCCTATTCGATGATTTTCTCCCTTAGTCCTGCTTTCCCTTTTTTCTTATGCTTGATATTTATTGTCATTACTGATGAAAGGATAAATGAATGCTAAGAGGCTTGCTGAGATACCTCCGGGTTTCTCATTCGCCGTTTCACATCTAGGCGCTAGGATTGGGTCGTGACATAAACTATTTTCCATTGTAGGTTGCCTTAGTGGCTTAGCTAGTGGATCCACATATAGCGTACGTATCACCCGCCTAGCGGGATAGAGTCTACCTTGGCAAGTAGATTTCAATTTTTCTGGTGTAGGGGCAGTATCGGGATTCCATGTTATAGCTCACATGGTCTTAATGTCAGTTATGGTTCCTATCCTACATATGTATGATCTCTTATGTACTTTCACGATATTAATTATTCTTTTCAAATGCTTGATCATTATGATTCTCTTATGTCCTTACCTTTATTCTCTTATCATGTATTTTAATTGATCATTGCATCTCATTATTTATGTTGCATGTCATGCCCTCATACTTAGTTCATTCAAACGTACTAATGCATACTTTTTCCTATATTTTCTGATAATGTAGGGTTTGAGGTTGAGGATCATATCCATCCGCGTGGCTAGTTGAGTTCCTATAGCAAAATCTTGGTGAGGCCTCATCTATTGAGGACAAGTACGAGCAGTTGTTTTTACTTCTAAAGACATTTACTTCTTTACTTGAGGGTAAGCTAGGGACATGTCTTAGCCCCCACCCATGTTCATGACTAAAGGCATTGTTAGACAAGTATGTAGAGTCTTATGTTGTTGGATCTTGTTTCCCTTATGTTTATGTTAGACTATTTTCTATGATGTTTCCCCATTTGCTATATCTTATGTATGCTTACGATATAAATAAGAGGCTTGGTTGCGGCCCTTCAGGGTTTAGATCTCCATGTTATGACTAGGCCCTAGGTTGGGTCGTGACAAGAACACCAAGTATAAGAGGGCACACAACTTACCTTTGGAGTGCAACAACAAATATAGAAGACAAGGAATTCGAGTCGAGAATTTTTGAAATCATGAGCACAAAGATAACATCGATGAGACTAAAATAATGATAGAAGATTGTTGCTCAAATTTACAATATAGCATAGAAGATGGAGGCATCGCCATGGAAGCAATCAACAACCTAGCTCTTAATGTGAGCGCCTTTCAAAAGAAAATACTTTTTTAGTAAAATATACGCCACCGTAGAAGTGTGTCACTATGAAAATTGTTAATCTCATAAAGAGTCTAGTTTAATTAGCAATTCAGAATAAAGAAATATTTCACATACTTGAAGGCAACTCTTAAATAAAGTATCTGAAGACCATCAGACAACTAGAAACTATTGAGATAGTTAGACAACAACATACCTAGTGAAATTCCACAACTGAGATCTAGGGGTTAGAATGTACGCAAACCTTACTACTACCTCGTGAAGATAGAGAGGCTTTTTTCGAAAGACCCTCGGCTCAAGTGCAACAAATTTAGTACAAATAAGACAAAGACAATGACAACAAAAATAGTATGATAATTGAAATATCAAAACAAGAACTACAATAATACTAATATAATAACAATGACAAATACAAACCACCCTAAGCAAGACAACACTATACTATCTACTAACCTTCTATCCTAATATGTGTCCTCCACACCCTCCTGTCTAGGGTCATGTCCCATAATGATAGAACACTTAGTACAAAGGCAATTTAGTTCCACTATAGGTCTATTTTCATAAATTTGATTACTATATACTATGTTCTAAATTATTCTCCATTTATTTCTCAATGCATATGATTCATACCACTGATTCTACTAATGTGAGAAAGATGATCAAAATTATACGTGCAAGAGAAGAATCAAACTTTTACATCACCTTCCACGTATAGTTTGAACCAAATACCTCCTTTCTTTCTTAACCAAAAGCAAAGATATGATAAAATTAAACTTCTATAAAAGTAGTCGACACCATTTAAAAACGTTACGAATATATGGTGCTCTTAGTCTTAGGCCAAAGTATCATATTTACTACACTATCAACATGTGGAGCTTTTCAAGCAATGTTTTAACTTACCAGTTAGCTGTGCACAATGCAACCCTGTAGAATAAAAGAGTCCGTTAGAATTTTATAATTTGCATGTCCCTTCGAGGTACGAAAGTTGCACTTGCCATAGCTAAGGAGAGCAACTTAAAAGTTTTCGGGGAAAAGAACTAACAAGCACGAAAATTTAAGTCTAACATTTGGACATGGTAAAAGTTGATAGATCATCAAATAATGTGTGTAGCCCTTAATGTACTACAATGAATAATAGAACAGTCAATTGCAAATTAGGCAATGCCAGGAACCTAAAATCAGAACTGTAACTTAGGTTGAATGTATAATATTATAACAACATCAACATACCTAGTGTAATCTCATAGGTATGGGGAGGGTGGTATGAATGCAACTTAACCCTTACCTTATGAAGATAGAGAAGTTGTTTTCGATAGAATTTAAAATACTAACACTTAAATTTTAGCCAATGACATCTAAGACTATCGATCAGAAGGGTCACTTAGTTATGGGATAAAATAGAGTTAAGGCAAATCATATTTGAAGACCAATGTTCCTGTTTTAACAGACCAAGTTTCAGAAAGTTCCTCAATTTCTTCTCTTTCTTAAATGAACCTAAACATGAAAAAGATAGATAAATTTTGGAAAAAGATATTGTATGTAAGAATTACACATTCAGTGCTATTACCAACACCAAAATAGCAAATAATTGTTGATTAGCTAAATCTCCTTTCATATTTCCTCGTCTCAATTTCCTTCTTCTTTAGCTTGTAAAGGTTAATGTCTTCTACTATCACAACAATTCGTATACATATTTTCTCAATCTCTAGAACAAATGTAAAACTACTAAAATATCTTTGAGAAAAAAAATTTAAAATTCAAACCTCTCTATAAAATAGAAGTTTAAATAGTGATGTAACCACCAAAATCACAAAAGCAACATTTTTCCTTATTCATAGATGATTGTTTTTCTGAAGTTCCTTATCACTTTATGTGAATATATTGGCTAATTTTTTGAATAAAATTATATAGATCTAAGTGTATAGGCTTCAAATCCTACAAGAACAATAGCAAAATATTTGATAGGGAACATAAATAGAGGTTAAAAGAATAATTAAAAATAGGAAGACATATATGAAACCAGAAAGAAAATAACTCACCAACCATTGCGTCACTACTGTATGGAGATAATTAGAGATAGAAACGAACCCCAACTCTCCAACACATTGATGGAAAGAGTTCTTTTGCAAAGTGTATGGTAAAATTTGCAAGAAAACAAGGTTTAACCTAACAAAATGAAGCTCGTTCCATGGCTAATTCTGAAATTCCAAACACTAAGGCATGCAATCAAGTCTACGATTTTTTCTCATTCTTTTTCTCTATTGGAAAGTGGGAATTGGGGAAGAGGGAGCATTAATTGGAAATAATATTTATAAAAATGAGGGGAAAAAAGTTGCTCCCCTTTTTCAGTTTCAATTTATTTTTATGTTGGGGTCTGAGCTTTTTAAATATCAGATATTTATCCTTTTATTAATATTGAACTAAAATTTCCTTTTAACGACTGGAAAAAACATTATCGCTATAAGTACAGTTTTAACGTCTGGATTCTTATCCCTTGATTAAACTATGGTCGCTAAAAGTCAAGTTTCTTGTAGTGCAAACCGCAAAATAAAGGAGATTATGGCCAAGTTTTTGAATGCTAATAGGAAGCTGGAGGATGCTCTATGAGCATATCAGACAGCTTTCAAAATATCCATTGGTATGTCCTCATACTAGTTAGTGTTTGGAACGGCATGTCATTTGCCTGTGGAGCTAGAACACAAGGCGTTGTGGGCCATGAAAAAGTTAAACTTGAGTTGGAGTGAAACTGCACATATGAGGCTAGATTAAATCAATGAGATAGATGAGTTTCGCTTGTGTGCATATGAGAGTGCTGCTCTTTACAAAGAGCAGATGAAGTTGTATCATGATAGGCATATTGAGAAGTGTAAATTTAGCATTGGGGACAAAGTATTGCTGTTTAATTCCAGGCTGAGGTTGTTCCCACGCAAGCTGCAGTCAAAGTGGTTTGGACCTTTCACTATGGCACAAGTAATTTCTCATGGTGCAATTGAGCTTGAAGCTTAACATGGTCATAGGTTCAAAGTGAATGGACAATATGTGAGACTGTACTTAGGATCCCCCGAAGAGGCGAAAGTTGTTGAAGAACTACAACTTGATGAAGTTTGAGTAGTCAAGGAACCTACATCGTATCGCAATGTTAAATCAGGCACTTCATTGGACGCAACCCATGTGGAAAATCTTTACAAAGTCTGAGTAGATGAGTGACCCGCGTCATGTCGCGATGTTAAATCAAGTACTTCTTGGGAGGCAACCCAAGAATTATATCTGTAGTTGACAGGTTAAATTTTGATATTTGTGGTTTTTATAGTCACGATGTGTTCTGTGATTACAGGGTTTCAAAGGAAGAGAAAAATATTGAAAAATTGGCCAAGGTTTTCCACCACAAGAACCTATACAGACCGTATAAGGAACCACGTCCCGTGGTGGAGCGGCGTGGTGAGCTTATATTTAAGGAACTTCAGGATTAAGGGAGGGATTACTGCCCGTGATGAACTTCACATACCATTTTGCCTTCTGTGAATCCCTATAAGGTCACTCACCTTTTCTCTAAGTCCATCACTACGGGAGGGATTACAGCCTGTGAAAAACCTCACGGACCATTTTCCCTACCGTGAATACTAGGTGAGGTTCCTTGATTTTTGGCCAAGTCTCATATCACGAAAGAGGAATACGGCCCATGGTGTTATTCATGAGTAGCCACCACGGGCCGTGAAGAGTAGTCAACTAATTAATTATTAGTCAACCCGGTTTTGACCCAGTACCAATTAAATTAGGGTTATTGGTTTGATTACCCAAATTTCACCTAAAGTCGGGTCATTTCAATTTCCCTCCACTATAAACCAAATAATACCACGTTATGATCATCCCTCCGCTCCTTGGTCGTGAAAACCGTTCCACCTCTCACTAATTCAAGTTGCAAATAGTGTTTGGTATCTGTATTGTCACTTGTCTCTGGTCCTAATCACTATGCTGACCCTTAAATTTGTACTACAAGTATAGTGAAACAAGTAGGTACCTTTTTTACATTTTGTGAGTTAATGTAAATTGGAAATATGGGTCGTAGTGAAGATTATAAGCCCATAATTATTGGATAGTATGGACTAGGTATGTTTTTGTGAATGTGCATATAATGTGGGGATAGGGTGCTTTGAATTCAAAAATTAGTAGTTTGAATTTGGAGTTGATGCATACTTGTAATTGCTTAAACATGAATTTATGATTGATGATTTGTATCACTTGTATGGTTCAATGTGATGAATGTGCTTGCAATGGTGTGAATATTGAGTTGTGAAATGTGAGAAATTTCGAGCAATGGCAGGATTGAGAGGTTGGGGATGATGAGATTCACCACAGAACGTATTGCACTTCATGATCCATGGTTGAGGCCCATTGTCTCCACTTCTGAAAATGTTCCAAGTGTAGGATCACGGAAGGTATCACATACCGTGAATTTCATCACAGGCTGTGGTGTTGTTCCATGGTACCAACACTTGGAAAATTTTCAGGGAGCTCCTAAGGCCTAGGTTATAGAAGGCACCACGGAGACCTTCACGGCCCGTGAAGGGCCATCGTACTGATACACTTTGAAAAATTTCTAAAATACTAAAAATCCTTTAAAAAGTTTATTTCATTTTTCCACTTGCAATCACCCTATGATAAATTGAGCGACGTCATTTCTTAAGGGTTATTATTATGCTTGTATGAAACACGGGAAAGTCTGAGTACCTGTTTAAATGTATTGCATTAGTTTATCAAAATACTAACTATTTGCCCCTTTTTTAGATACCATGGTACAACCATGCACCAAGAATGCATTCCGACTCCATGACTCAAAATCTGAGGAATTAGTGCATGAGCCAGAGCAGGGGTCAGGAAGCGATGCATCTAGTGGATCGGAGGTTCAATTTTCCACCACTATATCTCCTCACGCACTTCCCACTACTAGATCCAAGACAACTGCTAAGGCCGATGCTGCTACCTCCTTGTTTGAAAAGGGGGCAATCGGCTCAGAAAATGAGGCAAGCAGGGACGAGGCATAATCTGAAGAGGAGGGTAGTGAAGCAAGTGCATATGGTAGCAATGGAGAGATATGGATGATATTGAGAAGTTTTCTCATGAGAAAGAAAGTGATCCAGTTGCGTGCAATAATTTATTGAGTTTCTAAGAAATAGGTGGCTTATTTCGGGTCAGTAAGACATCTTCTCCAATGGTCTAACTAAAGGTTCAAAAGGCTTGACTAAACGACCCATTGTGCCAAAAGTTAGAGTAATATTGATAACCTATCCGCCTTGCCTGTGCTCAAACATCTCTTCTATAAGCATCAATTTGAGTGGATGACTAAAAACCCGGGCTATTATGGTGAAAATCTCATTTAGGAGTTCTATTCTGCTTATTCCTCTACGATGATGAATGCAATCCCCGAGGAGACCTTGAAAAATAAGAAAAGGGCCTTGGCATTGATTCTCATCACTGAATGAGGTCATGGTTTATCAAAAGATAGTTGACATATCTAATACTATAATCAATAGGTTCTAATATGGTCCAGAATTCTAGACCAATGTTTGGACGGGTCTCTACGAGCACCGACACTATGTGGTTAGTGATGAGGAGAGGATTAGAGACCCTGACGAGCGACACCAGACTATGCGATTGATTGTCGACTACATTATAATTGAGGGTGTAAATGCGCCTTGGGTCACTAACCCCGGGCAATTAATTAGTAAGGCTTCTCTCACTTTCCTGACAAAGTTTTGGTGG
The DNA here is from genome assembly GCF_947179165.1 of Solanum dulcamara. Taxonomy (NCBI): domain Eukaryota; kingdom Viridiplantae; phylum Streptophyta; class Magnoliopsida; order Solanales; family Solanaceae; genus Solanum; species Solanum dulcamara. The sequence continues at coordinate 9,282,206 of NC_077247.1, read as the reverse complement.
GAAATTGTCTATGCCCATATTCGACCAACAATGAATGACAACACACTACACCCCATACAAGCATCACTAGTAGCATGTATCATGGCTCACTTTGGATTAAATAGAAGTCAATTAACTGCGGTTGAGATTCGTGATAGAGCATTTAATAATCAAGCAGGGCTTTCGTTCTTGTGTTTGATCGAGATGTTGTGTGAGTTCGCGGGTACCCTGATATGCATACACTTTGATAGGAGTATTATAGTGACAGAGTCCATGAATGCGACACTAATAAAGGATTTGGACAATCTGTTGTTCAAGACTAAGCCAGGTTAGCCTGTTATTCCTATCACTATGACCACAGTCCCACCTGCTCCTACTCTAGCTTTAGAGGGTAAGACTTCATCCCCTATGATAAAGAGAGCCGTAAAGTAGCCCGATGGCGACAGTAGGCCTACCCCTTCCCCACCCGCTACCTCTGGTATGATGATCACTGTCCCATATGAACTTCTTAAGAAATTGGTATAGTATCAGCGGCAGACTCGAGCATTGGTAGATCAAGTTATTGAGCGGCTACCTAGGGTTGTCCAGACATAAGTACAACAGGAGGCGACTTAGCTTTGTACTAAGCTCAGGCAGGAGATTTCACTCTTATAGGGTCGCATAGATGGACTTGAGGCCCATATTATGGTTCAGAGTGGTTGATTAGGTACTAAGGAGACCGCCTCCATACGGTTAGAGTTGGAAGCCTTGCGAGAGGCTATAGGAAATTGGAGGAAAAATCATTTGTCATTGTCCCTTCTAGTGCCACTAACACTTTGCTCCAGTTATTGTCTAGTCCTCCCACACCTGTGCATCTATATGGGGTGTAAGGCACGCCTCGACACCCAATCCTAAAAAAAGGCAAGGGAGAGAAGTGGCGATAACAGAATAGCTCCCTTGATGAGGCAGAAAAGAAAAGAAGGGTTGAGAAGAAAGAATTAAAGAGAGCTAAGCGTGCCTCCATAAAGGAAGCCTAGGAGAGAGCAGAGCTACAGAGGTAGCAGCTTAAGGTTGCTAAGGTTGCAGAATTATTTAGTGGAGCTACCCTTTCTAAGATTGTTGGGATCCCGTCTCTGAATGTGACTCCGAGTGAGGTGTTTCCCAACACACTCACTCCTGCTACGGGCGATGACCCTTTGGGGGAGTCTACATCATTGAGTGCACCGGCCAATACTGGTGCCACTACACCACCACCGACTGACTCCTAGTGTCGCAAGTATGATCACTTATCTTGCATTTATTTTTGAACCTTTTAACATGCAATTAAGGATAATACATAATTTTTTGACGGGGGTAGGGCATCTGGACCTTTGAAGTTTTTATTGCAATATTTCTTTTCTGTCAAGCATATATCTAGTAGAACAGGCATGTTTAGGTTGTTTTTGTGTAAATACAAGAGTCTATAGAAGTATATAGTAGCCTGTGGAAAAGAATGATTTGAACTGAACAAAAATGACTCCCAACTGAAAATTTTGAGAAATACTATGTGATTGGTCTAGACTGTGAAAACTGACTTGGTAGGATCTTTATAGGACATTGTACATATTGACTTGTCAATCAAATGCTAGCTAAGACATGAATGTGTTGATTAGTGCTAAATAATATAATATATATGTCATGTGTGTGTGAGCTTAAATACTTAGTTCGAATAATGCATATATAAGCGAGAACTTGTCTGGTTTGTCTCACTGATATGATTTGATAGCTTGATTAAGACAGAATCATAGGATGTTGTTGAAAATGAATCACTTAGCTAGCCTAAAAGTAATCGACCAAATGATGGTGTACCCTTTGAACCAAAAGATTGAGCTTTAATAGACCTTTTCTTTGATTAAACACAATTCACCTTCCCTTTTTGTCTATGAATCTCTATTTTAGCCCTGGTGCCCCCAAAGATAATTTGTACCTCAACTCAAGCTAAAAGCCTAAAATGAGTGTGGCTACTATAGGAAAAAAAAGTCTATGAACCTTTATCTTATCCCTGGTCCCTACTAGGAGAATATGTACCTCAACTCATGCCAAAAGCCTAAGTGGAGGGTGGCTACTATAAGGATAAGAATAACAGTTAGGGTATGAAAAGAATGGTGTGACAAGAAGAAAATAAAAGCATGGGTTGTGTCCGCAAGTAAAAAAATGAGTAATAAAGAAAAAAAGAATGACAAATGCGGAAACCACTCCTAGAGTGAATAAGGGAACAACAAGAATTTGGGGAATTGAAAACAAGTAGCTTAGTCAAAGTAGCGTCTGGAGGGACAAAATAGTCACTTTTATCCTAAATGTATCCTACCTGAACCCAGCCTATATTACAAGCAAAGAAAGTCCTAATGTGATCTTAAAAGAGCTATTTGAAAGTGCAGTGTAGAAAATAAGGGAAAGCCTATGGTCTGTACATGTGCATTGATTGAACTTCATTTGTGACTGTGAGTGAGTTCATCTCAGTCACTGTTCTAATTTTGCATACTATGTGAGAGACTTCTTTGTTGTGAGGGAACTATGATTATACAATTGAGTTGCTATATTGACTGGTAAATTGTTGTTTGCATTTTCTTGGTTGTCTGTGAGTAGTTTGATGTCGTAAATCGATCCTTGTAAGTTCGTTGGACTGTTAGTGTATTTCATAGTTGAGTCGGTTGAATAAGAGGTCATGGTTGATCTGTTGGGATGCTATATATCTTCTTATAGTCATTTTTGCTTGGGCGTCGTGTTGTTTTGTTTTATGTCATTGCTTGTGGAAAAACAATGGTTATAACTTGAGGGTGTTGATGTGTCGCATATTTACGATACTTTCAATGCTCAAAACGGTGAATTAGTGTGGTTTGCAAGCATGTTTCTGTAGATATGATGTGTGTTTTGTTTATTTTTCATGAAAACTAAGTCGTGCATGTGTTTGGATAATTTTTTGAGTCTGTGATGCTGTTTTGTTGAGGATCATGGATTACGAGTTCCACCACGAGCCGTAGTGCCTTGCACGGGCCGTGGTGGCTGGCATAATGCTGATATGAGGAATAGTCTGATGCTGAAATTTTGACTAAGTGTAACTATATGGGAACCTTCACGAGTAGTGTAGTTCACTACGGAGCGTGGTCATGGATCGTGAAGATCAGTTAAAAACTTTGAAAATCCTATGAAGTAAATCACTATGAACCCCAGTACAGGCCATAGTCAATACCACGAAGCATGGTTCTTGCTCGTGAAGATATGAAGGCCACGCAGAGGTGGAGAAAAGTTAAACACCATGAAGCAGGACCACAGACCGTGAAGATCAGTACGGTCCGTTGTGCTTGGGTGTGAACTATTCCGACTTAAGTTTTTCTAGTTGGTTTAGGAGTAGGTTTTGTACTTCTATAAATACCCGAATTTATTATATTTTTATGCATTATTACTATTTTTTAGCCTATTGTGAACTATACAAAGACACATTCCATTACTTCTTGAGATTGACTTTTAAAATATAATTTCGATTTTCATTCTTGATTCGTGGTTTTTGTTAAACCTGTCAATTGGGCTGGACTATCTGGTGGTTGGACCATTAACACCGGCCCACTAAGGGCCTGTCATCGATAAGCCCGAATTGGTAGCGGCCCACATTCTTAATGGACTGGGCCGGTTCGGTTAATTTTTGGGTCTAGCCCAGTAAGACTGGCCCGATAAAGGTAAAAAAAAATTATTAATGGCATATATCTGTTGGGCCACCTTTCATAAGGTGTTCGTTGGGCACAGCGCCTATACGGCGACATTTTGAAAAGTGGCCAAATTTGTATATTTTTTTTAAAAAAAAATATTAGTCAAAAAATAATTCTATAAATACCTACAACATTTACTTATTATATCCCACCAACAATCATCTAATTCTCTCAATTCTCTCTTAATTTCTCAATTCTTTCTTAAAGTGATATAAATCTTTTATTATATTTTGCAATTAACAACATCAAGTGAAAATTTTCAACTTTCAAGTGTTCGACATTTCATCAATTTTACTATTCTTTATTTGATTCTGGTAATTTGATATAATCATTCTTTCTCTTGCTTTTATTTAGTAAATTAATTCTAGTATATTTAAATATTTAATTTTTGTGTTTCTAATTTTTATTATTTTAATTTGCATAATGAATATATTAAAAAAAATAGGTAAAACTGTTAAAACTTTATGTCCTAGAGGTAGCAGTAGAAAGAAAAAAAATGTTTCCGATAGAGGTAGTACAAGTAGAAATTATTCTCATATGCCTGAAGCACCACCTAGTAAATTTTGAGAAATAGATGTAGGTGCACATGATATGAATGAAAATGAATATCAAGAAACTTACGGTATAGAAGAACCAAATAAAGTTAAAGTAGAAATAGAACAAAATAATAATGATGATGAGGATGTTACACCACTAGTTTTGATATTGATATAGGTAATGCTCAATCTAGAACTGTTAATCTTCCTCCATGACTTGTAAAAAAAGAAAAAAATAGTTTAGTATGGCCTTATTTTGAACGCATAGCCGGAACAACTACAGTTCGATGTATAGATTGTCAAGTAATTTTCGAGCATAAGACCGGGGGTAATAAAGGTGGGATTGGTCAATTGACTAGTCATCAAGATAATCAGCATATTGCTCGGAGAGAACGAATAGGGGGTGCTACTGGGCCAGTTCAAGGTAGATTAAACCCATAGACCATAAAATTAATGGGGATGTATAATAAAATGAGGGACCGTGAAGAGTTAGTGAAAATGATAGCTTTGGGTTGTCTACCTTTTTCATTTGGCTCTTCTGATGCTTTTATTCATTATATACAATCAGTTTATAATCCCATGTTTAAAGGTATTCCAAGAAGTACTTGTAGATAAGATATTTTTAGATTTCATGGATAATATGCGTATTATTTACGTTGGTTATTAACAAATCTTTCATTTAGAGTTTGTTTACTTCTGATCTTGGTTGTGCTATAAATAAAAATGATTATTTAACTGTTACTTGTCTAGATAGATAGTGATTTTGTCATGCAAAAATATATTTTTGCATTTCAATATGATGAAGACCAAAAGCATACTGCACAATTTATTTCTGATTCTATATCAATGGTTTCAAAATATTATGGACTTAAACACAAAGTTTTATATATTTTTTTTAATAATGTATCTAACAACATTGCTGCTATTAATTCTTTAAAAATTGAGCTTTCTCCCCCTTTAGATGATATTTTTCATATTAGATATGCTTGCCATATAGATAATTTAATTGTAAAAGATGAACTTTATGTTTTAGAGCCAACAATTGAAATATTAGGCGTGCAGTTGGTTATAATCAAGAAAATAATAGAAAAACTAGATTTAAAGAATTTAAAAGAAAATGGAAGAAAAATAATCTTAGATAAAGATTAATGCTCGAAGAAATTGAGACTAGGTGGAATTCTACTTATGATTTTTTAAAGACTTGCAATATTTATGAAGCCCCTATAACTATAATTTTTAATCAATATGCATATAAATTTCCCGAAGTCATGTTGCAAGAATCTGATTGGACTAAAATTGATAATGTTGTTATATTTTTAGAAAAATTTTATTTGGCTACTATTAAATTTTTTTATGCTTATTATTCTACTATTTCTAATATTTTAGCTTATTTAGCCGAAACTTTTGTATTTATTATGGAATATGAAAAGAAAGATGATTACAAAAAAACTGTCACTGGAATGATAGAAAAATTTAAAAAATATTTTTTTTCTATTTCTACTATTTATTTAATTAGTGCTATGTTAAATCTGTATATAAAATTTAGTACTATGTCTGAATTTGTTCGCATTATATATAGTTCTATAGAAATTCAAAAAGATGAAGAACCTATTATAATTAAGGAAATAGGTGATACAAATTATCATATTCAAGCATTATATAATCATTATATAGATTTACTTGATAATGCTACCCCTACTCATACTATTCTTCTATCTTGTCCATCTGATGAGCCATCATCTTCTAAAAGACAGGCACGTGGTATGTCTGCCCATTGTGTTACTAATTTATCTATTTGGAATAAAATACAACTTATATCACAATGGAGCGTAAATCGAAATGAGCTTAATTATTATTTGAGACAGGGCCTAGAAACATATGATGAAAACAGTGTCACCACATTGGAATGGTAGAAGAACAATCAAAAAACAATATCTAACACTATTAATCATGGCTGGGGTTGCGCTAAATATTTCAATGTCAATTGTTGCATCGAAGATTGCATTTAGTCAAAGAAGGAAGCAGATCAGAGATCGACACTCTTTGGGGAGCAATGCTATAAATATTTTAGTTTGCCTTAAAGATTGGATTAGATCAGAGCGGAAAAAAAAAGGAAGAGCAGAAGATACGGAAGAAGAAAAAGAAGAACTTGAAGAAATAATGTCAATTGGAGATCCTTCAGCACAAGCTAGTCCAAATTAAGGATTAGTTGATTTTAAAAATTATGAATCAATTCTTATTAATGTTAATACAGATGAATTGGAGAAAATGATTCGAACTATGTAGCAACTAATTGTAAGTTTGTAACTTTATATGATTTGAATTTTATTAATATATTAATAAGTCAAACACTCATTGAGTCTTTGCATTTCTTAATTATTTTACCCCATAAATTTTGTACGATTCAATTAAATAATTTTATTTACTTCACATAATCATATATTGAAAATTAAATTTGTAGTCAATATAAGATTTCAATATTTGAAAAAATATAATTATAAAAGATAATATATTGTGAGTATATTTGGTATAAATTATAAGTATATATAAATAATTTTATTTACTTTCACATAATCATATATTGAAAATTAAATTTGTAGTCACTATAAGATTTCAATACTTGAAAAAATATTATTATAATAGATATTATATTTACAAGTATATTTGATATATATTGTAAGTATATATAATATAATGTATGTGTATCACTAAAATAGATAGTATATTATTAGTATATTAGATATACATTGTAAGTATATATAGTATATTGTGAGTATATTTGATATATATTGTAAGTATATATATAATGTATAATGTAAGTATGTTATTATAATAGATAGTATATTGTAAGTATATTTGGTATACTTTGTAAGTACATATATAATATAATGTAAGTATATTATTATAATAGATAGTATATTGTGAGTATATTTGATATACATTATAAGTATATATAATATAAGTAAGTATATTATTATAATAGATAGTATATTGTGAGTATATTTGGTATACTTTGTAAGTATATATATAATATAATGTAATTATATCACTATAATAGATAGTATATTGTGAGTATATTTTGTATACATTGTAAGTATATATAAAATATATAATGTAATTATACTATTATAATAGATAATATATTGTGAGTACATTTAGTATTCTTTGTAAGTATATATATAATATAATGTAAGTATATCATTATAATAAATAGTATATATCTGAATATCTTTTATATACATTGTAAGTATATATAATATAAAGTAAGTATATTATTATAATAGATAGTATATTGTGAGTATATTTGGTATACTCTGTAAGTATATACATAATATAATGTAAGTATATTATTATAATAGATAGTATATTCTGAGTATATTTTATATACATTGTAAGTATATAAATAATGTAATATAAGTATATTATTATAATAGATAGTATATTGTGAGTACATTTGACATAAATTGTAAGTATATATATAATATAATATAAGTATATCATTATAATAGTCTAACACCCCAAAATCTTTTTGCCAAGACTCGAACCATTCTTCATATGTGTGTAGACTCGAACCGAATGACTTGTAATTTTATATATGAGTTAGGATAAATTTTCAAGTATTTAAAATGTATTAGATCTGATTTAGGGCTATAAAGGATCTCTAAAACCAAGCCAAGTCCAAAAAAATTCTATTGGCTAAGTTTTCGAATGAGTTCGTATAAGGGTCAACTTCAAACGACCATATCTCATAGAATATAATGAATTAGGTGTCCCATGACCTATCAAATTAAAAGTATTTTAGTCTTATATCTAACTCCACCAAGATTTCATTTTTTAAAGTTTGGATTAGAAAGTTATGATCGTTTTATTGAAGCATGTATGGATAGGATAATTCGGCGAGCTCACCTGCCAATTTGGCGACTCGCCAAATGGTGTAGCGATAAGCCGATTTAGCTCACCGAATGGATCCAAAATCCTCCATAAATGGTCATTTTAGGAGAGCTCAAACACCCTTTGGCGACTTGCCGAATGGTTCGGCGAGGAGACCTCCAGCTCACCGAAATTGCCGACTGGATTTATTAAAAGGTGATTTTTCTCAATCTTTCAACCTAATAAGATTCTTATATATAGAGATACTCTCAAAATCCCAAATTATCCTTCTCCCAAAGATCAAGAACTTCAAAAAAGGGATTTCTCCAATATTGGGAGATCTAAAGACTCCAAGTTTAAGATCTCCTTCACAAATCCATAGATTGGTTTCTCAACTTCAAGCTACAAGGTTCCAAACTCAACACGTTTATCCAATAACTACTAAGATTCAGGTATGTAAGGCTAACACAACGTTGGACCAAGTTCGTCCACGTGCCCCTTCATCTTTATTGATTCAAGTTGAGTTGAGTTGGAGTTTTCGAGTTTCTTGAATTGAATTCTTTAGTTATCTATTGTCTTTTGGGTTCCTTGTACATATTTAAAATACGTATTGATGTTGTTCATGAGTTGAGTATTTGATTTTGATGCATGTTCATGTCTTCATTCACATGAACCCTAATTGAAGATTATATTTGATTTTGAGCATTGATTATACAAGAGTTTGAGTTTTCACATAAGTTCATTTTTTTCATTATTTTGAACATGGATATCTTGGGCATAAATGATGGTTTTGAGACAAAGTTTTAATGAGTTGTGATTGATTTTCAAAAATATATTTCTGAAAGAACTTGATGAGTTGAGCATGAGTTGAGCTCGAGTTGAACTGAAAGAGTCTTTAAGATTTTTAATCGTTTTGATCTTGATTTTGTTATGCATTATTTTGAGTCAAAATTGCATGTTTTAAAGAGATTTAAAAGAGTTAAGAATTTAATCCCAATGAGTGGATTGAATTGAGTTGATTTGAAAGAGCATAATGATTGAGATGAGATTGAGTTTCGATTGGAGTCTAATGAGACTAGTCGAGTTTTGATTGAACCGAATTATTTAAGTGCATGAGCATATTGAGTTTTTGGAGTAGTATAGAGCACCAAATTGAATGAAACTCAATAACTACGTAGCCAGCGTAGGAGAGAATTGAACGGTTAAAGTCGAATGTTTCCCTATGTCATTATCTTGAAAAGATAGGACTTGATTGATTGGTGGATTCAAATTGGTAGATTTGTCCTTTACCTTGGCAAGTATTGGACGGACGTGGCAACGACGTCGGTTCGTTTTACATCACCTACTTATAGGTGGTGGGATTGTTGTTAGTTAAGAGAGACTCCCAGATTGTGCATGAAAGTATATGACATGGTTTGAACAAGTTGCATATTACTTAGTCCTTCTTAAATCATTGTTATATTTCATACTTGCATATCATACTGAGTTGGATGAGTTTTATTCTATCTTGAGTTCCTTTGATGTATTTTTATTTCATTCTGCCATATTACATACTCGTACATTCCACGTACTGACACTGCATCATAAAATGATGCAGGGACAGGTGTTAGATATCATCAACAGGCGCTTCGTTGAAGATCTATTTCTTTCCTGATAGTGATGAGACCTTTTTGCCTTCGGAGGGATCATATTCATTCTTTCCATTGCTTATGAGTAGTTTTTTTTTAGGTAGCCATGAACTTGTCATTGGCACCATTTAGGTAATAGAGATAGAGGCTACATAGACTAGATAGTGATGGATTTATTTTGATGTCTTTAACTCTTGATTAGTTTTCTTTCAAACTATGTTTTTGATTTGAATGATGGAGATTGATGATTGAGTTAGCCCACTAAGATTTATTTTTCTCTTAAACTAAGTTTTCCGCTAAATCAATGAATGTGTGATCTGGCCAAGTGGTTCGCTTGGATTTCTGAGTGCCGGCCATGCTTAGGGTATCCTCTCGGGGCGTGACACATAGATAGTATATTGTGAGTATATTTGGTATACTTTGTAAGTATATATATAATATAATGTAAGTATATTATTATAATAAATAGTATATTGTGAGTATATTTGATATACATTATCAATATAGATAATATAATGTAAGTATATTATTGTAATAGATAGTATATTGTGAGTATATTTGGTATACTTTGTCAGTATATACATAATATATAATTAAGTATATTAATATAATATATAGTATATCACTATAACAGATAATATATTGTGGGTATATTTGATATAAATAATACTTATATATAGTATAATGTAACTATATAACTATAATATATAATATATTTTGATTTGTTATATACGTTGTATGTATATATAGTATAATGTAAGCATATCACTATAATAGATCATATATTGTAAGTATATTTGATATATATAGTATGTATATGTAGTATAATGTAAGTATATCACTATAATATATAGTATATTGTGAGTATCTATGATTTATATTATAAGTATATCACTATAATATATAATATAATGATAGTATATTTGATATACAAGTACGTATATATACTACAATGGAACTATATAACTATAATAGATAGTATATTATGAGTATATTATAACAGATAATATATTATGAGTATATTTGGTATATGTTGTAAGTATATATAATATAATGTAAGTATATAATTATAATAGATAGTATATTGTGAGTATATCACTATAATAGATAGTATATTGTGAGTATATTTGGTATACATAATTCGTATATATAATTTAATGTTATTATATCATTATAATAGATAGCATATTGTGAGTATATATTAGATATACATTATAAGTATATATAGTATAATGTAAATATAATAGAATAATAGATAGTATATTTTGAGTATATTAGTATATTGTAAGTATATATAGTATAATGTAACTATATCTCTATAATAAAATAATAGATAGTATATTGTGAGTATATTTGGTATATATTGTAATCATATATAGTATAATGTAACAATATCACTATAATAGAATAGTAGATAGTATATTGTGAGTATATTTGGTATAAAGTGTAAGTATATATAGAATAATGTAACTATCTAACTATAATAGAATAATAGATAGTATATTATGAGTATATTTGGTATATGCTGTAAGTATATATACTATAATGTAAATATATCATTACAATAGATAGTATATTGTAATTATATTTGGTATACATTATTCGTATATATAATTTAATGTAAATATATCATTATAATAGATAGTATATTGTGATTATATTTTGGTATACATTGTAAGTATATATGTAATATAATATTAGTATATTATTATATATTATAAGTTTATAAATTGTTATAATATCACGACCCGATTTCTCAAGTTATGATGGCGCCTACTGTGACCCACAAGTAGGAAAGCCGACCCATATCCCAAAACTGTGAGTAATGGGATGCCAGGGTAGAAGACCAACAATTCAATCTAAAAACAGTAATGTAATAATAGGAACATATGTGAACGAGCTGAAGCAAAGGTAAATATATACAAATAAAAAGATCCCTCCCAGAATTTGAAAGTTACATCTACAAAGCTACTACCAAAAAGAGTACAAGTCTCAAAAGTCAACCACAGAAACAAGGCTGTCTCAAAAAGTAAAAGACATGCAAAATATATGTATAGAGGGAGACGGGTAACTTTAGAACGCTATGTGCTCACCCTCGCCTTCGATCAAAATAGCAGATGATTGGAATCAACGTTGGTAGCTGGTACTTAGACTTGTATCATGAAAACAGATGCAAAGTGTAGTATGAGTACCAACACAACATGTACCTAGTAGGTATCATAGGCCGGCTGGGCAAGATAAGCAAAATTAAACTGAAATTCAAGAACGTAATCACAATCAATGACAAGGCAAAATGTATAGGTAGGCATGTACACAAGCGTACTCAACACACAAGAGAAAGAACCTAGCTAAATCTGTTGGGTTTCCATAAACCCAAAAAGTACCCTCGTACATAAGTATAAGGTAACAACCTGAATGAACCCCCATAAGTCCGACAGGAGCAAAGATAGTTGAACTAAAAAGAGCGGATCCGATAAAGTTCCAACAATTCCACCAATTTCCTAGACTTGAACCGAACCATCTGAAAAACTGAAACCTTAACCTAAAGCTGAGAGTAGATATGGACTTGAATCGAAGATTTATCAGAGGGTCACGGACCCGAACCGAGATTTGAAAAAACCACAGACTTGAACTAGGTGATAGATAATCGTTGACCTAAACCACGTGTAAGCTTGACCATAGACTTGAACTGGGTAATAGTAGCTAAGGAGTCGAACCAATGTGAGTAAGGAGCGACGAACTTGAACTGAGGCTGTATAAAAATGATGGACTCAAACCACGGCTAAGTGAAGAGAGACTGACTTGAAACGAGGTGATAATAAAGGTGATTAGATCGAACCACGGCTAAATGAAGAGCGACGGACTTGAACTGAGTCTATAATTCCAAGGCAGAGGCTTGAACCTCACCCGATGGAGTGAAATGGGGACTTGAACCACATACTGAGGCGAGTCAGTCCGAATTAGGATCAGCGGCCAATCGAGCAACACAGGGAGTACATCCAAACTGAGCACCATCAATGAATCACCCCAGCCTAAACCACATCCAACTAGAATCATCGAAAAGACTTTCATAATCAAGAACCAAGCGATACAGGACCGATATGGGAATAGGGAATTATGGAGATAAGTTTCCAAAAATGTGTTACTGACTCACTGAAGCTTAGACTACCATAATCAAGTCTGCTATATCAGCCTATAGGGAGCTAAGCTGTCTGAAATGATGTCAGAGAAGTTCTAAGGCCCAATGACACCAAAATAGCGCAAGTCTAAGGCAACACTAATCTAAGCCTAAAATCACGCCAAACATGATTCTAAATATATAACCAAAAGCAAAGCACACACCACAAGGTATGGATGATAAACAATAATCAGAGACGTCTTTTAACAGTCCGACAATACCCCAAAAATAACACCTAAGCCATCAAATCTAGGAATTTAGCATGCTCGACACCCAAATCCATCCATATTCATACAATTCAGTATACAATTACCAAAACATGCTCAGTCTAAAGAGGAGAAAACTGTAGCCTACCTGTAGGCCAACCATGAACACTCTAACTTATAAAACCGAAGCTTTTCACTTCTGAACACTGCCATTCTATCAAAAATAGAATCACAATGTTAATACGGTCGTTATGACACTAAAATTATCAAATTCAGAGATAAGCTAATTTCAATGTCGAAAATTAGGAATGTGGGACCTGCTCCATAACTTATGGAATTGACTCTGAAAATGGGCTCAAATAACTACCCACAGCTCATGTTCCAAAGAGGAACACAATTCACACAACCCCAACTATAATTCAAGCATGCATCAACATTGATATTTAGATTCAAGAACACTAAACTCGCAGGGAGAAAAAGGAAATTTACCTCAAGAGAAGCCTTAACTCCTAATTTTGGACACATCACTGGGTTCCCCTCAAACATTTATGCAACTTAGCCTTTTGAATTGCTCAAATCGCCTCTAAATTGGTCGAGAAATTGTGACTTAAGGATAGAAGATCAATTGAAATTCGAGAAACAAAATAGCTTCAGGTGTCGCAAAAGTGAACACCCACTGGTCTCTTAAGAGACCACCTCAAAGAGACGGGCATCTCTTTAGCGACACCAGGTCGCTTAAGCGACCAGTCGATTTAGCAACAGGTCTGTCGCTTAAGCAACACCCTCCTAGGAGGTTTGGTCGATTTAGCAACCTCCTGGATGCTTCAGCGGCACTTGCTTTATCGACTAGGAGTCTCTTTAGCGATGGCACCAAAAATGAACTTGCCATGTCAAATTCTCTAATGGGGTGGTCTGGATTCATTTGAAATCCCGTGCATGCAAACTAGATATGCTATCCAACTAAATTCGACGTTCCAGACTCAATGACACATTTAAAATTCCCATACAAGGTCATTTTAATAAAAAGTGGGTCCATACCCAAGTGTCATTTTGAGTCTAATTCTACAACTAGCCTCAAAATTAGACTAGAAGCCTCAGGAAGCAAACGTAGGGTCGTTTTAGATTAAACTAGGTATTTTAGAACTAACCACACTGTCAGAATTTTCATCTAAGCACTTTTTCTAAGAATATTGACCAAAGTCAACCATATGCCAAATTTCAAAGGCAAAAGCATCAAATGGTCTCAAACTCGTATCGACTGCTTCGATACTTGTGCCGACTATGCTACTAGCCTAATTTGGCCATTCAAGAGCTAATGAAACCATCAAAATTTCATTTTGAGGTCATTTTCTAAAGTTATGACCGAAATCTTTTCAAATTATAAAAGCTACAAAATAGAAAAACGACCTTAAAACCCAAACGAATGACCAGGCGATCGAACACTCAGTGCCAGCAAGTCATAAATAACTTAAGATCGCAATAGGAGTGCTTTAAACATTGAAATGAATGCTTTATTTCTAAAATGACCTGGAGGGTCATTACATATAATTACTTCTAAATTAAATAGATAACTATACACTATATTGATGAATGACTTAATGTGGGACACCATGAAAGCGAACAACCCAGTCATTATACCCTTAATATGTCATAGGCGGGGCCACCTGACATTTTGGCACTGTTGATCCAGGATCAGCCCAGCCCAGCAAGGGTAAGATTGACGCCCAACTTGATAACCCAGTTTCCAAAAATATTAATGGGCCGATCTGACCCAGCCTGACCCACTTAACAAGTATAGTTCATGTGTGTGATTCAAAGTTTACTTCTACATTCACGTAAGTATTGATTCATGAATTCTACACAAATTCTTATTCCTTTACTTATAATTATGAGTAGCTAAACCCACAACTAGGGTTGTGGGAACCATGACAAAATAACAAGGTAGGCAAACATGTAGGGTGATTTTCGTTAAGTGTTTTGCATGTATTGTGATTTTCTTTATTTAAAATACTTTCTTAATGAGTGCACGCATTGGGAACCTTCCTGTATTCATTTCTTACCTGGGAGGGAGGTAATGATTAGGAAAAGATTATCTTGACAGAAATTCAGAAGAACAAACCTTCATCTAAGTTACTTGAGCCTGGGATGGGATAATACTCTGAGATCTAAAGCGAGGGTTATTAAAGTACACATTCTAAGATTGGGATGAGATGAATGAAATACATCTAATAAGGAACGAGAGGTAAAATAGATGTTACATAACTCGTTAGATTTTGCATCTAGCTTATTGATACGTTATCACTAATACGATTAGTCTGCTGCGTTAAACGTCATGGGGAACACGATCCTAGGTAAATTATCATATTGTTCACAACCTACTTAACAGTTACTTTGTTTTTGCATTATTAAGTGTTACTAAATCTATCAACAAAACCCCTCATATTACTTTATGCACTTTTTTTTGGGAAGTAGAAACTACAACTAGAATGTGATAGCTAATAGATTTTATTTCAACCTATTCCCTATGGGATCGATCCCGACTTTTAGTTGGGTAAATATATTGCTAACAATCATCTATATTTCTTTCAAGAGGTATAATTTAACGTTATCAATGAGCTTGACTAAGCTCTCCAAATTATTTTGCAATTCCTGAGTAGTCTAAAAGACCAAAAGGTAAGGAGAACTCCAGATGACGACTCACCAACCTTTTCTATAAGATCGGTTGAGTTTGCCAAAACATAGCCTGAGCATTGAAGATCTGGAAGCAAAGGAAAGGCAAGCAAACCTTCTATTTGATAGCTCGCTGAACCCTTCGGTACGGGTGACAACGTCATCAAAGTGGTTCATGCGTGATTTTTAAGTCAATTTTTGGGGAAGGTATAAATAGTCTAAAAATTGAATTTGGTATCTTTGCATTGCTGTAAACTCAGAGAATAAAACATTTCTACTGATTGGAATTTGGAACATTGCTTTGGGTGAAATTTGGGAATTTTAGGATTGGACATTTGAAAATTGAAGTGTAATTCAGCTGAATCTAATGGGAGACAATTACTTCGGTATATTTTGTAATGAGTAACTAAACCCCATCCTTCTAGGGGGTGCTAATATAGTTGATTTTTAATTTTTTAATTTGGGTTCTTGCACTAGCTCAATACTTTATTAATTTGATATGTTTTTTTTATTTTTAATTTAACATGTTTTTATTTATGAATTAAGGTTCCAAACTTAATTCTATTTTATATCTTCATATTGGCTTGAGAAGGTTATGTGAAGTGGATGAATTAAAAATAGCCATTGATGCATGCTTGTCAATTGTAAATTTCTCTCACGAGAGAAAATTACGCTAAGGGTTGGATTAATTTGTGTTAGTACCCATGTCTAGGTTTGAGAGGGCTTGCATGGAAGGTCGACTAGTGATCGATAGCTGCTTACATATGATCATTTAACCTTTCCTACTCATTGAGAATTAACAATATTGAGTTGTACTTTTACCCTCATTCGTACTACAATTCTAACTACGCACCTACCCTAGAAGTCTCCCTTATACTTGTTAAAACTCTGTGACTATTGATCTTGTTAGTGATAGACTAGTCAACTCTTTTAATTGATAATTGAAACTTTCGAATTTATATTATGTCATACTTTTCTTAGTTCAACTCTACCACAATTTAGAACACTTACGTACTTCATATTTGAATTCTATTCGAATATCGTTCCTTTTGGGATTTGATCCCAACTCTTAGTTGGATATTTTTATCGACAACGATCGCCTACACTTTGAATCATAAAAAAGGGATTTGAGCATTATTAAAAATGGCATTGTTATTGGGGAACGGTGATTAGAGTTCTTTTATTGATGTTTGCTTGTGATCTAGTTTGATTGTAGTAGAACTCCCTTACTATTGTTTTCTTATTTTTGTCTTTGTTAGGTGAATATATGAGCGTTCACAGGAGTGAAACTACTAGTCTACAAGGTCAAAATGATGACATCGGGAACTTGAATAATGTCAATGTTGACCAAATGGGTAGTGTCGGTGCAATAAGGTTACCCCCAACTGTGGGTAATGAGATCTTCCATGTAACCAGGAAGATGCTACAGTTGCTATAAATGAAAGGCTTCTTCGGGGAACTTGCTCATGAGGACCCTCATGACCACATTCAAAATTTCATAGATGTGTGTAGTTGTTTCTCCTTCAAAAGTATTTCTCAAGAGTCCATCCGATTGAGGTTGTTTCCCTTCTCTTTAATGGGGGAAGCAACAAAGTGGTTAGCTGAGCTGCTGAGCTACTAAGGGACTCGATCAATTCCTTGGAGGAGCTTACGACTGCATTCTATGAAAGTTTTTTCCCTCCCTCAGAGATGCTAAAATTAAATAATAGCATCCAACAAAACTTTAAGCGAGTCGATGGAGAACCGATTCATGAGACGTGGCTAAGGTTTCAAAAGTTTCTCTTACAATGTCCTAGAGAAAAATTCTGAGATAGCTGGCATGCTCTTCATTCCTCGAATAGATCAAGATGTCGTCGACAAACATGATAACAAACATGTCTAGGTACAGCTTGAACACTCAATTCATGTGGTCCATAAATGATGTAAGAGCATTTGTCAAACCGAAAGACATAACTAGGAACTCATAGTGACCATACTTGGTTCTGAAGATTGTATTTGGGATATCAAATTTCTTTACTTTCAAATGACGATAGCATGATCTGCGGTCGATCTTGGAGAAACAAGTGGCAACCTTAAGTTGGTTGAAAAGATCATTGATTCTTAGAAGGGGATACTTATTCTTTATGGTAACCTTATTCATGTGACAGTAGTCAATACACATCCTTGAAGAACCATCTTTCTTTTGCATGAATAGGACGGGAGCACCCTAAAGTGAAACACTCGGCCTAATAAACCCTTTATCTAAGAGATCTTTCAACTTCTCTTTTATCTCTTTTAACTCTATGATAGCCATTCTATATGGCGGAATAGAAATTTGCTAAGTCTCAAGAAGAATATCTATTCTGAAATCTATCTCCCTTTCAAGAGGGACTCCAGGCAAATCCTCAGGAAAGACTTCAGGAAACTCATTCATTATCAGAACTAACTGGAGGGATAGTGTCTCTAAACTATCATCTCTAACTCGGACAATGTGGTAGATACACCCTTTCGATACTAACTTTCTTGCCTTACGGTATAAAATGAATTGACCTTTAGGAAATGATGGACTATCCTTCAACTAAATAACTAGCTCAATCAAGAACTGAAACTTAACTAGTCAACCATGTCAAACTCAACTAAATATGCAGAAGTGTCTTTATGATAGACGTAGACTATAGAATTAATGTAGACTCTCTTAGCTAGAATAGACTCACCAATAGGAGTAGAAATGCTGAATTATTCTAAGAATCATTAAGGAATAATCCCAAAATTAATGGCTACATAAGGAGTCACAAAAAATAAGGTAGCACCTAGTTTAAGTAAAGCATAAACAACATGGAAAAAGACTCGAAGCATACTAGTGACAACATCTGGTGAATTATTTTGGTCGTGGTGATTAGCCATAGCCTACAAACAATTTGAACCTCCATATGTCCTCGAATTAGCATCCCTCTGATTACCTCAATTTGGCGATGCTGCTGAAGAAGATTGGTCTTTGTTGCCCCCATCACTTTGTCGCCTCATGGGACATTCTCTATAGAAGTGACCTTTCTGGACACACTTGTAACAACCCTTTAAGCCAGATAGACACTCTCCCAGTTGATCTTACCATACTTACAATAAGAAGATGCCCGCATAGGACCTTGGGCCATATTTTCTTGTGACTAAAAACCCTTTGCTTTGAAATTCTGTGACCTTTGATCATTTTTTGTGTTGGGTGCAGGTGAACTTGTTGCAGATGGTGTATAACTAGAAGACCTTTTCTGAAAGAAGAAACAATTACCATTACCTCCCTTCTGATGGTTAACTTCATTCCCCCACGAACTTAGCTTTCCTACTACGGTGTTCCTCTCTATCATTCTTCTTTTTATATTCAACTTGTTAGGCATACACCATGAGTCTTAAGGTGCCTATATCTGAGATCAACAAGGCTGTCTAATACTCTTTCTTTACATGTTTGCGTAAACCTAAAACAAATTTCCTCATTTAGGCTCTCATATCGGGAACCATTATTGGAGCATACCTGGACAATTGAATGAATTTGAGGCCATATTGCTTGACTGTCATCCCTTCCTGCTTTAATTTTATAAACTCCTCGACCTTTACCTCTCTCTGCTCTTGTGGAAAGAAGTGATCTAGGAACACATTCTCAAACTAATCCCAAACTGATGGCTCAAAATCCACACCTCTACTTTCCTCCCACTGGTTGTACTAGATGTTAGCAACATCCTTGAGTTGGTAGGAGACAAGTTAAACCTTTATTTCTGTGGCATGCATGGCTTTCAGAATCTTGCACTTGTCATCAATAAAGTTTTGAGGATCTTCCTAAACCTTGGATCCAATGAAAACTGGTGGGTTCACCTTAGGAAATCATGAATCCTATTAGCAAAAGATGGCTCTTGGGAATTGGAGCTCGAGACTGGGCATTCTGATGACCATTCTTGGACTCCATCAATTGGGTGAGCATAGATATAACTCGCCTAAATTCAGCCTCATAAGTCACCATGGGTTGCGTGGTCTGTGGAACTTTCTGAGTCCCATTCTCAACCTCATCCTCATTCTTATAAGCTGGAGCTTAGTTTTAGGTCTGCATTCCAGATGGTTGTGGAAAGTTCTCTTGGAAGACATGATCTAAAATTGTGAAATGCACAAATTAGAAGGACATTTCATAGATTTAAACTCTATAGCATGAACTGGAGTAAGAAATAAGTGAAACAATTCCTAAAGTCGTGTAGCCTTCCTACTATAGATGTGGAGCACTTCACACAATAAGAAGGACTCTACTAGGCTCAGCTTCATAGACACCCTATGACTCTTGAACTCTAGTCTTTGATACAAATTTTGTCGTGCCTCAAGCCTACATCCTTGATGTGGCTAGCACTTGGAGACTATTGCTAGTCCCAAGCGAACCACTTATCCTGACTAACTCATTTAGTGGAATATTTAACTCAATAAAAGAGTAAACTCGAGTGGGAACTCACATAACATGCTCATCAGTCCTCAAAATAATAAATTAAGGTACTCATTTAGAATATAAGACAATATTATCTCTCAATAATGAAAGTAGTATTTTGAGAATAGACTCTAAAAGACTCCAGTGACTCCACTCTACTCAGTTTATAAAACCTCTACTAATTGCTAAGAAGATGCCAAGACAAGCCTAAAGCTACCTCAATGAAACAATAAAATGACATAAAATTGACAAGAAAGAAGCTCCTCTAAATGGAAAGAGGTCTCACCAAAAGCTATGGAAGATAGATCATCAATGATGCGCCTATTGATGATCTCTAACACATGTATATGCATCATAAAATGATTCAGGTCGAATAATGTCAGTACATGGAATGTACGAGTGTGTAAAAATAGCAAAAAGAAACTTACATCAAGATACTAAACTCTGAAAATAGCTCAACTCAATAAAGCATACAATGTAATAAATAAGTGTTTTAAAAGATAAGCAATAATAAATACAACTCAGTATAATAAAATATAGTACTTTTAATTTATTTGGGAGATTCTCTAACCCACAATCATCACTTATGAGCTAGTGACGATACAATGAAGTGATGTCATTGCCATATCCGTCCAATACTTTACTAGGGTAAGGGACATCACATCATCTCTGGATCCATATAAAAGTTCCTCTTTTGAGATAATGAGGAGTCGTCTAAATGAACAGCATGATCCTATCCTATGTGAGTTACGTAGGTTATAGGGATTGAGTTATTTAAACTCTTATCTAAGTCGGTGCTCAATACTACTCCCAAATACATCATTATACTCATATACATATACATCAAGTGGGTGAAACACTCAAAATACATCTCATCTAGTCTCATTGGACTTTTACATCAATTTACATCAACTTCTTTTATCATCATCTCTTCTCTTAAATATAGGTAATATTCATCTCTTCAAATGCATTTAAAATATACATCGACTTCTCAAAATATGGCATGATGCTTGAAAATAGACATCAAAAGACTCATTCAAACTCAACATTATACTCAACTCATCATTCATTTAATATGGATAAAGCATCATTTTTTAACATCAATAATGCATAAATATGTAATGCAAACCTCAATTAGAGTTCATATGGATACACTACAACAAATGTGATATTTAACAAAAAAATTATTATTTACGATATAAAATTCATCACTAACTATTCTTTTTTGTGACAAAATTACATTTCATGCTTAAATACACGAGTCACATATTTTTAGTGATGAAACACAATATTTTGTAGAAAAAAAATTTTCTTATAAATTTTCCGTCAAAAAATAAGTTGGTGCCATTTATTGAGTAATATTAGCCACAAATATTAAGTTATCAGTGACATACACAAACACAAACCCATAAGCCTCGAACATCATCTCATCAAGTATAATATAATATACATACTAGAACTCAATAAAGCAGTACGTATAAATACAACAAGAAATCACTTTTTTGGGATAAGAAACTCGAATTCATGACTCAATTTGAGTTTATGAACATGTAGGTTAGGAGGACAAACTTAGTCCAATGTTCTGATAGCCTTACATGCCTGGAACAATGATTATCTAGTAAAAAATTGAAGACCTCGCTTGAAAACCTTAAACTCTATCTCTATTCTCTCTAATTCTTTCTCTCAAAAGTTGTGTTAATAAGAGGGAAAACCCTATTGGGTAAGATAAGGGACTAATTTTTGGTCCCAAAATGTATTGGGTTATATTGGGAAAAGGTGGGAAAAGATCGAAATATCCCTCATTAAAACTAGGCCGGGTAATTCACGAGAGGCCTTTCACGATCCATATAGCTCTTCACGGACCATGAAGGCATCCGTGAAGTGGTGTTTTAGAAAGTTCTTGAGGTTCAAGTCCCACAGAACACTTTCACAACTCGTGGAGACTTCCACGGCTCATGGAGGGTTACATGAAGGTAAGGGAAACTTGGCTCCTACAGGTTTCTTCCACGGAGCACTATACAGGTCGTATAGCCCTTCACAGACCGTATAGGTGGCTGTAAAGGTGGGGTCTATGATTCCTAGGGAAGGGTAGGTTCACGGATCAACTCTATAACTCATGAAAACACCATGGTCCATGGACCCTCCCTTGGAAAATTTCCAACTTGGCCTCAATTCCATGGCTCCCTTTATGGCTCGAGGTGCCTACCACGGTCCGTGAAAAGGTATTATGAAAAATCTCTGATCTACAACTTCACTTTTTTGATCTTTTTAGAGTTAGTTTAGGCTAGAAACTTCAGGGGTGTTACACCTTCATGGACCAAATGCTTGATAGTCTTGCAGGTCGCAGTTGGTATTATTTATTTGATGGCTATTCTGGTTATAATCAAATCTCCATTGCTTCAGAGGACTAAGAAAAGACAACCTTCACTTGTCCATATAGAACTTTTGTATTCATGCATATGCCCTTTGGTCATGCTCCTATGACATTTCAAAGGTGTATGTTGTATATTTTCACTGATATGGTAGAAGACACAATGAAGGTCTTCATGAATGACTTCTCAGTTTTGGGGGATACATTCAAATCTTGCCTTAAACATCTTGGGAGAGTTTTGCAAAGATGTGTTGAAATGAATCTTGTTCTCAATTGGGAGAAATACCACTTTATGGTAAAGGAAGGTATTGTGTTGGGCCATAAATTTCAGGAGATAGTATTCAGCTTGATCAAGCAAAGATTTAAGTTATTGCTCGATTGCCTCCTCCTCTTTTGGTCAAAGGTGTGCAAAGTTTCTTAGCACTAAGGTGAAACTAAGTACTGCATTCCATCTTCAAACCAAAGGGCTACGAATGGACAATTCAAACATTAGAGGATATGTTAAGGGCTTGTGTATTGGAGTTCAAAGGGAGTTGGGATAACCCCCTACCACTTATTGAGTTCGCTTACAACAATAGCTACCATTCAAGTATTCAGATGGCAGCGTTTGAAACTTTATATGGGAAGTGAAGTAGGTCTCTGATTGGTTGGTTTGAAGTGGGTGAGATGACCCTATTGGGTCCCAGTTTGGTGCTTGATGATTTGGAAAAAGTGAGAGTCATTAGAGAAAAGTTAAAGACGGCTCAAAGTCGCTAAAAATCCTATTCTGGTACTATGAGAAGGGATCTTTAGTTTAGTATAGATGAATGGGTATACTTGAAGGTTTCACCCATGAATGGTGTATTCAATTTAGTAAAAAGGAAATTTTGGACCGGCAAGTAAAGAGATTAATGAATAAGGAAGTTGCATCCGTCAAAGTGCTTTGGAGGAATCAACAAGTTGAAAGTTCTACATGGAAAGCGGAAGCAGATATGATGAAGAGATATCCTCACCTCTTTTATTCTAGTCAAGTCTAAGGTGCTAAGTTATTCATGCTCAATTGTTTAAGACTCCTACATTTCAGTTTTCCCAAGTATTTCATATGCATGCATGTTCATGAAGTTAAAAAATATTTAAAGTCATGTTTTATGCTAAGATTAAAGGTCTCATGTTTTATGCATATTTATGTGTCATTGAATTCATGTTGGATTACTAGTCCTATTCCGTGTTTGTTCTATGCTAGTGAATCTCATTCGAGGACAAATATTCCCAATGGGGAGATATTGTAAGACCCCGTAAGTTAAAAAGCTAAAATGAAGAAAGAATTTCAGGAAATAGAATACATCAGCCCCTATGACTCAACCTACAAGTCGTAGGTACTTCTACAAGTTGTAGGACTGACTCGTAGAAGAAATGTTGGGGTGGAGAATTGAACTAAGTAAAGAAGGAAATATACGAGCCAAGGTTATGAGTTGTAATATTTTTGACGAGTTATATCCACGACTCATGATGGAAGTATAGAGACTCAGTCCTTAAGGTCTCTCAAACCCTGTAGGACGAGTCCATTCTACGATTTGTAGAAGAGTCTACGACTAGTAGAAATGAGTCGTAGAGGAAGTCCCGAGGGTTAGATCTCAGGGTATTCTGAAACCCTACAAGATGATTCATTTTTATGACTCGTCAATCCTTCTACGATTCGTAGGGATGGATCATAGGGTTTGTCCGGCTCAATTTTAATAACGGCATTTTAGTCCTTTCCTATGTTTATCAGTGAAGTGTGGTCATTTTGGGACTGAAATCTACCCTACCTAAGGACCCTAATCCTTACCAAGTCTTTCATTTCTCACATTAACTCCCTCAAATAAAACCCTTTCCTCTCATGATTTCTCTCAAGGTCTCCTACATTCCCAAACAAAGTTCTAGGGTTTCCTCAAGAAAGATCAAGTGTCCATTTTCAAGCTTTCATTAGGACTTTATTCCCCAAATTATGTGGTTCATTATTCATGGGATTCTTCCAGTCTTGAAGCCCAAGTATTTGCTAACTTAGTAACTCAATTTCAATTGTAAAGTTTGTGGGTTTTCATATCATGATTCCAAATGCATATATTATTGAGTATTTGAAGTCAATTTACCTATCTTAGCTTATATTAGCTCTTACTTACATGAAATTGATGATTTTATCAAAGGTTCAATGTTTACAAAGGCCTATTTACTATGAATGTGAAGGTTCTTAAAGAATGATAAAATGATATGAATGAAGGATTCTTTATATGATAAGGACAATTCTTGCATAATTGAATCACTAAAGGCTTCAATGAGCTACCAAATGATGATTTGATGTCTCAAATCATATATATATATATATATATATATATATATATATATATATATTAATGTTACTATGATATGTATTATTCTATAGGATTTGACTTATCATCGAATGGGGCTTGAGGTTGGGTTCGATAAAGGAATCCTAGTAGCAACCTCTTTTCTCATTAACTATATGCCAACATAGAAGACCTTGTAGGCTTTTTAGGATAGTGGATCCACGTATAGCCATCTAAAGTTAAAGTTAAATAAATGAATGAAGTGATGGAGTTCTATCCGGTAAGTAGATTCCCCATTCCAACGTAGGGGGTTATGTTGGATTCCATGTAATAGATCCTATGGTCTTAAATGTCGGTTATGGTCCCATCCCACATATGTATACCTTAAACATTATTTATTGATTGATCATGCATGCATTGCATTATGTTCCATACTATATAATGTTCTAATATTTCTTCAATGTTAATGCATGCCTACATACTTAGTATATTCAAAGTACTAATGCATACTCTATTGCCTACATGATATCACCATGTAGGGACTGGTGTTGCTCCACACTCACCTCCGTATGGCTAGTTGGATTCGTTGAAGGCTACTATTTTTGTGAGTTCCCATGTTTCGGGAACAATATCCCTTTCTTTTCTAGCTTATGATATGTAAAGACTTTTATATACCTTTCATGGTACTTATTTCCATTTTAATTGAGGGTGATCTAGAGACATGTCTTAGCCCCCGCCAAGTCTATTAGTAGAGGTATGTTCGGACATAAATATATGATGATCTAAGGTTGACAATGGCTTTTACTTTTGGATGTTCTACCTTAGACCCTCTATCCCTTTTTACTTCCACTACTTATTTATTGTCATTACCTATGAAAAACTAAATGATTGCTAAGAGGCTTGGATGAGGTACCTCCGGGTCCCTAATTCATCGTGTTGCGTCTAGGCCCTAGGCTTAGGTTGTGACACTTAGTTGGATATTTTTATTGACAATGATCGCCTACACATTGAATCATAAAAAGTGTATTTGAGCGTTATCACCTTCCGGTAATGTCAATGATAACGTCCAAATATACATCTTGAAAAGAAATATAAATGGTCATTGGCAATATATTTACCCAACTATGAGTCAAGATCGATCCCAAAGAGAATATGGAAGAATATTATCAATAGCAAAATTTAACTTGATAGTCGTTATTTAAGATGGAGTGATTTAAACTAAAGGACAGCCTGCTGCACTAAAGCTCCCGCTATGCACAGGGTCCGAGGAAGGGCCCGACCATAAGGGTCTATTGTACGCAGCCTTACCTTGCATTTCTGCCAGAGGCTGTTTTCAAGCTTGAACCTGTGACCTCCTAGTCACATGACAGCAACTTTACCAGTTACTCCAAGGCTCCCCTTCAAGGGGTGATTTAAACTAAAACAAAAATAAAAAGAATAACAATAGCGCAAAACTAAATATTTTATTTGTATGTAGATTATTAGAAGTAATTAGGAATGTGTTTTCCATGATTTCATAACTCATCAAGAATATTGTATTAGTGATCTATTTTAGTTTTTAGCATGCAAGATCGGTAAGTTAAATTCACCTAAGTGGTAGTTCCCCTAAATGAGTGAATTCCACGCAACTTGGTCCATTTACGGGTGTATGCTTTATAATCCATACATTTGATCCCAAATTAGCTATCTCTTGATATGTTCAAGCTATTAAATGAGGATTGATAGCTTCAAATCTCCATTGTATAATCCACTTTCCCATTCGTTACCTCATTGGTCTTGCAAGTAAGAGTAAGCAGAGTTCTAACGTTTGCAATCATTAAAAAGCAATCAAAGTGAAGAAAGAAAAAACAATACATGCACAAAAATTATTTAAGAATCACTTTTTACATAAACTTACTTCAATAATTCATCATGATTCCCGCAAACCTAGTTATGCAATTTAGCTATTCGTAATTTGAAAATCACAATTTAGAAATTATAGAAAAAATCTTAATTATGAACTTGCAAATTGAATAGAATAATTCAGAATCTTGAATTCTTGAAGAAAATTTAATAAAAATAAAGAAGAAAAAAATAAACCAATTTTCTCCGGCCTTCACAGTGACTCTTTCAAAGTTCTCGAGCTATAAAATTCTAAGTCCTAGATTATGTGTTAGTTTTTGAAGAATTGTTTTTATTGACTATTTATATATGTAGAAAATCTTAAATAAAATAATTTAGTTCAAAACAAATTGGGAAACCCAATACTGAAAAGAAATTGGGTTTTGCATATTGTGCGATTGTTGGATGTTGTTGCTGAGCCGCCTTCAAAATTTGTAGATGTCTTCACTGATGGACACATGGAAATGAGAGAGTTTGCAATATGCTGCTAACCGCCTATATATAAATATATTATTATATTGAATTTAATCCATTAAGTTGTCTACTTGATTTCCTTTTATGATTTCTTGCTTTTAATTCATTTGTTCTCCAAATTTCTTCATCTTCATACTATTTTAATCTTAGAAATAAAATATTCTATATAATAATAATCCATAAAAATCATCCTAAAAACAATAATCAAAATATTAAATATAAGGAAAATAATAATTAAATATATATATTTTTGGCCTCACATCAACTCTCCACACTTAAACTTTTGCTCGTCTTCGAGCAAGCATTAAAGCTCATCTCAAACCTAACTAGGAATACCACCGCTTTGATTGATACAAACAATTAAGTCATGTAATAAATCACAATATCAAGTACACTTCCTTAACATTATGCAAGATAAAGAATAAAATAATAAACTTCTAACCTCATAACCTCAAATATGGACTCTACTCATCAAACTAGGTTTGCTCACCTGCCCCATCTAAGAAAGCTAATAAAATCACTTATCTATCATGAAACAAGTGCCCTCACAAGAAGAATTAGTCCACACACTCAATTTAAAGAATCGAATATAAATTAAGGACTAAGCATCAAAGAAAAAACTCTCACACTCACAAAAGAACTCACATGTATGCACAAAGAACCATAGACTTTCTCATTATGTACATCTCCACTAATTAACATACTTGAATAAAATCAAATAGGAACTTAACAGATTGTAATGTTGGCTAGGGGACAGGTAGGAAACTATATAATAGTGACATAAAACTTCCCTAAGCACTTTTTCCTCTTTTGAATTTCATCACCATTATTTTCTTCACTTTTCTTCAGACCTCTCTTTAATTATTTTCCAAAGTAATTCTCATCATATCAAGAATGATTTAATTTTTTTTCACAATTTCTTTTTCATGTCACAATCTTTCTAATAGGGTCTTCTTATCATTAGTAATCATTCTAATAGGGTCTTCTTATCATTAGTAATTTTTTTTACTCAACCATCCATTTTCTTCAAATTTAATAATTTTATCACAATTTATGCTAAAGACCTCAAGAAAGTAGTGTGCAAAAATTACGGATTCAAAAAAATGGATCAAGATAAATATAAGACTACCAAATGAAAGGCTACAGGCACAAAGGGGTTACTAGTGATATAATAGTTGAAAATGATAAAATTTACAACACAAATCAAATAAAACATATTATCATCTTCTAAACAAAGTAATTCTTTTTATTTCGCTTCAATAACATTTAGGGAAAGTTCTAGACTAAGATGCAAAACATGAAATATATACAAACAACCTCACCCCACATGACATAAGTCTTAATCAAGATGGATCAATTCTACTTCTAAGATAGACAAGATAATAGCAACCTATAAAATAAGAATAAGTTATATACAGAGTCACAACCATGAGCCTAGGTGTCAAAAAAGTCTATTTTTTTTATTTTATACTCAAGAACTCATAGAAAATTACTACTCAAACTCAAGCCAAAATTTCTAGTATCAAGCAAGTTAGAAAGCTCTTTTCTTTCCACTCCAAATAAACTAATTAAAATAAATTACTCTTTAAAAAATTATCCGGTTCAATGGTCCCCCCTTCGAAAAGAATGTAATGACTCTCCAAGTCATTTTTATATAAATGCCTCCTTCTCGTCATTTAAGAATTCTTATAACGACCTCAAGTCATATATGACTTGTTGGCACTTACTGCTCGATCGCCTGGTCGTTCATTTGAGATTTATGCTCATTTTTCTATTTTGGAGCTTTTAAAACTTGAATAGTTGATCAAAACATCAGATAAACGACCTCAGAATGGAATTTTGACAATTTCGTTGGCTCTAGAACGCTAACGAGTCACTGACGTATATATGTTTTAACTAACACTCTGTCAAATAATAGTATAGAAAGATGTATAACCCACAGAGATTGGTTTAACTATTCTACAGGCGTTTCTTATTTTAATTACTAATTGAGAAAATAAAAAATAAGTGAATGGTGAATTAATTAATTAATTAGTAATACAAAATCATAAAGTAGAGGAAATATTTTTTTTTTTTTTGGGGGGGAACAGACCCTACACGAGGCTCACACCTCTCGTGCACAGTCAGGGGTTAAGCAACACCCCCAAGCCTTAACATAAATAATCAAAAATAAAAATACAAGGAGGGGGACATAAACCTTACCTCCGATCCTATGGTGGTTCATAAGTCGGCTAACCTATTAAGGTCGGCTAACTCATCCCCGATACAAAGAAGAGACTAACTATAACTAGAAAGCAGTAAACCTGTGAGAGGACTCCTCCCGGTACAATTCAACTATGAAAGCATAAATGAGGAAATATTTTTTTAAAATACGTTAAAAGGTGTTGGGATCCTGACTTCACTTGATATTTTTATATAAAGCAAATTCTTTATTCCTCAATTTATATTTCTCATAAAAGCATAAATACCTCTCACGATTATATTATTATTTTATTACTTAAGTTGAACAATTAAATGCACACCTCTCGCCTATACAATTTAATCATCAAAATAGTAATAATTAAGAACTAGAAATTATGTACTTGAACTAAATCATACTCTTTTAAGTAAGTCCCTTTTGATTACCTTCCTTGTTATAACTAATTATTATACTATTCACCTCTCTCAATTATAAATAAGTGTGAATTTAATTATAACAGAAAATAGATATTAAAACATTAACAATCCATCAATACTCCAATTAACGCTACTACTTTTTCCGCCTCTCTCGATTACAAAATTAGTAATATGTTAATATGTAGTAAACAATAGATAGATGTTAATAAATAAATAACATTAACCTATAAAGCAGATAAAAATTAAATATACAGCTTAAGCTCAAGAAGTGAAATTAGGAATAATAATTACTATTAATTATTACGTTATTCACCTCTCTCGATTATAAATAAGTGTAAATTTAATTATGTATACTTTACCTAAATCCCATAGTGAAAAAGTCCAACTACAAATTATTCCTCATTTTTCTTAAATTACCCGATTTCCCTGATTTTTTTTTCCAGATTTCTGATACATTAGTGGTTCTTCTGATACATCATACTTTGGGTGTATAATAATTAATGTTGTTGATTTATTTATGGATAGTAATGTAATTTATGTTAGGATTGGTTGTTTCAATTAATTACCGTGCTAATTAAGGAAAATAATCCTTAAAAAATGTAACAGTTCTGAAGAGAAAGAAAATCTCAAAAAACAGAGCACAATTGTGAACAAAAAATTCAATCCAAAATTCGATTTTCATCAAGCGAATCGAGATGATATTCATCTCACTGATAAAACTTCAGACATAACAGCAAGAATATTGGACTCAAACAGGACCATTGATGCCATACCAGAACCACTATTGTACCATTCACAAGTGCAAGTCCTTCCTTAGGCTGCAACTCAAAAAATCCACCTCTAACTCCAACAACGCGGGACGCTTCCTCAGCATTAAGTTTCTCACCATTGGGTCCAACATCCTTGGAATTAGGCCTACCAGTTAGCAAACCAACAATGTAGGACAACGGGATAAGATCACCCGAGGCAGTGATCGTGCCACGTAGAGGCAAACACGGGGTTATGTTGTTATTGATCAACTTTGTAATTGCTTCTAAGATTTCAAATCAACAAGATATATCAAAAATATTAAAGCTTGACACATGAGAATCTATTACAAATATAAGATGTATCAGAATTATTAAATCTTGATACATGAGAATCTGATACATAAACTAGATGTATCAGAAGCAGTAAAGCTTGATAATGAGAATCTTATACATAAACATGATGTATCATAATCATTTCATCTTGATACATGAGAATCTGATACATAAACAAGATGTATCAGAAGAACTAAAGCTTGATACATGAGATTCTGATACATAAACAGGATGTATCTGTCACGACCCAAGCCTAGGGCCTAGACGTGACAAGGCGAATGAGGTACCCGAAAGTACCTCAATCAACCCTCTTAGCATTCTTTTAGCCTTTCATAGGTAATGATGATAAACAAGCAGAAATCATAATAGTAAATCTTCAACTTACATATGTCCAACAATACCTCTACCTATTAGATTTGATGGGGCTAAGACAAGTCCCTAGCTCACCCTCAATCATAATAGAAGAAATTCCATAGTAAAATATCTTAACATATCATAAACTAGAAAGATAAAGGAGTATTGTTCCCGGAACATGGGAACTCACCAAAAGTAGTATTCAATGGAATATCAACTAGCCACGTGGAGGAGAACGAGGAAGAGCACTGATCCCTATATGGTGATATCATGTAGGCAAAAGAGTATGCGTTAGTACTTTGAATGTACTAAGTATGTAAGGATGCATGAACATTGAGGAAACATTAAAAACATTTATGTAATATGGAACATAATTTAATGTATGCATAATAAATCATATAGATATCCTTTAAAACATTCATTTTGTGGGAAATTAACCATAATCGACATTTAAGACCATGCGAGCTATTACATGGAATCCAACATAACCCCCTACGTTGGCCAGGGAGACTACTTGCAAGGTAGAACTCCGTCAACTTCATTTATTTCTTTAACTTTAACTTTAAGGGCTATTTATGGATCTATTAGCCTAAGCCTACAAGGGCTCCTATGTTGGCACATAGTTAATGAGATAAGGGGTTGCTACTAGGATTCCCTTACCGAATCCCACCTCAATGCCTCATTCGGCGCTAAGTCAATCCCACGGAATAGTTTAATACTTCAAAATATTTATAGCATATAACTTGAGAATTCAAACATCATATTCGGTAGAATAGCTCATTAAAACATTTGATAATTCAAATATGCAAGAATTGTCCTTATTGCATAAAGAATCCATCATTAATATCATTTCATCATTCTTTCATTTCATAAGACTCCCTTTTTGATCATAGATATTGCTTTCATAAACATTTATTTGGAGTCAAAGCTTTCAAGTCAAACTTTATTAAAACCATAGTAAAACTAGGTGGGTTCAAATCACTTCAACTTGCAAATATGTATGTAAATAAATATTCATAAATACTTTGAAATCCATTAATTAAAAAATCATGCTTTAAACAACCCACCATGAATTTCAAGAGTCTTTAAATAGATAAATAGAGGAATTACTTGTAAACCATCAATTCATATATATGAAATTATGTTGCATCAAAATAGAGCAATAATCATTAGTTTAACCATGATTCATATTATTAAGTAAAAATAAGAATTTACCATAAGAAAATATTACTTAAAATCAAGAGACTTAATTGAAATAGTTTTTGGACTATATGGATGGAAGAACTCATGGATAAACATCTACATAACTTAAGAGTAAAGCTTAAAATAAATAAATATAATTTATCATATAATCAAAATGATTTAGACATGAGAGTGGAAGGAATACTCTCATTGAAGCCTTACATACCTGGAGACCGAAGCTTTAGTTGGTACCGAAAGACTTAATGAACACTCTTGAGTCCTAGCTTCTCTCCTCGCCGGAATGTTTTGTGTACTACCCGGAGTATATGAATCACTGGAATAGTATTTCTTCACTACTAAGAACTAAAACTATATTTGAGAATGTGTAAAGAAGTGTATAGAGAGAAGATTTGCTTGAGAAAGCTTGATGAATAAAATGAGGAAATAAGATGGGTATTTATAGGTGGGAAAGAGGGACCTAACAATAAATAAAATAATTATAAAGAAAACTCTGAAAATTTAGTGGAATATATTGATGTCATGGATGATGTTAAATGGAGGACAATTTATGTCATGAGTGATGTCAAATGTATCTAGATCTTTCTATGGTAGGTGAAATGAGTTATCTTTGACAGAATACTCTTTTTGGGAGCTGCGTTTGAATAAGATAAATTCCTTATTAGGATTTGGTGTCTTCATAAGAATTGTAGATATGAAAGGCAATTTTCATATCGTTCAGGAATCAACCAATTTGGATAAACTTACAGTGAGATATGATTTTTGCTTCTATAAACACTCATTTCCGTCACAGCATCCTACCTTATAAAATTTAATTTATTTGACCTACTTAACCTCCGTATCTTAAAATATGGTCCGCATAAAAGATGTAGGTAATGATCTTGTGGTTACTCAGAAATTTGAATCACTCAATTTGGATATTCCTATGAAAAGTTATGCCCAAAATACAGAGGCTATATCATGTTTAGGCGAAAATTGAAACATCGTATACAATGTTTTTAGGGGATGTTACATTATCTCCCCCTTGGGAACATTCGTCCTCGAATGAGAAAAGACTTAGATTGAGTAGAGTAGAGTGTTAACAAACAACCTATCATTAATGCAACAGTGTAATTTAAAATGTCATTTAAAATATATTTCATAATTTTGCAAGCATATGACAAGAAAAGTTGAGATGTAAAGATTTCAAGTAATTGAGCAAGGACAACTTAATACCTTAGGTTTGGGTAGAGGGGAAAAGATGAGGGTATCTCTTAATCATATCCGCTTCCGCTTCCCATGTTGAACTTTTTATTTGTTGATTCCTCCAAAGAACTTTAACAGATGCAACTTCTTTGTTCCTCAATCTCTTAACTTGCCGGTCCAAAATTTCCACAGGAACTTCTTCATAGGTCAAGTTTTCTTCAATATTCACTACTCCCATAGGTACAATAGAATTAGGATCACCCACATATTTTTTCAACATAGATACGTGAAACACCGGATGAACCATGGCCATTTCCAATGGTAATTCCAACTCATATGCAACCTTACCAACACGTCTCACGATTCTATAAGGCCCTACATATCTAGGGCTCAATTTCCCTTTCTTGCCAAATCGAACCACACCTTTCATGGGTGAAACCTTCAGATACACCCAATCATCCACATTAAACTCAAGATCCCTTCTTCTAGTGTCAGAATAGGACTTTTAACGACTTTGAACCGTCTTCAACCTTTCTCTAATGATCTTCACCTTCTTTAAAGCATCAAGTACCAAATCGGGGCCCAATAAGGTCATCTCGCCTACTTCGAACCAACCAACTGGTGATCTACATCGTCTCCCATACAAAGCCTCAAACGGCGCCATCTCAATACTTGAGTGGTAACTATTATTATAGGAAAACTCGATGAGAGGTAGATGATCATCCCAATTCCCTTTAAACTCCAACACACAAGCCCTTAACATATCCTCTAGTGTTTGAATCATCCTTTCGGCTTGCCCATCCGTTTGAAGATGGAATGTTGTGCTCAACTTTACCTTAGTACCGAGGCCTTTTTGAAATGATCTCCAGAAGTGTGAAGTAAATTGGGTACCACGATCTGAAATAATGGATAATGGCACACCATGCAACCTCACCAACTCTCGAATATACAACTTAGCATAGTCTTCAGCACTATAGGAAGTTTTAATCGGTAGGAAGTGAGCTGACTTAGTCATTCTATCAACAATTACCCAAATCGAGTCATGACACTTCCGGGTATGAGGCAAACCCACTACAAAATCCATATTCACATCTTCCCACTTCCAAGTAGGGATTTCAATGTCTTGAGCTAGTCCACCCGGCCTTTGATGTTCGGCCTTCACTTGTTGGCAATTTGTACATTCGGACACAAATCTTGCTATGTCCTTCTTCATGCCACCCCACCAATACAACTCCTTTAAGTCTCGGTACATTTTTCGTTGAACCAGGATGAATGGAGTATCTAGAATTATGAGCCTCCATTAAGATCAAACTCCTTAGGCCATCCACATATGGAACACATATCCGACCTTGGTAGTATAGAACCCCATCTCCCCCTTGGGAAAAGACCTCTATCTTCTTTTCCTATACCAACTTCTTTAACTCAATAAACTTTGGGTTAAGATCTTGCTTTGTTTTAACATCCACCACCAAAGAGGATTCAAACGTATTTTGAACAACCATACCCCCATCATTAGTACTACCCAAATTCACCCCTAATCTAGCCAATCGGTGAACATCTTCACCAACTCCCTCTTCCTTTCATCCACATGGGCCACACTCCCCATAGACACTCTACTAAGTGCATCAGCAACCACATTGGCTTTACCCGGATGATAGTGCACACTCATGTCATAGTCCTTAAGGAGTTCTAGCCACCTCCTTTGCCTTAGATTAAAGTCCTTTTGGGTGAACACATATTGAAGACTCTTATGATCAGTATACACATCCACATGCACCCCATAGAGATAATGTCTCCAAATCTTCAAAGCAAAAACAACGGCCGCTAATTCAAGGTCATGGGTAGGGTAGTTGCGCTCATGCACCTTTAATTTTCTAGAAGCATAGGCTATTACCTTGCCTTTTTGCATTAAGACACAACCTAAACCAATCTTTGAAGCATCACAATAAACTACAAACCCTTCTAATCCTTCTAGGAGAGTCAAAATAGGAGCAGAGGTAAGTCGATCTTTTAAGGTCTGGAAACTCTTCTCACACTCATCTGTCCATATGAATTTGGATTTCTTTTGGGTTAATTTTTTCATAGGAGATGAAATGGAAGAAAAGCCTTTGACGAACCTTCTATAGTACCCGGCTAGACCTAAGAAGCTCCTAATGTCTGAAGGAGATAATGGTCTAGGCCAATTTTTGACTGCCTCTATTTTCTTAGGATCAACCTTGATTCCATCACCGGACACTACGTGACCAAGAAATGCTACCTCCTTTAACCAAAATTCACACTTACTAAATTTTGCAAATAATTGTTTATCCCTCAATGTTTGAAGCACAACTCTCAAGTGATTTTTATGTTCTTCCTCACCTCGAGAGTAAATTAAAATATCATCAATGAAGACTACTACAAAGGTATCAAGGTAAGGTTTGAACACCCTATTCATCAAGTCCATAAACACCGCCGGTGCATTCGTCAATCCAAAACTCATCACCACAAACTCATAGTGACCATACCTTGTTCGGAAGGCTGTTTTGGGAATGTCACACTCCCTTACCCGTAGTTGGTGGTAGCCGAACCGAAGGTCGATCTTGGAGAAGTGACTTGCCCCTTGTAATTGATCAAACAAGTCATCTATTCTAGGGAGTGGGTACTTATTCTTAATGGTCATCTTATTTAATTGCCGGTAGTCTATGCACATTCAAAGTGACCCATCCTTCTTTCTTACAAATAGAACGGGAGCCCCCCATGGCGAAATACTTGGTCTTATGAACCCCTTCTCTAACAAGTCCTTTAATTGTTCCTTTAGCTCTTTCAATTCTACTGGGGCCATGCAGTAAGGAGGAATAGAGATAGGTTGGGTATCGAGGAGAAGATCGATACCAAAATTAACTTCCCTTTTAGGAGGGACACTAGGAAGGTCATTAGGAAAGACATCGGGGAATTCATTGACTATAGGAACTGACTCAAGAGAAGGACTTTTGGAGTTGACATCCCTAACCCTCATAATATGGTAAATACATCCCTTAGAAATCATTTTGCGAGCCTTAAGATAAGAAATAAACTGACCCTTCACCACCGAATCACGACCCTGCCATTCAATAACAGGCTCATTTGGAAATTGGAACTTGACTCGATGATTCCTACAATCTATGGAAGCATAAGATGCATGTAACCAATCCATCCCAAGAATGACATCGAAATCTATCATGTCAAGCTCAATGAGATCACAAGGAATAACTTTATGCAAGATAGACACAAGGCAACCCCTATAGACCTTTCTAGCAATAACTGACTCACCAACAGGGGTAGATACCAAATAAGGTTCTAATAACATTTCAGGTAAAACATCAAATCTATTAACAAGGAATGGAGTAACAAAAGATAAATTTGCACCTAGATCTAATAATGCATACACATCAAAAGAAAAGACCTTTAACATACCGGTAATGACATTGGGTGCATCCTCAACCTCTTGTCTCCCATACAAGGCGTAAAAGCGGTTGGTGCATTGGACACCTCCTTGGACTTGTTGACTATGAGCAATTTGTCCTTGAGTCCTACCACCACTATCTCTACAATCCTTAACATGGTGGTCCAGCTTGCCACACTTAAAGCATGCATTGGAGCCGGCTAAGCATTCCCCTTTGTGAGTCCTTCCACACTTCTTGCAAGTGGGGAAAGTTTGAGTAGCAACATTCTCTCTTGGAATCATTGGTTTACCACTCTTGTCCTTGTTGAACTTTGGAGGAGGAGTATTGGTGGAACCTTGTCCCACAAATCGTTGCCCATCTTGGCCTTTGCCATTGTTACCATGATCGGACCTTTGAGGGTTAAACCCTACACCATCCATTCTAGCCTTTTTGAACCCCCTTGATCTCTCTCTAAGCTTCTCTTCTTCGATTTGTTCTGCGTAAGTCATTAACCGAGAGATGTCCATCTCCTTGACCAACATGGCCGTTTTACACTCCTTGGACACCAAGCTTGAGACACCGGAAATAAACTTGCTCATCCTAGCTCTTGGGTCGGAGACCATGAAGGGAGCATACTTTGACAACTTAGTGAATTTGAGAGCATACTCCCTCACGCTCATACTTCCTTGACGGAGGTTGATGAACTCTTGGATTTTGGCCTCTCTTAGCTCCAATGGGAAGAAGCGGTCTAGAAAGGCACCTATTTCTTCATCCCTCTCAACAACCCATTGTTCATACCACACTCGAGCCACACCTTTGAGTTGATAGGCCACTAGCTCGGCCTTCTCATTTGGTGGCACACCCATGATAGCCATAATTCGGTACACCTCATTAATGAACTCCATAGGGTCCTCATCTAGTTTAGAACCATTGAACTTGGGCGGATTCATCCTTTGGAAATCCCGAATCCTAGAGGCTGGATTTTGCATTTGGGGAGGAGGAACACCTAGATTCCCTTGGTTGGCTACGACTTGAGCTAACAAAGTAATAACACTACGAAACTCAGCATGGGTTACCCCATCCTCATGATGTTGGGCGTTGGGAACCGGAGGAGTTTGGTCCTCATCGTCAACCCTTGCTCTTCGAGGTGGTCTTCCACGAGTATTTATCTAAAGAACACAAAATGGGTCGTTAGTTAAAAGAAAGCTTAGGATGCTCTAAGGCACGATATGAATTTGAAAGAAGTGAAAATTTTCCTAAACGCTTCATAGTCTCTTATTCATAATTGTGGCGCGCTTCACAACCATGAACAAGACTCTATTCGACGCGGTATGTTGGACTCCAAGGATTATTCAAAACCTCGAGCTCTGATACCAAGTTTGTCACGACTCAAGCCTAGGGCCTAGACGTGACATGGAGAATGAGGTATCCGAAATTACCTCAATCAAGCCTCTTAGCATTCTTTTAACCTTTCATAGGTAATGATGATAAACAAGCAGAAATCATAATAGTAAATCTTCAACTTACATATGTCCAACAATACCTCTAACTATTAGATTTGATGGGGCTAAGACAAGTCCCTAGCTCACCCTCAATCATAATAGAAAAAATTTCATAGTAAAATATCTTAACATATCATAAACTAGAAAGATAAAGGAGTATTATTCCCGGAACATGGGAACTCACCAAAAGTAGTCTTCAATAGAATATCAACTAGCCACGTGGAGGAGAACGAGGAAGAGCACTGATCCCTATATGGTGATATCATATAGGAAAAAGAGTATGCGTTAGTACTTTGAATGTACTAAGTATGTAAGGATGCATGAACATTGAGGAAACATTAAAAACATTTATGTAATATGGAACATAATTTAATGTATGCATAATAAATCATATAGATATCCTTTAAAATATTCATTTTGTGGGAAATTAACCATAATCGACATTTAAGACCATGCGAGCTATTACATGGAATCCAACATAACCCCCTACATTGACCGGGGAGACTACTTGTCAGGTAGAACTCCGTCAACTTCATTCATTTCTTTAACTTTAACTTTAAGGGCTATTTATGGATCTATTAGCCTAAGCCTACAAGGGCTCCTATGTTGGCACATAGTTAATGAGACAAGGGATTGCTACTAGGATTCCCTTACCGAATCCCACCTCAATGCCTCATTCGGCGCTAAGTCAATCCCACGGAATAGTTTAATACTTCAAAATATTCATAGCATATAACTTGAGAATTCAAATATCATATTCGGTAGAATAGCTCATTAAAACATTTGATAATTCAAATATGCAAGAATTGTCCTTATTGCATAAAGAATCCATCATTAATATCATTTCATCATTCTTTCATTTCATAAGACTCCCTTTTTTATCATAGATATTGCTTTCATAAATATTTATTTGGAGTCAAAGCTTTCAAGTCAAACTTTATTAAAACCATAGTAAAACTAGGTGGGTTCAAATCACTTCAACTTGCAAATATGTATGTAAATAAATATTCATAAATACTTTAAAATCCATTAATTAAAAAATCATGCTTTAAACAACCCACCATGAATTTCAAGAGTCTTTAAATAGATAAATAGAGGAATTACTTGTAAACCATCAATTCATATATATGAAATTATGTTGCATCAAAATAGAGCAATAATCATTAGTTTAACCATGATTCATATTATTAAGTAAAAATAAGAATTTACCATAAGAAAATATTACTTAAAATCAAGAGACTTAATTGAAATAGTTTTTGGACTATATGGATGGAAGAACTCATGGATAAACATCTACATAACTTAAGAGTAAAGCTTAAAATAAATAAATATAATTTATCATATAATCAAAATGATTTAGACATGAGAGTGGAAGGAATACTCTCATTGAAGCCTTACATACCTGGAGACCGAAGCTTTAGTTGGTACCGAAAGACTTAATGAACACTCTTGAGTCCTAGCTTCTCTCCTCCCCGAAACGTTTTGTGTACTACCCGGAGTATATGAATCACCGGAATAGTATTTCTTCACTACTAAGAACTAAAACTATATTTGAGAATGTGTAAAGAAGTGTATAGAGAGAAGATTTGCTTGAGAAAGCTTGATGAATAAAATGAGGAAATAAGGTGGGTATTTATAGGTGGGAAAGAGGGACCTAACAATAAATAAAATAATTATAAAGAAAACTCTGAAAATTTAGTGGAATATATTGATGTCATGGATGATGTTAAATGGAGGACAATTTATGTCATGAGTGATGTCAAATGTATCTAGATCTTTCTATGGTAGGTGAAATGAGTTATCTTTGACAGAATACTCTTTTTGGGAGCTACGTTTGAATAAGATAAATTCCTTATTAGGATTTGGTGTCTTCATAAGAATTGTAGATATGGAAGTCTAGTTTCAGATCGTTCAGAAATCAACCAATTTGGATAAACTTACAGTGAGATATGATTTTTCTTCTATAAACACTCATTTCCATCATAGCATCTTACCTTACAAAAATTAATTTATTTGACCTACTTAACCTCCGAATCTTAAAATATGGTCTTCATAAAAGTTGTAGGTAATGATCTTGTGGTTACTTAGAAATTTGAATCACTCAATTTGGATATTCCTATGAAAAGTTATGCCCAAAATACAGAGGCTGTATCATGTTTAGGCGAAAATTGAAACATCGTATACAACGTTTTTAGGGGATGTTACAGTATCAGAAGCACTAAAGCTTGATACATGATATTGTGATACATAAACAAGATGTATCAGAAGCAAACAAGTTTAATACATGAGAATATGATACAAAAACAAGATGTATCAGAAGCAGTGAGTCTTGATAAATGAGAATCTAATACATAAACAAGATGTATCAGAAGCAGTCAAGTTTGATAGATGAGAATATGATACATAGACTTTCATCTTATATTCGAGTTTGATACATGAGAAAAGATTAAAAGTATGCTAAATTGTTGAATAGCCAAATAAAAATGTTTACTATTAGTGCAAAAATATAATTATACACTCTACTACTACAAAATTCAAAAAAATACTACTCAACGTCCATTGGTTCTCCTTGACTAGATGAAATCTCTCTTAGCTTTTTTTGGATCATCGTTTTTGCTAACATAACCATCCTTGGCCTTCCGACAACCATAATTTTATAATAGTGCGGCATATCTTGAACGGAAGAATTCGGCATGTAGTGCAGTAGTTGGAATAGAAATTCTATCACTAAGATATTCAACAAAAATAGCCAGAAAAATACCACAATTCCTGCAAAAAAAGGAATACACAACTTTTTTTAAAAATAAAACTGACATATAAATGATTTAAATAGAACTTGAACTTGATACATAAACAGGATATATCAGAAGGATTAAAGCTTGATACATGAGAATTTAATACATAAACAAGATGTATCAGAAGCAGTAAAGCTTGATACATGAGAATTCGATATAAAAACACGATGTATCAGAAGCATTAAAGCTTGATACATAAACTAGATGTATCAGAAGCATTAAAACTTGATACATGAGAATCTGATACATAAACAAGATATATTAGAAGCAGTAAAGCTTGATACATGAGAATCCGATACAAAAGCACGATGTATCAGAAGTATTAAAGCTTGATACATAAGAATACGATACATAAACTAGATGTATCAGAAGCAGTGAATCTTCAGAAAAAACGACATTTAAAAAAAACACATCTTATATGAACTCATACCTTTGGGAGATTAAGGCGTGTTGTAACCCCTTTAATCTTCTTGTCTGCTTCTTTGGGTGTATGTTGAATAGGAGATTTCAACTTGAATTTCTCGCGTAGCTTATGCATCACTGCTGGATTATTACGACGTTTGGATCCAACCTCATCGTAATCTTCCCAAGATGAATCAGAATCTGGTGAAATAAGAATTTCTTGATTTTCATTCAACTGGTGAGACCAACATTAAAAGATGGAGCGGATTTCATATGTATCAGTGAAGAATATGAGTAAAAAAATAAAAAGTTACAAAAGAAAACAGAGGAAATCGAATGAGGTGAGATTCCAGATAAGAAAAAACTTGAATATACCTTACTTAGAAGCTTGAAATTGAGTAATAGATGGACTAAATTTGGAAAAAAAATTGCCGACAACGAAGCTATAGATTAGTCGTGAATTTAGGGTAGTTGAGTGAAGTAAAATGTGATGTATCTGTGAGATGGGGAGAGAGTTAAAAAAAGAGGGATTTTTGATATTTTTTCATATGGTAGAAAATATTAGTAAACATGGTATTATAATATACGTAAATAGATAATTTTCCCATTAATTATAACAGAAAATAGATAGGTGTTATTAAAACATTAACAATCCATCAATACTCCAATTAACGCTACTATTTCTTCCGCCTCTCTGGATTACATAATTAGTAATATATTAATATGTAGTAAACAATAGATAGATATTAATAAGCAAATAACATTAACCTATAAAGCGGACAAAAATTAAATATATAGCTTAAGCTCAAGCACGTGAAATTAGGAATAACAATTACTATTATATAGAAATATCAAGATTCATCCTTTTCCCAACACAAAGAAAAATTACTCCATAATAGAATTGGTACTACTAACGAAAATATTCTTCTCCATTAAATAAGAAAATAGAAGAAATATTCAAGAAGAATAATTCAACTATTTAATTAAAAGCAAGAACACCAATAATTTTCAACATCAATTAACTAATAAAGTAGTAGATGAGGAACTTAAAAATATTAGAAGTGTTGTGCTGCTCCACACTCCTCTTTGTAAAAATGAAAGCCTTTAGTTAAAGTTGAAGGTATGTCCCTTTTAACCAATCATATTTGGTTGTCACTATATTAAAAATTGCTTTCAGCAATTAGAAATTGTATTTTCCTTCTTTTTTTTTTATAATTTGTGGTTCCATGTAAGATTTCAACATTTCCTGCATATTCCCTTCTTTCTTTTTTGTTTTTTTTTTCCTTTTTAACTTGTGGGTCCCATGTAAATAGAGATTTTCTCAAATCTTTTCCATGTTTGCAATAGCTTCTCGTTCCTCTCTTTTACAAATCTTTATTTGTGTTGAATCTTTTCTTGTAAATCAGTACTTATATTTTTTTTGCCACATATTTCCTTAGTTGATGTTTTCTTATTAAATATTGGCATTTTCTGCAAGAACAAAAATAGAAATATTATTATTAAAATTAAATAACAACTTAATTTATATATGATATTTTTCTCTTCCCTCATACTTAAATATTTGCTTTTCCTCAAGCAAACAAAACTAATAATTTATAATGGCTAAAAGTAGCTTAAAATAAAATCTTAAAAACTCTAGAGAGAGGAATCGACTAACAAGTTCAACAACCTATAACCGTACTCATATTTACTAATTGAAAATTGAAATAACAATATTTTCTAATCCCATATGTGCCTTACCAAAAAGAGAGATGCCCATATCACACAATATATTGATAGAACAAAAAGTGCATATGTAGAAAACATTCACTCACTCTCGACAAAGAAGAATCTCATGTTATCAAAAATATCCATAAGCTTGACTATTATGTGGTTCTCCACTAATGTTGGAGTCTTTGAATTGAGATCATGTAGAGCTTTTATAAGATTGTAATGTAGGCTTAGAGACAGGT
Organism: Solanum dulcamara; assembly: GCF_947179165.1. Lineage (NCBI taxonomy): Eukaryota > Viridiplantae > Streptophyta > Magnoliopsida > Solanales > Solanaceae > Solanum > Solanum dulcamara. The sequence continues at coordinate 9,238,464 of NC_077247.1, read as the reverse complement.
AGGATACATATAGATAATAGTGACTCAAAGGAAGCACTACATTTTTTTGGACTCAAATGACATTGCATTCCATTCCCTTTTGAATTTTTTTTCATTTTCCTCGTTGTCCTTTTCTATGGAGATGCAAACATTTTTTTTAGGAGAAAGAAAAACATTTGCTTTTCTTATAGTCTTCATGTTGCCGGATCAAAGAGTGATTTCTTTCACCATTTATACTTAATATAATGCATTTAAATCAATACTCAAAGTTCCTAAAAGAAAATGGGGTGAACATATAACAACAAAATGATTAAGGATTAAAGATGGGCGATCAACAAATAAGGGATAAATCAGTTAGGTCCAAAGGGGGATAGCTAGCGATGAAACTAAAAAAAGGTAGGTCTATTTAAGCAATGATTTAACAAGAAATGCTTACTTTCATTTCTAAACTCAAAATCTACCTAGAATTTCACCTCAAACCACATTCAAGGCAAGTTCTAGCCTTTCAAATTAGCATGAGAACTAGGTAATGTACATTAACCACACAATGCACTTGGGACTAGTGAACATCATAATTTCAATCACCAATAAGCAAGTATGAGTTTAGGAAAGGTAGTCATACAAGCCAAGAATCATGATCAATTAAATTGATCTTTCTCAAGTCTCATAATTTTAAAATCAAACCAAATTTAGCCAATTCATTTCTTAAAAGAAATCCTAAAAAGTGTTCGATTCAAAATACTACGATCATGGCAAAGAACCGAACCAAGAAATCCATGGAAGTACACAAAATAAGTTGCCTTACGAATATATATATATATATATATATATATATATATCTCGACCCCTATACTTAAATAATGTCATGTCCCCGTGACATAAAATTTTAGGAGTAAACGGAGATAAAAGAACTTCCCTAATTTATTTCTCAAGCGTTTGTGATAATTCGAAGGATGCACAGGACCTCTTCAATCTATCCCGCATGTGAGCTTGCTTGTATTATCGTACGTCTTTTTAATCTTGCTTTATGGCTGTAATTTTTTTTATCATCTTACCAAAGAAGTTTGAAAATAAAAGAAGATCTTTTCACTAGTGTTCCATCCTCTCGTCGAACATTTTCGCAAAATTTATTGTAGCAACCTCGACATTGCATTTTATTTAAGAAAAAGATATGTATATGTTTACACTTACCACTTTCTCAGCATAAATTTCTGCGGTATATAAGTAGAATATTTCAATATAGCATTTTGAGGTTTTAAACATAAAGTGTTGTCAAATTTTCTTTATATATTCCCTGCAACGCTACATATACAAGTGCACATTCAAAAAATAAAAGATAAAAGATGCCCTATTATCAGAATGTCACTCTTAAGTTGATGGAATAGGAAATAGTTCTGAATTCTGATGTAAGCATTTTTCTCAAGTAATACAAAAGTTTAGTTATCGAAAGCAAAAACAAATTCAAGAAAACCAACAATACTTGTTCAAACTTAGTAACATAATATGCATCAGTATATAGTAATTGTAGCTTATATGGACTCTATAGGAAAGGAGCAGCTAAAAAAAAAACAAAAAAAAACACAATCTTTTCCTCTACCCCTTTCACTTATAGTCCATATATATATATATATATATGGATTTTAACAAAAACTAACTTTCCGTAACTTAAGATTCAAGACCATATAAGGGATATCAGCAAAAAAAAATTGTTACCTCCCCCACACTTTAATCTCACATTGTCCCAAATGTAAGACTCAAGTTTGGAGGGTTTGTGGATTTCACTCTTTGTTTGTACTGCAACTGGCAGCATTTCCACTATTAGCACCTGCTTCCGACATTCCAATAATCTCTTCTAAATTCATTTCGATATCTGCAAATTCAGGATTAAAACCTCTAGGCGCAAATGCATGATTTCCCTTAATGCCCGTATGTGATACATTTTCAGCTACGATTCCTCCGTGTAAAGTGTGATTTCCCTGTAGTGGTGGCTGGAAATTTCTATGTCCTGCAAGAAAGTTGAAATCCATATTCTGAAATGCAAATGGAGGAATTGCAGGGACATTAGTTAGTTGCAATATAGCTATCACAGTATTTATCATATTCCCAAAATTTTGTAGGATAGTAGTAGTATGAAAACGTTGCTCTGTTTGTATTGCTCGTAGTGCAGCGAGTTCGTCCCTCATTTGTTGTTGTTGGTTGTAAATATTTTCCATTCGTTCCTCCAACCTGTAAAAGTATGAAGCAAATTCTTCCCTTCCTGGTTGTCGTCTTCCTGCCCCATTATTTGGTCCTGTTAGTTAGTGTGTGAACATTTTAACATTTTATTAAATTGCAATTTTAGCAATTATCCATTGATGACATTTAATGTCATCTTTATTATTCTTTCTTTAGTGCATAAAAATGTCTTTCATTATCATCTTTATTTAGTGCAAGACTAAATCATTCCATTATGTATTTTTAATCTAATTATCACTAATAAGTGGTGCACTAAATCATATTATTATGTATTTTTAATCTAATTATCACTAATAAGTGGTGCACTAAATCATAATGGTGCACTAAATCATAATGGTACACTAAATGATGATAATGATGGCATTCTATTATTTTTTCATCTTTGAATGATTTTCTCTCCTATAAATAGAGAGGTCTTCTTTGTTTTGAAAGGTAAGAAAAGGATAAGAAAAAATTGAGAGAGTTAAGTTTATATAAAAAAGAGAGTTCTTATTAGTTGAAGGGAGGTATTCTTTGTGAAGAGCTTTAAACTCAACTCTTGTCCAGAGTTTGTTGAGTTACATTTTTGTGATAAGGCTGTTGTATCCTGGAGGGGACAAGTCAAGAGGACTACTGCTGGACCAGTGAAAAGATTTACTGCAGTGGGCTTGAATCTCCTTAAAGAGAGCGAGATATCCGCACCTCAGCCAAGAAGTGAAGTTAATTTCTTCATTTTATTTTTCAATTGTAATTTGTAATCTTATAATTTCACCAACAATTTTAAGGAGATTCAATATGGCTACAATTGAAAAATCCGCGGATATCAAGATGGGAGATCTAAACAAACCATTTCGGTTTAATGGTAATCATTTCAAGAGATGGAAGGGTAAAGTACTTTTCTACTTAAGTCTTCTCAATGTTTCATATGTGTTAACTCAAAAAAATCCTAATAAAGTTGACATCCTCTCCATGGATAATGATGAACTTATTTCTCATCAAGAGAAAGTGGAAAAGTACAATAATGATTTCTACAAGTGTCGGTATTATATTCTGAATTGTCTATCTGATAATTTTTATGATTATTATGATAGAACTTACTCTAGTGCAAAGAAAATATGGAAAGCATTGCAGAGTAAATATGATACCGAAGAAGCTGGAGCGAAAAAATATGCTGCTAGTCGATTTTTTCGTTTCCAAATGGTGGATGATAAATCAGTGATAGACCAAGCTCAAGATTTTATAATGATCGTTGGAGAGCTCAGGTCCGAGGAAGTCAAAATTGGAGACAACCTTATTGTTTGTGGCATAATAGACAAACTTCCACCTTCATGGAAGGAGTTTCAAAAAACTATGCGCCACAAACAAAAGGAAACCTCTCTTGAGACTTTGATCATGAAAATCCGCATGGAAGAGGAGGCAAGGGGCCAAGATGCACTTTTACAAAATGAAGAGAGCAACATCACAACGAAGGTAAATTTAGTTACTTCAAAATATATTACTCCTGAATCTAACAAAAATACCTCTTTGAAGCCTAAGAAGAAAAAGTTCAAGAAAAATAATGGTAGACTTCCCAAGAAAAATAATGGTGAAAATAGCCAAACACAAAATCAACAAGTTTATGATAAAGGACCGTGCTTTGTCTGTGGCAAGAGTGGGCATATTGCTCGATTTTGCAGATACCGGAAACGTGGTCCTATACCTCAGGCAAACGTTACCGAAGAACCTTTTGTGGCAATGATTACAGACATAAACATGGTTGAGAATGTTGATGGATGGTGGGCTGATTCTGGTGCAAACCGTCATGTCTGTTATGACAAAGATTGGTTTAAAAAATATACTCCTTTTGGAGAGCCCAAAACCATCATGCTCGGTGATTCTCATACTACTCAAGTGCTTGGAACGAGAGATGTCGAATTGTGTTTTACCTCTGGAAGGATATTAACTTTGAAAGATGTACTTTATACTCCTTCCATGAGAAAAAACTTGATGTCTAGTTTTCTTCTTAATAAAGCAGGCTTTAAACAAATTATTGAATCTGATCAATATGTAATTGTGAAAAAAGGTATTTTTGTGGGAAAGGGGTATGCTTGTGATGGGATGTTTAAACTGAATGTTGAAATGAATAAAATTTCTACTTCTGTTTACATGCTTTCTTCTACTAATTTTTGGCATGCTCGTTTGTGTCATATTAATGATCGTTATGTTGGAATCATGAGTAATTTAGGATTAATCCCAGTGATTAAAAAGAATTTTGAAAAGTGTGAAGCTTGTAGTAAAGCAAAAATCACTAAAAGGCCTCATTTTAAAGTTGAAAGAAAAACTGATTTATTAGAATTAGTTCACACTGATATTTGTGAACTTGGAGGAATTTTAACTCGTGGAGGAAATAGATATTTTATCACTTTCATTGATGATTTTTCTAAGTTTACATATGTTTACTTAATGAAAAATAAAAGTGATGCTTTTGAAAATTTTAAATTTTTTCTCCATGAGGTTGAAAATCAGTTTGGGAAGAAAATAAAAAGAATTAGAAGTGATAGAGGTCGTGAATATGAGTCAAATGAGTTTAATTCTTTTGTTAAATCATTGGGAATAATTCATGAAACTACTCCTCCTTATTCACCTTCATCTAATGGTGTAGCGGAAAGGAAAAATAGAACTTTGGTTGAATTGACTAATGCCATGCTTATTGAGTCAAATGCACCTTTGAATTTTTGGGGTGAAGCTATTTTGACTGCGTGTTATGTGTTAAATCGAGTGCCTCATAAAAAGACTAAACTAACACCTTTTGAGTTGTGGAAAGGTCATAAGCCAAAATTGGGATATCTAAGAGTTTGGGGTTGTCTAGCCTTTGTGAGGCTAATGGATCCCAAAGTTACAAAATTGGGTAAGAAAGTTACTACTTGTGCTTTTCTTGGTTATGCTTCAAATAGTACAGCCTATAGATTTTTTAATCTTGAAGATAATATTGTAATAGAATCAGGTGATGCTATTTTTCATGAAAATAAATTTCCTTTTAATTCTAAAAATAGTGGGGGTCAAAGAATTGAACAAAATATTTTATCACTACCTAGTTCTTCTTCTTCCATTTTAAAAAATAAAGAAATTGATGATTTTGAGTTAAGAAGAAGTAAAAGAGCTAGAGTAGAAAAAGATTTTGGGCCTGATTTTTATGTTTTTAATGTTGGAGATGACCCTTTCACTTTACAAGAAGCTTTATCTTCGTATGATTCTATTTTTTGGAAAGAGGCTGTAAATGATGAAATGGAATCACTAATTTCTAATAAAACTTGGAAGTTAGTTGATTTACCACCAGGTTGTAAAACAATTGGTTGCAAATGGGTCTTACGAAAAAAGTTAAAACCAGATGGATCAATCGATAAATATAAGGCTAGACTAGTTGCTAAAGGGTTTAAGCAACTAGAAGGCCTAGAGTTTTTTGATACTTTTTCTCCGGTTACAAGAATTACATCCATTAGACTTTTAATTGCTATGGCTGCAATTTTTGATTTGCATATTCATCAAATGGATGTAAAAACTGTTTTTTTAAATGGAGAACTTAATGAAGAAATTTATATGGAACAACCTGAAGGTTTTGTTGAAGCAGGCCAAGAAAGCAAAGTATGTAAACTTACTAAATCCCTATATGGCTTGAAACAGGCACCAAAGCAATGGCATGAAAAATTTGATTCCTGCATGATTGAAAATGATTTTAAAACAAATGAGTGTGATAAGTGCATATATCATAAGTCTTGGAATAATACACATGTTATTATTTGCCTATATGTTGATGATTTATTGATCTTTGGCTCGAATATGAATGTTATTGATAATACTAAGAACATTCTTAGAAGCCATTTTGATATGAAAGATCTTGGTGAGGCAAATTTTATTCTGGGAATAAAAATTACTAGAACATGTGATGGAATTTTCCTTGACCAGTCACATTATGTTGAAAAAATTTTAAAAAAATATAACTTTCTTGATTGCAAGCATGTTTTAACTCCTTTTGATTCAAGTGTACACTTGTTTCCTGTTCAAAGTGAAATTGATGTGATAAATCAAAAGGAATATGCTAGCGTAATTGGAAGTTTGAGATATGTGACTGATTGCACTAGGCCTGATATTGCATATGCAGTAGGAGTACTTAGCAGGTTTACTAGCAAGCCAGGTAATGAACATTGGCATGCTATAACAAGAGTTATGAGATATTTAATTGGAACAAAAACTTGTGGTTTGTTCTATAAAAAATATCCTGCTGTACTTGAAGGCTTTTCTGATGCAGATTGGAACACTCTAGCAGGTGATTCCTGTTCTACCACTGGTTACATTTTTACATTGGGTGGTGGTGCTGTTTGTTGGAAATCAAAAAAAACAAACTATAATTGCTAACTCTACCATGGAGGCTGAACTAATTGCTTTAGCTTCAGCTAGTGAGGAAGCGAATTGGTTAAGAGATTTATTATTTCAAATACCTTATTTTGAAAAACCAATTCCTCCAATTTTAATTCATTGTGATAGCACTGCAGCAATTGGTAGAGTTCAAAATCGTTATTACAACGGTAAATCCAGACCTATAAGGAGGAAACACAGTAATGTAAGATCATATTTGACAAGTGGTACCATTAATGTTGATTATGTCAAATCTTGTGAAAATCTTGCAGATCCTCTTACTAAGGCCTTAACAAGAGAAAAGGTCTGGAACACATCGAGGGGGATGGGATTGAAGCCTATAAATACATGAGTCATATATGAGGAAACCCAACTTGGAGACTAGAGATCCTATAACCAGGTTCAATGGGAAAAACGAATCATATGATGACTTGTTGTGAAAAAATGCACTATTTTTATTCCCTCCATATGATGTGAGTGCATTGTTTCCTGTAGTAAATTGTGGAGGTTGAGTTTAAAAAAAAAACTCTTAATGAAAATCTGTAGCCCGTATGGGTGGAGTGTTAAATTTACAGGAGCACTCTCGACAGATTTCACCTATGTGAGTATGGAAGTAGGCCGCTTCCTATGAGAATTAGGCTTATTCTCAAAAGCACTCATAAAACCGGGATAGCACAAGGCCGTAATGTGCTGGCTTATAAAGCTCGTGACAATACCTTGATTATTATGTGTGAGCAGTAATATTTTATGTCCCTTAAGCAGTCATAGTTCAAGTCTGAGACCACTACGACTCTGGAGTAAAAGTTATTGTTTCACTAAGTGGAGGTTCAATGCAGAGCACACCTTCATTATGTATAGTAATCTTCCTTCAGCTGATAAACTCTCTTATACAATATTAAAATGAGTGGGGGATTGTTAGTGTGTGAACATTTTAACATTTTATTAAATTGCAATTTTAGCAATTGTCCATTGATGACATTTAATGTCATCTTTATTATTCTTTCTTTAGTGCATAAAAATGTCTTTCATTATCATCTTTATTTAGTGCAAGACTAAATCATTTCATTATGTATTTTTAATCTAATTATCACTAATAAGTGGTGCACTAAATCATATTATTATGTATTTTTAATCTAATTATCACTAATAAGTGGTGCACTAAATCATAATGGTGCACTAAATCATAATGGTACACTAAATGATGATAATGATGACATTCTATTATTTTTTCATCTTTGAATGATTTTCTCTCCTATAAATAGAGAGGTCTTCTTTGTTTTGAAAGGTAAGAAAAGGATAAGAAAAAATTGAGAGAGTTAAGTTTATATAAAAAAGAGAGTTCTTATTAGTTGAAGGGAGGTATTCTTTGTGAAGAGCTTTAAACTCAACTCTTGTCCAGAGTTTGTTGAGTTACATTTTTGTGATAAGGCTGTTGTATCCTGGAGGGGACAAGTCAAGAGGACTACTGCTGGACCAGCGAAAAGATTTACTGCAGTGGGCTTGAATCTCCTTAAAGAGAGCGAGATATCCGCGCCTCAGCCAAGAAGTGAAGTTAATTTCTTCATTTTATTTTTCAATTGTAATTTGTAATCTTATAATTTCACCAACAGGTCCAACACATGGGTCGAGTGCACGCAGACCAACGTTGATTAGGATAGCGCTTCATGATTGCATACAACCAACGAGCCCTCCTTGGTCGGATTTCATCGGTGTTTCGATTTGGTTCTAACCTGGAACTCAAAAATAGCATCCATACCTTGGCCACTAAACTGACATTTCTAGCCGGAAACGAATCTCTTTGATCATGTGAATCAACATGCCATTCAATTCCAAGCGGGCACAGATCAGGACCAATCTCATCCCACGTCAGATTGCGAAGTATAGTGTGCAAGTGCGTGTCATCCAGATGAGGGGTCTCATACAACCTATTAATAACACGTGCAGCAAAGAAAATGGTATGACCCCTAACAGTGGAAGTGTTAGTGGTGATATCCATGTTCGAGTAAAATTCTCGAACAAGCACTGACACTACAGGCCCGGGATTTTGAACAAACTAGTTCCAGTGAAGTGGTTCAATTGATGCAAGAACATGTCGAATTTGTTCGCTGTCTACTTCCATAAGTGCAATTCCGCGCTCTTCAACGAGATGACGACCATTTGCCTCTTTCTCCCATTCATTAGCATCATAAGAAATAAACCTACTCCTATCATATTTATTCAGAACTCTAGAGCACTGTGGGGCCATATTTAGGAGCAGAGGACCCTTTTTTATTTCTTTCTTGTTAATGTTAACATATAAAATTGTTTTTATATAACAAAAGAGTGAAGGTCGGTCTTTTTACTTTTTAAAATTGTAATACTAAGCATAAATAGTAAGCTCTGTAGATTACATGTGAAAAGCTTTAAAAGTAATGATTACTTTTACAAGATTTTTTTACAAAATCTTCCCTTAGAGCCCGTTTGGATTGGCTTTAAGTTTGTCAAAACCAACTTAAAGCCCCTTTTCAGTTTTTGGACGTGTTTGCCTAATGCTAACTTTAAGCCAGAAAGTTCTTAAAGTCAGTCAAAAATGAAAAGTTAGGATTCCTAACTTTTTTTTCCTAAGTGCTTAAAGTCATTTTCTTTGACCATGGAAATTACTTTTATATCCCTTATATTTTAACTAAATTCCCAAACTACCCATTTTATTCTTTTAATCCTAAAATTCACATAATTTTCCTCATTTAAGCACTTTTATCCAAACACTCAACTGCTTATTTATAAAAATAACTTTCAGCACTTTAAAGTTCTAAAAACACTTTATACATAAAAATTACTTTTTTAAGTCCATCCAAACGGGCTCTTGCTCTTAATAGGCAAGTACTTTTCTAGTTCTTTTTCCTTTTAGTGTAGGTTTAGTATTTTATATTATTTTATTTTGTATAATTATTATATGTATAGTAAGAATAATTGGTATACATGCATTCATACATACATACATACATATATATATAATGGAAAGACAACTTTTTTTTTTTGAAAATAAATAATATATAAAACTTAAAATTTTATTATATGGTAAAATAACATCACTCAAACTTACTTTTATATCATATTACTATATGCAAGTAGGAAAATATTTTATTAGTAAAGAAATGTTCTTAAGACTCCATGTAGATATGTATCAGTAGATAGCTATTACTATAGTTTTTCTACTTGACTTATAGAGATAAAAATAAAATAAAATATATTAACGTATAAAATTACCAAAGATGAAAATAATTCACATTAGAGGGGAAGAAGAAAATATATAGTTCTGAGTTTAACGTCGTCAACTCGACTTATTTGTATTCCCTTTTTAAGTACAAAGAATTGTCGAAGCTTGTTTGTCAAATATTTTGGTGACATAAGACTTTAAACGATGACCGTTTGCCTTAAATTTTTCACTGCCCTCTATATGTTGTATTTCGATTGCACCATAAGGGGTTACTTTGGTTATGATGTATGGCCCTGTCCATCGCGACTTGAATTTTCCTGAAAATAGTCTTAATCGACTATTGTATAATAGAACATGCTCTCCAACTTTTAATTCCTTATGGCGGATGAAATTATCATGCCAACTTTTTGTCTTTTCTTTTTATAGCTTAGCATTTTCATATGCTTCAAGTCTGAATTCCTCCAACTCATCAAGTTGTAACAAACGATTCTTACCTGCATCTGACAAATTTAGATTTAATAATTTTATAGCCCAATATGCTTTATGTTCTAATTCCACGAGTAAATGACAGGATTTTCCAAATACGAGTCTATAAGGAGATGTGCCTATAAATATTTTGAAAACAGTTCTGTATGCCCATAAAGCATCATCAAATTTTAGAGATCAATCTTTTCGAGAAGAACCAATAGTTGTTTCTAGAATTCTTTTCAATTCTCTATTGGATACTTGTACTTTTCCGCTTGTTTGAGCATGATATGGAGTTTCTGTTTTATGGGTCACTCCATATCATGATAACAAACTGGCAAATGTTTGTTTACAAAATGAGTTCCTCGGTCACTTATGATAACTCGCGGAGTTCCAAATCTAGAAAATATATATTTTTTATGAAAAGCACAAACATCACGAGCATCATTTTGTCTAGTTGCCATTGCTTCTACCCATTTTGAAACGTAGTCGACTACAACTAAAATGTATTCACAACCATTAGAAGGAGGAAAAGGGACCATAAAATCAATGTCATAAACATCAAATATTTCGCACACAAGAATAGAGTTAAGAGGTATCTCAACCCTTTTTGTAATGTTATCACTTTTCTGACAATTGTCACAAGTAGCAACATATTGTCGTGCATCTTTGAATAAAGAGGGCCAAACAAATCCAGCTTCTAGCACTTTGGCCGTTGGCTTTCTTCCTCCATAATGACCTCCCACAGCTCCATCATGACAGTGACTTAGGATGTTGTTCATTTTTATTTTCAGTATACATCGCCTTATCATGCCATCTGCACAAAATTTAAACAAGTAAGGGTCTTCCCAAAAATAATATCTTATCTCCTATTTTAACTTTTTTCATTGCTCATATGAAAAATCTTTTGGGATCCACCCTCCAACTAAATAATTGGCTATTTCGGCAAATCAAGGTGGTTGGTTTATATCTGTTGTGATTGTATAGATATGCTCATCGAGAAATTCCTCCTTGATGTATAATGTTTCAATTGGAGGATTTTCCAAACGTGACATATGATCATCTACCTGATTTTTTAACCCATTTTATCTTTTATTTCAAGATCAAATTCTTGCAAAAGAAGTATCCATCTTAGCAATCTAGGTCTAGCATTCTTTTTTGCTAAGATGTATTTTAAGGTTGCATGATCAGTAAATACTAGAACGAAATTTATCAAATGCAAATGCTACTGCCAATAATTCCTTCTCGATTGTTGCATAATTCTTTTGAGCTTCATTGAGGGTTCTACTGGCGTAGTAAATAGGTCTGAAAATTTTGTCTCTTTTTTGTCCCAATATAGCTCCAACTGCTGTAGCACTTGCATCACACATAATTTCAAAAGGTTGATTCCAATTGAGGGAGACAACTATTGGAGCATTCGATAGTTGTTCCTTGAGTATATCAAATGCTTTCCTACAATCATCTGAAAATTCAAACTTTACATCCTTCATTAGGAGGTTAGTTAATGGTTTCAATATTTTTTGAAAAATATTTTATAAATCGTCTGTAAAATCCTGCATGACTTAAGAAACTTCTAATGCCTTTAAAAGTGTTAGGAGAGGGAAATCCTGCTATAAGATCAATTTTTGCCTTATCGACTTCTATTCATTTACCTATGTTTTTATTTCCTAAAACAATTCCCTTTGTTACCATAAAATGACATTTTTCCCAATTAAGAACTAGATTTGTCTATTCACATCTTTTAAGTACCAAAGTTAAATATTAGAGACAATCTTCAAAGGTTTTACCAAAAAGTGTGAAATCATCCATGAAGATTTCAAGGAACTTTTCAGTCATAAATGAGAAAATAGCTATCATAAAATGTTGAAATATAGCTGGAGCGTTGCATAGTCCAAATGGCATTCTTTGATAAGCATACATACCTTGAGGACATCAGAAAGTAGTTTTATCTTGATCACCATGAGCAATTGATATCTGATTGTATCCAAAATATCCATCAAAAAAACAATAAAAATCATGACCTACAACTCTTTCAAGCATTTGGTCTACAAAAGGAAGAGGAAAGTGATATTTTCTTGTGGCATAATTAAGTCGTCTATAATCGATACAAACTCTCCATCCTATGACAGTTCCAGTAGGTATGAGTTCACTATTCTCATTTTTTATTACTGTTATTATCAAGACCCATCCCTGTGGGCCGCGACTGGTGCCCTATTTGGACACTCAAATGAACTTATATACCAAATCATCATATTACAGAATAATTCAAATTTAATATTTGTTTCACTTAGAACAGTAGGCAATCATTAATTTAAGTAGTCGCGCATGCAGAAATTAACATATCAAACCAAAAGAGGCGGTGAAATGTGCATTGCCGGATATGTGCAGATATACAAACATATGGGCTGTTTTGGCCGTTATAACGAAAGGGGCCGCATTAAGACACAAGTCATAAATAGACGAACATACGCGATCCATGACCCACATCTATGTCTACAAGTCTCTATAGAACATAGCGGAAATATATGATGGGACAGGGCCCCGCTGTACCCAAATGGTCAAATATACAGGAGTATGTACATAGAAAAACCATATACCGAAGTGCGGGCTCTGAGTCAAAGGAGCACTCTGTGGTAGTAGAAGGTGTGTAGCCTACACTGATAGATCACAAACGTCTGTACCTGCGGGCATGAAATGCAGCCCCCGAAGAAAGGGGAGTCAGTATAAAATATGTACTGAATATGCAAAGCACAAGCATAAAAAATATAAACTGTAATTGAAAGGAAAGGTAAATGAGCTCATACCAACCTAGGACATCAAAATCTGTACTAAAAACATATGTACATAATACAAATAAAAATCATGCATAAGGCTCAAGAACGTGGTCACCACCCCGACGCTGGTACCACAACACATCATACTCCAGAAGGTTTCAAGTCCCCGTACAAACCCCAAACACATCATATCATCACAGCATGCCATATCATCAGAACATATCATATGCCATATCACATCATGACACCATAGACGGTACCCAGCCCTATGGCGAGGTCTTGGGACCCGTAACACATTATATTGCTGAGTATATTATAGGGCGCACGTTTAGAAAGCCATCTCGGGTTTTGGCGAATGAGATCATAATAGTATGCACGAGCGGAGTAGTGAGAAACTAACGCAACACATGTATATAAAGCATTTCTGGAGACTCGAGATAATTATATGACAACAAGTTAAGTAGAACCAATCGAAGACTAAAGGGACACAGGGCTGTCCCGTGATAGCATTTCTAAAATCATATTTGCAGCCCCAAAATGGGTATTAGAACATAAGGGAATGATTAGGACATTATTATTTAGTAGGAAAAATCATAGACAAAAGTTATTCTTTTATGTCATATGAGAATAAACTAGATAGGACAAACTAGGCAAGTTTCGAAGTTAGTGGGTCCACCTCTGGCCAAGCCGAGGTGGCGTACATAAATTTCAAATATTTGTCTCTACGGAGCCATCTATCAAGGTTGTAGGATGATCCAATCTCATAAGTAGAAGTTACAGATGTTTGCACGTTTCTCTTTAATATGCATGAATTTTAAATTCAATTTCACTAAATGGATTTGTAGGAAATTTAAATTCGGATTTCCATGGACAGAATTTTCCCCGAGGCTCAAATTATAACTTACTACACTTAGGATATGCCAAAAGAAGGAAAGGTAGATCTTTACATACCTTAGCCGCTTTTTACGCTCACTCAAACTCAAATTCCGTTTCCTCCAAAATCTATAAATGGTCACAATTACCAAATGTAAGTTATATACCTTTAAGAGTTCAATTTTTAACCCCTTACTTGCCTACAAAAATTTGAGCAGCATCTCCCCTATAAGTTCAACATCCCCGAGAATTTAACTCGGCCATAATATCAACAAGAACACCCACAAGCATGCCGACAACATCAACAACTACTACAAAACATAATTTACACTAATAGTCTTTCTTCTTCTCTTTTCTTTTTTTTGTACATAAGGCAATAAATTCTACTCCAACTTTACACCTTCAACTAATATCGACATTTCATATTCATTCACTAACTCAAGACTACTTAGACACAATTCGAAAGTGATTCACATTATTCCACACAATATACAAAAATTCCACCAAAACCATAATCTACCCAAAACTTCTACGAACGCAACAAAGCTACCAAGTCGCATTGTCTTCTTCCAAATTCATTAAGAATAACAATAATTCCCATATTAGAATTCTACTTCCATAATTGCATAAAAATTATATTAAAATCACATAATCCCCTATAACAACTTATAACCAATTTCAAGGACATCTCGAATTATTAAACTTTTAATTACACCATAACCGCCATAACGATGCAACTAACAAGCTAAATAAAATTCAATTCCTCTTCCCCTCATCCTCACACCACACGGCCCCACACACTTGCACACTCATACGGTCACACACACACATACATCACAATTTCATGATTTTTATTTAATTCTAACACTTACAACACATACACTTCTTCCATAACATAAAAGATAGAATTCTTACCTTTTTTTTTCAAATTTCCACTTGCCACAAACATAGTTTTCTCGCTTACCCAATTATACCACGTTGAAGAGGACCTTGAACTTAATAAGAATTCGAGATGAAAGAGATTTTTGGATCAAAGTTGAAGAGCTTGGAAATTCCCCCCCCCCCCCTTTTGTTTTTCCTCACGTTCTGCCAAGAGGCCTTTTTGCTCTCACTTTCTCTTTTGTTTTGATGATTTTACTTTCTTGAAGTTTCTAGTAACTAGATGATATATTTATATAGAAAATATATGGGTAATGGGCCTTCTTAATTAATTTTCTACATGAGATTAATTTCCATGGGCTTGGGACACCCCATTGCTTTGGGCCTCAACTTTTCTTATTATTATTATCTTTTTATCACGATCCAACCCCGTAAGCCGCGATTGGTGCCCGAGTTGGACACCCATATACATATCTATCAGCTGTAGTCAAATCAAACTATAAACAAAGTGATACTACTCACAAATATCCCAATGAATTAAAACTTTTTCGTGTACGTATGACCTTTTTCATTCATACCATATCCTGAAAGGGAACGCATGATGACAAGGATGCCATAACACCATGACGTGTATAACATGACATACTCACAAATAACCTATATACACATGTTTATAGGCCTCTAAGAGTAATAATTGTATCATATGGTGGGACAGGGCCCCCACCGTACCCCTGAATAAATAACTATGTTCAAATGACCAGTACCAAAAGTTAGGCTTTAGAAAAGTGGAGCACTTCCAACATAGTTGAGTGGAAACCCTAAACTGACGGATCTCCAAAATGAACATCTGTACTTGCGGGCATAAAACGCAGCCCCCCGAAGAAAGGGGGGTCAGTACGACATATGTACTGAGTATGTAAAGTATGGACTGTAACAAGTAAAGCCATTACCAGAATAGAAGGTGCAAAAGTGAGCAAAATATCCAGAATATCAAAATGCTTTTCATAACCACAGATAATGTATACAGAAAAACATATGCCATATCCGGCCCCATTATGGGACTCGGTGAACAAATACAAAACGTGGTCGCCGCCCCTTCACTGGCGCCACAGCACATCATAACTCTAGAGTAGGGAATATCTCCGTAACTGATCATATCATATCAGATGGTCATATCAGATCATATCATAGCATAGGTGTACATGTCACATCATAACTCCACAAATCAAACCCATGTACAGGTTATACCTGCCCCCTCATGTCGGGGTACGACGAACAATACAGAGAAGTACGTACGATTACAAAACCTGACTCAGACTCGGTGAAGGAAGAATTGAGGCATCCACGAGTGGATTAGTGAGAAACTATATGCAATTTAAATCATATTTGAGACCCGACGAAATAATCAAAATGAGCTTTCGTTCAAAATCGAGACAAGAGTTATATCAAGTAACTTTTGAAAGTCACTATGGACTATGTCAAAATAAAACTTCAGGGAATCATATACACGTATTAAGGCATAACAAAATATCTTTTGAAAGTCGAGAAATTGGCCACCCTAGTGGCTTTAAGAATAGGAACTTCTTTGGAATCATATGAAAGTCATATACTTGTTTCGTAAAAATCATGCCAAAAAGGAAGATTAGCTTAACATATTTGTGCCCAAAACATGCCAAGAGATAGAATAAGCTTAATACACTTATGCTGAATATATGCCAAATGAAAGTCTAAGCCTTACATACTTATGCCAAAAACATGCCAAAAAAAGGAAACGTTAGCTTTACATACCTCTTACGGATTACTCTTAACACGTTTGCCTCATCGTCTCTTGAACCTATTTAATATAAAATAAATACGAGCATCAACAACCCTCTACTTTCCAGCATCTTAAGTTACATACCAGTATTAAATGAACTCTTCTCCTCGCTCACCTTCTCGACTAGTTCCTTAGTTAGTTAAGGAGTTAACGGAAATTGGGCAGCACCTCCCCTATAACATACCCTATCTAAATTTCCAACTAGATCCCTAATCACTACAGCCAATGAAAAACAACAACCTTCAGCTCATATACAACTAAAACATGGCAACATTACACAACATAAGCTCCAAACAACTTGCTGAAAATTACGATACCAAAATAGGGTTTCTAGTCTTTATTTTGAAAAACCTTTAATTATACAAAATGAAGGGTCATGTGTCTGTGACTAGAAGCCCCCACACCTCTTTTAGAATACATTTAGTCCCTGCAACACACCACCACACACCTACAGCAGCACACCACAAGCACAACACCTTGCTTCGACTACAATTTAACTATAACGACTTCAATTTAGCTTGCTTCGAATGTTGAACATTTCTATGACATTTTTACACTTAAATAAGAATACAAGGTGTGTAATAAACCCTATAAAAACACCATAAACTTTAAATTGGAAGAAAATACCTTACCTTACCCGAAATTGGCCCAAACTCGCCAAATCGCGCCTCGGAAACTCTTCAAACTTGCTGAAATCGCGCGGACTGCTTGTTATCCATTTGGTGCTGCTCCAAGCCCTGATTTTAAATAATTAACACCTTCATATAATTTCCAAATGCTTACCAAAACGTGTGAGAAGAGAAACAAGCCATACCTTAATAAACGGCTTCCCAAACTTGCCGAAAATTAACTTGGGAAACTCCTTAACATGCTGAGAGTTGCGGACTGTTCATGTCCCTTCTTTGCTGCCCCAAATAGTAATTTTACACTATTAAACCCCTTCATGTAGCCATGGTATATCTTAAATAATTAATTCACGGAACGAAATCATAGGGCTTACCTTAAATTGGAGCAACCTGTGGCTGCCTCTCTCTTGTTCTCACATTTTTGCTCTCCATTTTTGGCTAAGTCCAAAGCTGAAAATTACTCCTTAGTCATCCATACATCTATATATGCATCCTTAGGAGGTTCCACGTGGCATCCCCCTAGGGGTGACATGTGGCAGCCCCTTAGGGCGCCACCTCAATCCTGCCTCTAATCATTGGCTGCCACATGGCAGCATGTGGTCCACCCAAGCTGCTGCATCACCTACTTGACCCTAAGTAGGTGCATCACCTGCTTGTCCAAGTAGGTGCATCACCTACTTGCTTCGAGTAGGCGCGTTGTTTCCTTATTTCTCTTTCGTGAGCTCGTAATCTCGTCTTACTTCAAGAGCCTATGTATTTCTTGCTACTTAAGCTTGATGTGTAATCAAGTATCTTATTATGTAAAATGTCCCAAGTAATAGCTTTCACAAGTAAGTCGAGTCCTATGACTCACTACTTAACCTTCAACTTCTTCCAGATTCTTATAACCCTATTTCCAATCTTCTCTCATATGGAGTATCTCCTTCTCCTTTCTTTAGGATTATTTGATAGCGTTATAGATTACTTGACTCACATGAAGACTTCTAAGAAACTTAAGATCCTTCCCAGAAACTTAAGAAGCTTAACAAGCGTTCCAAGGTACCAAAGTACGGGGTGTAACACTTTTTTTTAGCCCAAATAATCATGCATCTTTCTTTTGTAATTCACAAAACAAATTTTTCAAGTTTCCTAATTTTTTCCCTCGGTCTTCCTCCATATTTCCACATCAATTTTCCCTAAACATCACACCGGTATTACATAAAATAAATCATAACCCCATTCCTAGCAAGTCAAAATTTTTTTTCTTTCTGAACGCGCAAAAGTGCGAGATGTAACATCCTCCCCCTCTTTAGAACATTCGTCCCCGAATGTTAAATTAGCCTTATTGGTTGGATTCTTTATTTGGGCAGCATACATAATTAATTACTAATTAATGTAATCAATTAGGAAATTTAAGTTACCTGATGGCATAAGGAACAGGTGAGGATACTTCTTCTTCATCTCGCCTTCTGCCTCCTAGGTCATCTCTTCTTGGTTATTATTTCACCATAAAACCTTGATAAGCTGAATGGTTTTATTTTTCAACGAAAGATGGGTTTGAAAATAGGTACAAGGTACATCTTTGGTATGTAACCTTCTCACTTGCCGATCTAAAATGGATACGGGCTGTTCTTCGTAAGATAGCACCTCTGTTATCTGTACAATTTCTATAGGGAATATTGAAGCATAGATACATGAAATACTGGGTGCACTGCCTCCAAATCGGATGGTAAGTCTAGCTCATAGGCGACTTTGCCTATCCTTCGGGTAATCTTATAAGGTCCGATATACCGCGGACTAAGCTTACCCTTTTTGCCGAACCTCATCACACCCTTCATAGGCGACACCTTTAGAAATACCCAATCGCCAATCTGAAACTCTAGTGGTCGACGTGGCTTATCTGCATATGATTTCTGTCGACTCTGGGTAGCCACTAACCGCTCCTGAATAAGCTTCACTTTATCAACTGCTTGCTATACCACATCTGGCCCAATTAATTTAGTCTCACCCACGTCAAACCAACCAATTGGGGATCTGCACCTCCTACCAAACAAGACTTCATACGTCACCATCTGAATGCTGGAATGGTAGCTATTATTATAAGAAAATTTAATAAGTAGCAAATAATCGTAACATATCTTCTAGTATCTGAAATCAATTACACAAGCCCGTAACATATATTCCAGTATCTGAATAGTGTGCTCGGCCTATCCATCGGATTGAGAATGAAATGCGGTACTAAGACTCACCTGAGTCCCTAATCCTTCCTGGAACGACCTCCAGAAGTTAGTCATAAACTGGGCACCTCTGTCGGTTATAATAGATATAGGAACCCTGTGCAGTCTTACTATCTCCTTAATATACAATCTAGCATAATCCCCACCCGAATACGTAGTCCTAACAGGAAGAAAATGGGCTGATTTCGTCAATCCGTCAACAATAAACCAAATAGAATCATACCTGTGTAGGGTGCGCGATAATTCTGTAATGAAATCTATGTTAATTATTTCCCACTTCCAAGCGGGAATTTCCATTTTCTATAGTAATCCAGTGGGCTTTTGATGCTCGATCTTAATTTGCTGACAATTAGGACACTAACTAACAAACTCTGCAATGTCTCTTTTCATCCCATCCCACCAATACAAACATTTGAGGTCATGATACATTTTAGTGGATCCAAGATGAACAGAATACCGAGTATTATATGCCTAACCCATAATTTGCTGCCACAGCCCTACAACGTCAGGTACACATATCCTGCCTTCACATAATAATACCCCATCAGACGAAATTTTGAATTGAGTCCTTTCCTTTTTAAGAGCCACATCCTTGTACTGTAACAGATTGAGATCCTCAAACTGATGCCATTTTACCTCTTCCATAAGTGATGATTCAGCAACATCTCGGATAGAAATACCGGTATCTCTAGAGTCGGCCAAATGAACTCCAAGACTGGGTAACTGATGAATTTCACAAACCAATTCTTTCTTATCTGGTGGCACATCAGTCAAACTACCCATGGACTTGCGGCTAAGTGAATCAGCTACCACATTGTCTTTCCCTGGATGATACAAAATATCGGTATCATAATCTTTCAATAATTCAAGTCATCTTCTCTGCCGCAAATTTTGCTCCTTTTGCTTAAAAATATGTTGGAGGCTCTTGTGGTCCTTATAAATATCAACATGGACCCCATATAAGTAATACCGTCACATCTTCAAGGCATGAATCATCGCGGCTAATTCTAAATCGTGAGTGGAATAATTTCTCTCGTGCGGTCTGAGTTATCGGGAAGAATAAGCTATGAATCAATGCATTAACACACAACCTATCCCAATACCAGAAGCATCACAATAAACGACATACCCATTTGACCTCTCTGGAAGAGCTAAAATTGGAGCTGTAATTAACTTTTCCTTCAGCAACCGAAAGCTGCGTTCACAAGCGTCAATTTAATGAAATTTTGCTGCCTTCTGAGTTAGCTTTGTTAAGGGTGCCGCAATCAAAGAAACATTCTCTATAAATCTTCTATAATACCCGGCTAATCCTAAAAAACTACGTACCTCTGTCGGTGTGGTAGGCCTGGGCCAATTCTGTACAACCTTAATCTTTTGTGTATCGACCCGAATGCCATCTGCTCTGACAATATGCCCCAGGAATGCCACGGAGGTTAACCAGAATTCACATTTGGAGAATTTAGCATATAATTCTTGTTGCCGAAGTATGCCAAGTACTGTTCTTAAATAATTGGAATGTTCTTCTGCTGATTGTGAGGAAACTAAAATGTTATCAATAAATACAATCACGAACATGTCAAGGTACGGCCGAAATACCCGATTCATAAAATCCATAAACACCGCTGGAGTATTAGTCAGCCCAAAAGACATCACCCTGAATTCAAAATACCTGTATCGGGTCTTGAAAGTAGTCTTCGGAATATCTACCTCTCGTACCCATACCTGATGGTATCCCAAACATAAATTGATCTTCAAAAAATATTTGGTACCCTGTAACCGATCAAATAAATTGTCAATCCGGGGAAGGGGGTATTTATTTTTTATAGTCACCTTATTTAATTGCCTATAGTCAATACACATCCGCAGTGACTCATCTTTCTTTCTTACAAATAATACCGGCGCTCACTAGGGCGATGTGCTAGGCCTAATGAAGCCTTTGTGTAATAAGTCTTTCAGTTTCTCCTTCAATTCTTTTAATTCCACCGGTGCCATTTGATACGGAGGGATGGATATAGGTTGAGTATTCGAAAACAAATCTATCATGAACTTTACCTCCCATTCAGGGGAAAGACTTGGAAGCTCATCCGGAAATACATCTGGGAATTCATTAACTACCACAACTAACGAGAGAGAAGGTGTCTCGGCTTTAGTATCATGTACATAAATCAGATGATAGATATAGCCTTTTTGAATAATCTTTTTAGCCTTGAGGTATGAAATAAACTTACCCCCCAGCGATGTTGTACTCCCCGTCCACTCTACCACTGTTTCCCCTAGAAACTGAAATTGAACTACCTTTTTCCGGCAGTCAACATTAGCATAACAGTAAGCTAACCAGTCCATACCCATAATAATATCAAATTCTATCATATCTAATTCCACCAAATCAGCTTTAGTGCAACAATCACATATAATCACAGAACAATCCTTATATACTTGCCTGGCTATAAGAAAATCCCCAACTGGTATAGCTACTTCAAATGGCTCTATAGATTCGGGAGTTATCCTAACTCTACTAGCAATGAGCGGAGAGATATATGATAAAGTAGATCCTGGATCAATCAAAGCATATATAGATTGAGAGAAAACCAATAATGTACCTGTGACAACATTTGGCGATGCCTCCTGATCCTGGCGGCTAGCCAATGCATATATGCGGTTCGAAGGACCGGTAGAATTAGAAACCCCGCCACGGCCTCTACCACGGCCTGCCGATACCGGAACACCTCATCCCGCAAGACATGCAGCTGGAGGGGTAGACGACGAACCAACAATTGATCATGTCGGCTGAACTACGCCACCTGAACCGCTCGCCAACAGACAATCTCACATGATATGGCCTTGATGGCCGCAAGAAAAGCAGGCTCCTGTAGTTCAATAACACTTCCCGGGATGTGATCTCCCACAATAAGAACACCGGGGCATAGGGGTCCTGGACTGACCAGAACCTCTGCTCATCTGTGAACCTAATACTCTAAAACTCTGGCTGGCCCTAGACGACCCTGCACTATTAAGCCATCTGCCGGCGGACTGCGTACCCCAGCCTAACAAAGAAAGATATCTACTAGACTGCTGCTAAAGCTGCCCGACTAAAAAATCTCCAGAATACCCCACTGATCTTGTCCTTTTGGGCGGCCTCTTGTAACGATCCCTACCAGACTGATCCCCCATATGCCGGTCCTTCATACCCTGCGCGTAGGCCTGTAGTTGGCCAATATCCATACCGACCTGAGATGCCATCGCCATACAGCTGCCAACCAAATAACGATCCAACCCTACCACGTACCGATGCATCCTATCCTTCATATCAGCTACGATAGTAGGTACATATCGGGCCAGAGAGTCAAACTCTAAGTTGTACTCTCGGACACTCCTACCTCGCTGCTTCAGCTATAAAAATCTATCAACCCTCACCCGCCACAACTCTGGAGGAAAGAAGTGGTTGGAAGGCAACTACAAATTCATCTTGTACAGTTGGGGGAGCACCCTCACCTCGGGACAACTCCAAGGACTCGTACAAATTAATCGCAATATGCCATAACCTGTGTGAAGCTAACTCAACAGACTCGATTTCAGAAGCCCTAACCAATATCAATGAGTACTGCATCTGCCAAATAAAATCCTGGGGGTCCTCCTCAGGCTTAGACCCGGAAAACTCTAGGAGGTTACATGTCAGGAAATCGCAGACCCTCAAACTATCACGTCTTTCATCATTATTACCTCTCAGCCCACGTCCGTAAGCCTGACCCGCTTCTATCGTCGTCATCAACTGCACAACCTTCCTCAGCACCCTATCTTCTACCCCAGGCTGAGGAGCTGGAGCCTTTAAAGCTAATGGGTGAGCTTCTCCAGGCTCCTCCAGTAGTGGTGTAGCAGAACCTTCTAACTGGGCATAATATCGGGCATACTCTGAGCACAAGCCCGAGTACCTCTCCACATCTGACTAGTCTCTCCTACCACTGCTTTACCCTTCTAGACCGCCATCGCCTTCTGCAGAGGCATCACTGAAAAATACAATAGTCGATTAGAAAAGAGTCATCCTAATAGCACAGCTCTATCGCACAATCTAAGATTTAAAGAAAGGTAAAACCCTAAATGTCCTATAGCCTCCTGTTTATAGATGTGGTACATAACAAACTGATAAACAAGACTCTACGAGATACGACCTGTAGACATTCCAAGGACAAACCGCTCTGATACCACTTTTGTCATGACCCAGCCCTGTGGGCCGCGACTGGTGCCCTATTTGGAAACCTAAATGAACTTATATACCAAATTATCATATTACAGAATAATTCAAATTTAATATACATTTTACTTAGAACAGTAGGTAATCATTAATTTAAGTAGTCGCGTATGCAGAAATCAACATATCAAACGAAAAAGAGGCGGTGGAATGCGCATTGCCGGATATGTGTAAATATACAAACATATGGGCCGTTTTGGCCTTTATAACGGAAGGGACCGTATTAAGACACAAGTCATAAACAGACGAACATATGCAACCCACGACCAACACCTATGTCTACAGGTCTTTTCAGAACATAGCGGAAATATATGATGGGATAGGGCCCTGCCGTACCCAAATGGTCAAATATACAGGAGCATGTACATAGTAAAGCCATATACCGAAGTGCGAGCTCCGAGTCAAAGGAGCACTCTGTGGTAGCAGAAGGTGTGTAGCCTACACTGATGGATCACGAACGTCTGTACCTGCGGGCATAAAATATAGCCCCCGAAGAAAGGGGGTCAGTACAAAATATATACTGAATATGCAAAGCACAAGCATAAAAAATATAAACTGTAACTGAAAGAAAAGGTACAAGCAGCTCATACCAGCCCAGGACATCAAAATTTGTACTAAAAACATATGTACATAATAAAAATAAAAATCATGCATAAGGCTCAGGAACGTGGTCACCACCCCGATGTGAGTACCACAACACATCATACTTCGAAAGGTTTCAAGTTCCCATACAAACCCCAAACACATCATATCATCACAACATGCCATATCATCAGAACATATCATATGCCATATCACATCATGACACCATAGACGGTACTCGGACCTATGGCGAGGTCTTGGGACCTGTAACACATCATACTGTCGAGTATATTATAGGGCGCATGATTATAAAGTTGGCCCGGGTTCCGGCGAATGAGATCATAATAGTATACATGAGCGGAGAAGTGAGAAACTAATGCAACACATGTATGTAAAGCATTTCTGGAGACTCGAGATAATCATACGACAACAAGTTAAGTAGAACCAATCGAACGACTAAGGGACACAGGGGTTGTCCCGTGGTAGCATTTCTAAAATCATATTTCCAACCCCAAAATGGGTATTATAATATAAGGGAACAATTAGGATATTATTTTTTAGTAGGGAAATCATAGACAAAAGTTATTCCTTTATGTTATACAAGAATAAACTAGATATGACAAACTGGGTGAGTTTCGGAGTTAGAGAGTCCACCACTGGCCAAGCCGAGGTGGCGCACATGAATTTCAAACATTTGGCTCTACGGAGTCATCTATCAAGGTTGTAGGATCCGATCTCATAAGTAGAAGTTACGGATGTTTGCATGTTTCTCTTCAATATACATGAGTTTTAAATTCAATTTCACTAAATGAATTTGTAGGAAATTTAAATTTGGATTTCCATGGACAGAATTTTCCCCGCGGCTCAAATTACAATTTACTACACTTAGGATATGCCAAAAGAAGGAAAGGGAGAACTTTACATACCGTATCCTCTTCTTACTCTCACTCAAACTCAAATTCCATTTCCTCCAAAATCTACAAATGGTCACAATTACCAAATGTAAGTTATATACCTGTAAGAGTTCAATTTTTAACCCCTTACTTGCCTACAAAAAATTGGGTAGCATCTCCCCTATAAGTTCAACATTCCCAAGAATTTAACTCGGCCAGAATATCAAGAACAACACCCACAAGCATGCCGACAACATCAATAACTACTACAAAACATAATTTACACTAATAGTCTTTCTTCTTCTCTTTTCTTTTTTTGTTACATAAGGCAATAAATTTTACTCCAACTTCACACCTTAAACTAATATCGACATTTCATATTCATTCACTAACTCAAGACCACTTAGACATAATTCAAAAGTGATTCACATTATTCCACACACTATACAAAAATTTCACCAAAACCATAATCCATCCAAAACTTCTATGAACGCAATGAAGCTACCAAGTCGCATTGTCTTCTTCCAAATTCATTAAGAATAACAATAATTTCCATATTAGAATTCTACTTCTGTAATTGCATAAAAACTATACTAAAATCACATAATCCTCTATAACAACTTATAACCAATTTCAAGGCCGTCTCGAATCATTAAACTTCTAATTACACCATAACCACTATAACGATGCAACTAGCAAGCTAAATAAAATTCAATTCCTCTTCCCCTCACCCTCACACCACACGGCCCCACATACTTGCACACCCATACGATCACACACACACATACATCACAATTTCATGATTTTCATTTAATTCTAACACTTACAACACATACACTTCTTCCATAACATAAAAGATATAATTCTTACCTTTTTCTTCAAATTTCCACTTGCCACAAACGTAGTTTTCTCGCTTACCCAATTATACCACATTGAAGAGGACCTTGAACTTACCAAGAATTCGAGAAGGAAGAAATTTTTGGATCAAAGTTGAAGAATTTGGAAAATTTCCCCCTTTTTTTTTCCCTCAAGTTCGGCCAAGAGGCCTTTTTGCTCTCACTCTCTCTTTTGTTTTGATGACTTTGCTTTTATGAAGTTTCTAGTAACTAGATGATATATTTATATAGAAGATATATGGGTAATGGGACTTCTTTATTAATTTGCTACATAAGATTAATCATGTATCTTTCTTTTGTAATTCACAAAACAAATTTTCAAGATTCCTAATTTTTTTTCCCTCGGCCTTCCTCCATATATCCACATAAATTTTCCCTAAACATCACACCGGTATTACATAAAATAAATCATAACCCCATTCCCAGCAAGTCAAAATAATTTTTCTTTCCGAATGCACAAAAGTGTGAGATGTAACAGTTATGCCTCCTTTCTTTGGTACTACCTGCAGAGGACATAACCAGGGACTATGTAACACCCCCTAAAATGCTATTGATTCATGGATCCTTTCATTCATGAAGTCCAAATGAATTATCAAAGTTTTCTATTTCATTCAAGCATGAAACTTTATGAGTTTTCATATCATTATTCCAAATGCATAGATTATTAAATATTTGAAGTTTAATCACCAATCTTATATTATCTTATGTTGGCTCTTAAATGCATTGAATTGTTGATTTATCAAAGGTCCTTATATGAAGGCATGAAAAGATTTTAAATTATTTTGATCATAATTATATTCTCTCATGCCTAAAATATTTTGATTATATTATGTTCTCTCATGCCTAAAGTATTTTGATCATAGTTATATTCTCTCATGTCTAAAGTATTTTAATTATAATTATGTTCTCTCATACCTAAAGTATTTTGATTATAATTATGTTCTCTCATGCCTAAAGTATTTTGATCATAATTATGTTCTCTCATGCCTAAAGTATTTTGATTATATTATGTTCTCTCATGCCTAAAGTATTTTGATCATAAGTATGTTCTCTCATGCCTAAAGTATTTTTGATTACACAAATTGTATTTATTTTCTTTAAGCTTTACTCTAACGTATGTAAGACTTTAATGAGAGTATTCCTTCTTGTAATACCCCCTAAAATGTTGTATGTGGTATTTCAATTCTCGATGAAAATAATAGCACTTCTGTATTTTGGATATAACTTTTCATAAGATGGTCCATATTAGGTGATTTAAATTTCTTCATATACCCAACATCATTACCTACAACTTTCATGAAGACCATATCTTATGATTCGAAGGTAATTAGGTCAAATAAATTAATTTTTACAAGATATAGTGCTGTGACAAAATGGATTATTTGTAGAATAAAAATCATATATCAATGTAGGTTAATCCAAATTGGTTGATTCTTAAATGACATGAAACTAGACTTCTAGATCTACAATTTTTATGAGACATCAAATCCTAATGAGGAATTTCTCTTGTTCAAACACAGCTTCGAAAAAGAGTATTCTGTTAAAAAAGAGCTCATCTCACCTACCATGGAAAGATCTAGAACCATTTGACATCATCCATGACATCAAAATCCTCCATTGAATTTTCAAGATCATTCTTTGTAATTATTTTTATTTATTGTTAGGTACCTCCTCCGCACCTATAAATTCTCACCTTATTTCCTCATTTTATTCATCAAGCTTTCTCAAGCAACTCTTCTCTCTAGATACTTCTTTACTCATTCTCAAATATAGTTTTAGTTTTAGTAGTATAGAAATACTATTCTGGTGATTCTTATACTCCGAGAGTACACAAAATGCTCCGATGAAAAGAAAAGGCTAGGGGTTCAAGAGTGTTCTAATTCGGAGTAAAGCTTCGAATTTCAGGTATGTAAGACTATTCATAGCATTGGATTGAGTTCGTCCATGCACTCAATATTTAAATTCATTGTAATTGAGTTATAATTGAGTTTTACCCTAATTCTTGAATTCTAAATGAGTTAATTCTTCTTCTATCGAATTAGATATATTTATGCATTGAAATTATTATTATTTTTACCTCTCATATTATTGGAATTATTGTTCATGGTTACTTTCCCATGAACCCTAATTGATTTGATATTCATTAATATTTTTACTCGTGTTTGAGTAAAGATGTTGGCTTTTAATATTCATTGACAAAAAGAGTGATTTGAATTAATACTATATATGTATTTATTGAGTTTTAAAAGAGCAAAAGAATTGAGTTTAAATGAATTTGATTCTTTGGATTAAATGATGTTTTGAACAAGATGTTTTGATGAGATGTAAATGATGTTTTTGAAGTATAATGATTAATAAAGAGTTAATGAGATGAGTCTGATGCTTTAAATTAAAGCCCAATGAGACTAGATGATGAGGTTAATATGAGCACATATTTTGGGAGTAGTATTGAACATCGATTTGGGTAAGAGTTTAATTGACTCAAACCCCAGAACTACGTAGCCAGTGTAGGATGGAGGCTATGCCTCTTAAGTCCCAAAAAGAGGACTTTGATGATTGGATCCAATATAGTGATGTCCTTTACCCTAGAAAGGTTTTGGATGAATATGGCAATGACATCGCTTCGTTGTATCATCACTAGCTCATAAGTAATGGTTGTCGATTAGAGAAACTCCCAACTGAGTAAGCATTGCTTATTATTATTATTTTTTAAAACTTGCATTACATATTGGTGTTGATGTTGAGTTCTGAGCCGAGTCTTCCTAAAAGGAGTTTCTTGATATCTGTCCTTATTTTCCTGTCATTTTACATACTCATACATTCCATATACTAACGTCATTTGAACTGCATCATTTTATGATGTAGATATAGGTGCTAGAGATCCTCAACAGGCGCATCATTGAAGATCATTATTTTTCAGCTATTTGGTGAGTCCTTCTTGTATTCAGAGGGCCTCTTTATCCTTTTATTATTGTTGAGTATTATGTTTCTTTTGAGGTTCCATGTACATGTCATTGGCACCATCTGATAGTGTTAGAGGCTTCATAGATAGAGTTTGATGATGTAATTAGAGTACTTCTTCTTTGAAACTACTTCTTCCAAGAATTTCTTTCTTTTATTTGATGTTGATGATAGAGAGCCCACATAAGTATTCTTATTTTCACTTAAGTCTTCCGCTGATGAACGCATAAGTGATGAGACCAAGTGGTTCTCATAGAGGCCAGAGATGGTTTCTGAGTGCCGGCCATGCCTAGGATACTCTCTTGGGGCGTGACAGACTATCAGATATCAAATAAATAATGCATGCTGCTAGAAGTTTTACCACTTCATTTTTAACAACATCTTGCATTTATGGATTTAATCTCCTTTGGGTTTGGACTATTGGTTTGTAATTATCTTCTATAAGGATTCTATGCATGCAAATAGTTGGACTTAATCCGTTGATGTCAGCTATAGTCCACCCTAAGGCTCTTTTGTGTTCTTTCAATACCACAATCAATCTAATTTCTTGTTCTGTAGTAAAAAAAGATGAAATAATCACTGAAAATAACTCAGATTCAAGAAAAACATATTTCAAATCAGAAGGAAGAGTTGAGTTTAATTTTTGATTGAACTTCTTCTAGTGAGACTTCCTTATTTTCTGAATTTTTTTTATAGTGTTCCAGCTTTTTCTTGTATTAAGGGGTCATCATCAATTATGGTACTTGACTTGGCCAAACATCTTTTGAGTGAATTTATTATAAACTGTCATCTTTATATTCATATGCTAGGCTATTTAGTAAATCAATTTGAAAACAAGCAGATGACTCATCCTCGGGAAATTTCA
Organism: Solanum dulcamara; assembly: GCF_947179165.1. Lineage (NCBI taxonomy): Eukaryota > Viridiplantae > Streptophyta > Magnoliopsida > Solanales > Solanaceae > Solanum > Solanum dulcamara. Next base: position 9,208,591 of record NC_077247.1, on the reverse strand, counting down.
TTAATTTTTGCATGTCAAATATTACTGTTTCCTCATCAACTCGTAGTATCAATTTTCCTTGGTAGACATCGATGATTGCTCATCCAGTTGTGAGAAATGGTCTACCTATAATTAATGGTACATCGGTGTTTTCTTCCATTTCAAGTACTAAAACATCTACTAAAAAGATAAATTTATCAACTCTTACGAAAACATCTTCAATTATTCCTTTTGGATTTTTAGTACTTTGATCAGCTAATTAAAGAGATACACCAGTGTCTTTCATTTTATCAAGTTCTAATTTTTCTGAAAATTAAAAAAGGCATTAGATTTATTGATGCACCTAAATCACATAATGCTTTTCAAAATGAGCACCTCCCAATGTACAAGGGATTGTCAAACATCCTGGATCACCAAGTTTCTCTGAAAGCTTGTTTTGAAGAATAGTACTACACTTTTCTGTAAGCTTAACTACAAAAACTTCTTCCAATTTTCTTTTACTTGACAAAATATCTTTAAGAAATTTAGCATATGAAGGCATTTGTGTCGAGGAATCTGTGAAAGGTATGTTAATGTAAAGTTGTTTTAATATTTTAAGGAACTTTGAAAATTGTTTGTCAAGTTTTTCTCTTTTCATCTTTTGTGGAAAAGGAAGAGGTACGTACAAAATGAGGATTTTTCATCAATTCATTTCCGTGCACTTTTCTTCCTTTATTATTTTGTTCTTTTGGAAGTTCAGATTCTTCTTTGTTCTCTCCTTTATTTAGTTGTACCATATTTTGTGAATTTTCTTAGTGTTTCATAGTAGAGCACCTTGAATTTGTCCACACATGAGAGTTTCTAATTGTCTTACCTGAATTTCTAAGATTTTGATGGCTGAATGTTGGTTTTCAACTTTCTCAGTAGCCTTAATGAATTCGTACATCATGTCCTCAAGGCTTACTTGGTGAGCTCTTTGGGGTGGTTATTGATATTGTTGAAAATTTTATTATCCTTTTACTTGATTTTGAAAACCAGGTGGCCCTTGCACCTACTGCTTTTGGTTAAAAAATTGTTGAGGAATTTCATCACCATTAGGATTACTCCATTGGAATCCCAGATGCTTTTACGCCATGGAACTATCAAATGAATAATTATTTCTATAACCAATGACATTTACCTATTCCTCATTTTGTACTGAAGCTTGACACTCATGATTAGGACGATTACCTCCACAAACATTACAATTTTCAAGTTGAAATGATAACTGAGAATTTACCTGAAAAGCATCAAATTTTGTTGTAAGAGTTGCAATTTTTGTGTCAATGAATTTAAAGCTTCAACTTGATTGACTCCTGCTTCTTTTTTGATAATTATTCTATCAGATGGTCACTGAAGCCACTGTATGGCTTCTATAGTGGTTTTGCTCATTATAGATCCTCCTGATGCTGCATCAATAACATTTCTAGCAGAGGGTTTAAGACCGTGATTAAAAATATATAAAATGTCATGATTTAAAATTCCATGGTGTGGACTTTTTCTTAACATCGGTCTTAGTCTTTCCCATGCTTGATATATAGATTCAGTATCTGTCTGCAAAAAAATATTAATTTCTTGGTTCATTTTAATTGTTTTTTCAAGTGAGAAATACTTGTTAAGAAATTTTTGAGTCATTTGATCCCATGTAGTAATGGAACCTATTGGTAAACTTCGTAACCATGTTTTGGCTTCTCCTTTTAGTGAAAAAGGAAAAAGTCGCAACCTGATAGCATCTGTTGTGACTCCATTATGCTTACAATTCTCGACTAGTTCAAGAAAGTCGCTTAGATGGGTATGAGGATCTTCACTTGTGTCACCATTAAATTGACAAGAATTTTGGATAGCCTGCATCAAGCCTATGTGGATTTCAAAGTTATTTGCCTTTATTGGTGGCCTTCTCACACTTGATTCTCCTTCAAAGTGATCTCGTCTTGCATAATCTCAAAGTATTCTATCACATTGTGGTATTACCTCATCAAATTGTTCTTCGATGTGATGTGGTGGAAATGCGTTGTTATTATTAGTAAGCTCCTTTTTCTCCATTTCTTTTTGTGAAGAAATTTGAGATTGAGAGGCTTGTTGTCTTCATAACAACAATAAAAAAATTTCAATTTCGGGATTGTATGTGATTAGTTCTCTTGAAGAAGAACGGGTCATATACTTTCTGAATTTTACATAAAACTTAAATAAATATTCAAAATAAAATATAATAAAAATAAAACTCAAATTAGTAGTAAAACAATTAATCTGTAGGAGACTTTGCCAATCCCCGGCAACGGCGCCAAAAATTTGATGAGTCACTGACTTATATATATTTTAACTCGCACTTTGTCAAATAATAGTAGAGAAAGATGTCGAACCACAAATATTGGTTTATCAATTATACAGACGTTTCTTATTTTAATTACTATTTGAGAAAATAAAAAATAGTTGAATGGTGAATTAATTAATTAATTAGTAATACAAAATCATAAAGTAGAGGAAATGTTTTTATTTAAAATATGTTAAAAGGTGTTGGGATCCTGACTTCACTCGATATTTTTATATAAAGTAAATTCTTTATTCCTCAATTTATATTTCTCATAAAAGCATAAATACCTCTCACGATTATTTTTATATTTTATTACTTAAGCTGAACAATTAAATGCACACCTCTCGGCTATACAATTTAATCATCAAAATAGTAATAATTAAGAACTAGAAATTTTGTATTTGAACTAAATCATACTCTTTTAAGTAAGTCCCTTTTGGTTACCTTACTTGTTATAACTAATTATTACACTATTCACCTCTCTCAATTATAAATAAGTGTGAATTTAATTATAACAGAAAATAGATATTAAAACATTAACAATCCATCAATACTCCAATTAACGCTACTACTTCTTCCGCCTCTCTCGATTATAAAATTAGTAATATGTTAATATGTAGTAAACAATAGATAGATGTTAATAAATAAATAACATTAACCTATAAAGCAGATAAAAATTAAATATACAGCTTTCAAGAAGTGAAATTAGGAATAATAATTACTATTATAAAGAAATATCAAGATCCATCATTTTCCCAACACAAAAAAATATTACTCCATAATAGAATTGGTACTACTAACGAAAATATTCTTCTCCATTAAATAAGAAAATAGAAGAAATATTCAAGAAGAATAATTCCACTATTTAATTAAAAGCAGGAACTCCAATAATTTTCAACATCAATTAACTAATAAAGTAGTAGAAGAGGAACTTAAAAATATTACAAGTTTTGTGGTGGTCCACACTACTCTTTGTAAAAATGGAAGCCTTTATTTAAAGATGAAGATATGTCTCTTTTAACCAATCATATTTGGTTGTCACTATATTAAAAATTGCTTTCACCAATTTGTAATTGTATTTTCCTTCTTTTCTTTATAATTTGTGGGTTCCATGTAAGATTTCAACATTTCCTGCACATTGCTTTCATTTCCTTCTTTCTTCTTTGTTTTTCTTTTCCTTTTTAACTTGTGGGTCTCACGTAAATAGATATTTGCTCAAATCTTTTCCATATTTGCAATAGCTTCTCGTTCCTCTCTTTTACAAATCTTTAATATCTTTATTTGTGTTGGATCTTTTCTTGTAAATCAATACTTATATTTCTTTTTCCATATATTTCCTTAGTTAATGTTTTCTTATTAAATATTGGCATTTTCTTTAAGAAAAAAATAGAAATATTATTATTAAAATTAAATAACAACTTAATTTATATATGATATTTTTCTCTTATCAAATGCCAAGTTGGGCCTAGATTGACCCTTCATGCACTTCGCGTGACTTTTGGTGTGAGTTTGTGCGGTTAGATGTTTTAGCTTCCAAGCTTTGACCTAAGTTAGACTTTGATCAACATTCTTGGTAAACATGCTCAAATGGAAATTCCTTTAGTGCGGGTAGCTCCGAAATGTCGGGTTTGGTATGAAACAACCTTTTATTCAATTCTTAAGACATCTGGTCTGATCCCGAGGCCCCTTGTAGATTTTAGCTAAAAATGGCACTTGAGTGTGGGACCTACTTTTCATCAAGAAGACCTCGTATAGAAGTTTTGACTGCATTATTGAGTCCAGAACATCAAATTTGGTGGGGTAACATAGTTTGTCTTCCCGCATGGAATTTTGAACGAATTCTGAGCACCCCGTCAGAGTGTTTTGAGACTTAGCCAAAATTGTTGGTACATGTTGCTGGTGCCTCTACTTTAGAGGACCTAACTTAAGTGACTAGGGAATCGCTTAAGCGAGTTTGGCCAGCTCAGGTCTAGCCACTTTAGTGGCCTGGCCTTCGCTTTAGCCACACCCACTTTAGCGGCTAGGGGCTCGCTTTAGCGTGGCTCGCCTCTTGGCTCATATCGCTTTAGAGACATAAGTGTTTCTTTTACGACACCTGGGGTATGTTAAGACCCATTTTTGGGACATATTTTCCCACAAGTTTGAGATTAATTAGAGAGCTTCTAGACTCGTGTCTTGGTGGAATTTGTTTATTGTTGCTGGATTTGTTTGTCAATCGTGTTGGGACTCTCAAGGGAGCATTGTAGCATCATTTCGGAGGTAATTCCCTTCCCCCTAGACCTTTCCTTGGCTAATAATGGTGTTCTTGATATTTTCTTATTGCATGAGTAATTGTGGGCTGTTTCAAGCCCTGAAATGTGTTATATTTTGTGACATAAGTTCGGAGAGCTAATTAAGACCTCTTTACGAAGTCATTTTTGGAATTTCTGGCATGAGTCCTACATTCCCGTTTTAGGCCCTACAATTGGTCTATCTCTATTTTACATAATTTTACCGTCTAAATGACCATATTAATGTTGTGTTCCTATTTTGATAATGTGGCAGCGTTTAGAGGCCACAAGAAAGAGAAAAACTCTAGAGACTTGATTTAGAAAGAGCGTAATCAACCTAAATGTAGGCTACGACTTCCCTCTCCTTAAATTGACCTTGAATATGTGAAATCATGGTTATTAGTTGGAATTTGGTTTGGTTATTCTCTTCATCATTCGTAGTTGTTTAGAAATCATGGTTTAGGATCATTTCAGGTAATTTGGGAACTTCTAAGCATGTTGTACCTATTTAGCCAGTATCCTTACCTTGTGACTTAGATTGTTCTTATTTTATGATGAAGTTGAGAGTATATTTGGCCTTAGTCTAGGCTTAGACTAGTGGTTTCCATAGATATTTTAAAATTTAGAGCCTTTAGGCCTTGTTCCTACTCCAAGGTTAACTCGGACAACTTAGCTCCTTGTGGACTAAAATAGCAGACTTGGGTCTAGTAGTAAAAGCCTTAGTTTAGGCATTGCCTCAGCTTTGATGAACTTCTATCCATCCCCTTTTTCTTATGGCCCGTACGATGTCGATTTGAGATTCTAGGCTTAGCTTGGCGACTTGGGATTGGGTATAGTTCTATCTTGGAGTGTTGGCATAGTTATATGAGAATGAACATCTCTCTATGATGGTTTTGTGATATCTAGTTTACATGAGATCTTATGGAAGCCATTATCATAACAAATTCAAGGTCTGGTCATTCTGGCCTTTTATCCTATACGGAGTTGATACACTTTAGCTATGGTCTATTGCCCCAGTGAGATTCATTTATAGTTTGAGATTCGGGCTCTGTACGTTTTAGTTGGGCTATTATTATTGGTTACTTGGAGACTATTACTGGCTACTTCAATATTCATCTACAGTTCGAGGTCCGAGCTCTATACTCCCTTGCTGGTCGACGACTATTGGTTACTTGGAGGCTACTCATGGTTTGAGGTCTGGGCTATGCTTCTTTGGCTCTATACCCATCGTTACCTATTCCTAATAGGTTTATCTATTTTGTGTCCTCGTTGGGCTTTTGGGGGTGCCCTCCGGTTTTTATTTAAACTTGTACAATGAGTTTACCTTCTGGGCTTTTGAGTCCAGTTAGGTGTAGTTTGCTTGTAGTTACTTTAGTTTAGTTCTTTTTATACACTCGTGTTCTTCCTACTTAGAATTCCACTCCTTGACCTCTTATTTCTGTTATTCGTACTTTTCATATCATTTTTACTTCTCAAGCCCAGTCAGCCTATGATGCCTACTAAGTACTATTATTTTGGTACTCATACTACACTCTGCACTTGTTTTCATGATGCAGGTTTGAGCACCAGCTACCAGCGTTGACATCGATCTTTAATAGTCTATTCTAGAGGCAACGGTGAGCACATGACATCCTGGATCTACCTGTCTCTATTTGTACATAGTTGACTGGTCTTTTGCTTTTGAGACAACTCTTTATTTATGTGGTCCACTTTTGGGACTTTTAATCTTTTGTGTAGACAACTCTCTACTTTTCACTTCCAAGTTCTAGGAGAGATCTTTTATTGTATACAGTTTTTTGGCTTGTTTCCACTTTATTCTCCTAGTTTTCTTATGAATTGTTTATTCCTATTAGCTTCTACCCTTAAACCCGTTACTTGTAGTTCTGGAATACGGGGTGTCTTACCTTGTAATATCCCTCAAAAAAATGCCCACAAAATACCTTATGATGCCTTGGAATTAGGTCGCTCATGTAACACATTATCCTTAATTTTTTTGGAAAATCCAAGTTTGGAATATTGATCAGGAGGTCAAAACCTACGGGAAAATAGTCTCGGTGGATTTTTAGGACACGTAGATCGGAAGAAGGATTTTTGAAGAAACCACAAAATAGTGTAATCCACGACAGGACTGCATCGCGGACCTGGGATAGTTTTTCGGCTGAGTTGGTCGCGACAGGTCCACGTCGCAGACCTGGGAAGGATTTCTGGATGAGTTGGGTTTTTTTAAGGGCGTTTTAGACTTTTTCCAAATTATTAGTTAATGAACCTACACATTTTTATGTACTAATTCAACTCTATAAATGTCATGACCCAACCCCGTAGGCCGTGACTGGGGTCCGATCTGAATAACAAAACAATACTATACATCAACGGCCAGTGCCAAAAACTAGGCTCTGATATAATAGAGTCTCTTCCAGTTGAGCTGAGCGGGATCCTAAGATGACGGACTCCCAAAACCTGTACCTATACTTGCGGGCATGAAATGCAGCCCCCCGAGAGAAGGGGGTCAGTACGACATATGTACTGAGTACGTAAAACATAACATAACACATCTAGAAGCATATCTAAAATAGAGAAGCAGGGGGTAAATTATCAAATCAGCAACTTATACCTGGGAAAGTAAAACCATGCATGCTCAAATTTTCAATATAGCCGGCCCTATCAGGGATCCGGTGAATCATATTTGTAGTACCATCACCTTCTTATTATAACACATCATCACATCATCATATATATACATACGTACCCAGCCCTCTAGTGAGGGCGCGATAAACAATGCAATGGAATTGTGCATGATTACTATTCCCAGCCCGGGCGCGATAAAAGAAGTGTTACAGTATACACGAGTAGAGTAGTGAGAAACAAAACACAGTTTAAATTATTATCGGAGACTCAATGAAGTCATCAGGTGAATCATTCCTGGAGATTAGGGAAGAAAGTATCTGACGTATACCCTCTAAATATCACTAAGGACTATGTAAAAGAGAGTCTTGCAAATCTTAGACTTATACCAGTATGAAATACCTTATAGCAGTCCGAGTGTTGGTTATCTTAGAGCCTTTCTTTTTATGAAAAATATCTTAGTCGAATCAATCATTATACAGTTATATAGAAGACTCGAGGAGTAGGAGTTTAACTACTTTAAAAGTCTTAACATCTAGAAGTGATTCAGAGTCCTGAAGTCATATTCAGAACCTAAGAGTGAAGTTGCTCCGAAGATTTCATCATCCATAGCCTACATCTAAGACATGCCAAAAGGAAGAGAAAAGATAGGCTTTACATACCTATGTCAAGAACATTCCAAGAGAGAGCTTCACATACCTTTTATGAGTTACTCTTTATCCCGTTCGCCTCATCGTCCTTTGAACCTATTCAACATGAAAGTAATACGAATATCAACCACTCATAACTTTCCAGCATCTTAGGTTGCACCTTAGTAGATATAGGTGTAATTTCATTAATTCAGTACTTAAGGTCTTCCCTCGTCAAACGAATCAAAAAAAAGAAGGTTGGCTTTTCGCCATGCTCCTTTTTTTCAGTTTCATGGAACCTATTTCCTTGTTCGTCTCCTCAACTAGTTCTTTAATTAGTTAAGGCGTTAAGAAAATTGGGCGGCACCTCCCCTATAATGTGCCCTATCCAAATTTCCAATTAGATCCCTAAACACTACAACCAACCAAAAACAACAACCTGCATCATATGTTTAAGCAATTCACACCAACAATATACAACATAAGCTCCAAACGACTCGCTCAAAATTATGATATCAAAATAGGGTGTCTAGCCTTTATTTTGTAACACCTTTAATTATACGAAACGAGGGGTCATGTGGCTGAAACCATAAGCACACCTACCCCTTTTATAACAAATTTAGGCCCTGCAACAAAACACCACACCCCTGCAGCAGCACCTCACAAGCACAACCCTTTACTTCAACGACAATTCAACTATAACGACTCCAACTTAGTTTATTCTGAACGTCAAGCATCTCTATGATGTTTTCACATTTCCAGGTACTTAAACAACATATAATACACTTCTTAAAAATACCATAAACTCCAAATTAATAGGAGAAACCTTACCTTACCCGAAATTGGCTAAAACTGCCAAATTACAACTCGGAACTTCTTCAAACGTGTTGAAATTAAGCGGGCTGTTTATGTCCCTTCTACGCTGACCCAAATTGTAATTTTTGGTTATAAAACACTATTATATAACCATGGGACACTAAAATAATTAATTTACGGAACAAAACTCGGAGGCTTACCTTGGCAGCCCCTAAACCCGTAGCCCTCATTTCCTTGTCTCCAACGTTTTCCTTCAGCTTTCTCTTGTTTGTTCCAAGTGTAAAGCTGAATTTATGGTTCCGTATACATTTTAAGATACATATATACATCTCCACATGCTTTAGGAACACCATAGATAATTAATTTGTGGAGAGAAAGTTAGAAACCTACCTTAGTTTCTTCTAAACCATGGCTGCCTCCTTTGCTCTTCTCACGTTTTTCCTTTCTTTTTGGTTGCTGTTTTGGACAGAAAATGTGACTAAGAGTCACTTAACATATAGATATATGTTGCCTTAGGAGGTGACACATGTCAGCCCCTAAGGGTGACACGTGTTCGGCCCATATTGGGCCAACACATACATGCTGCCAATAAGGGGCTGCTACGTGGAGTGGGGTCCACCTCCCCCCAAGCAGGTGGGTCACCTGCTTTCTTGAGGTGCTGCCACATGTCACTCCTCCATTGGCTGCCATGTGTCATCTTTTCTCCTTCCTCGTGGGTTCCTAATTTCATCCTATTTTAGGAGCCTATGTAATCCGTGCTACGTAAGCTTGGTATGTCCTCAAGTAGCTCAAGTATATAAGTCTTCTAAGTTAGTAGCTTACGTAGGTAAGTCGAGTCCTACGACTCATCACTTGGCCTCCAATTCTTTTCGGATTCTTATGACTCTATTTCCAATCAATTTTTTAAGGTTTTCTATCAAATTAAAGTATGGTATTTTATGAGTTTTGTGATCTCTATTACAATTTCATGAATTTTGATTTAAAATATGATCATGAGTCTATTTTGATATAAATTGATGGTTATTGAATTAAATTGAAGATGTTTTCCGTAAATTCTCCTAGTTTGATTTCTAGGGTCATGATGTAAATTATGAGTATTTTAATTTATACTTCTAAAGGATATTATCTATATGAATTATGTATCTGTTGATATAAAGTTTATGCTCATGCATATATTCAAGTTAATTTCATGATTTTCAAGTAAATTGATCATGCATTCATGTCATACCCTAATTTCAAGTACAAGCTATGGTTATGATTTTTCAAAGTATGTATTATGACTATGTATTTCCATTATGATCATGAATTATAAGTGTCTCAAATTATGGTTTTTCATGCAAGTTATGAAATAAGGCGACATAAGGCCTAACAATATGAATTATGCAAATATAATTATAATGATGAAAGGGCAAATTCTCACATTATAAGTATGTTATGAAAATGAACTACTCTATGATTTTAAACCTATGATCATGACTATGATATATGAAATTATGATCTTATGTTATGTATGTATTCTGTGGGATTTGACCTAACACCGAATGTGGACTTGAGGTGGGGGCTCAAATTAAGAGGTCCTTATATAAAGTCTCTTGTCTTATAACTACGTGCCACCATAGGAACAAAGGGATTAGAGGCGAATACCCAAATCTCTAAGAGGTGAGTAACCAAAATATCAAGGCTTGGAGGTGAGTACCTGGGTCTAAGAACTAGGGGTGAGTACTCGGTTCACACAACTGCTTAGTGGATCCACTTAGGCATGTAGGAGTCAACCTTGGCAAGTAGTCTCCCCCTTTCCTCCGATGTAGCGGCAACATTGAGATTCCATGTTATAGCTCGCATTGTCTTCTTGTCGGTTATGGTTCCTATCCCATATATGTATGATCTCTTAAGTATGTTATGATTTTGACTTTATATTTTTAAATGCTTTGGTCAATATGATTTTATCATGTCTTTACGTATTCCATCCTATCACGTGTTTTACTTGACCTTTGCATTCCATGATTTATGTTGCATGTCACGCCCTCATACTTAGTATATTCCAATTTACTAATGCATACTTTTTGCCTACATTGTCACATAATGTAGGGGTTGAGGTTGAAGATCTAAATCGTCCACGGAACTAGTAGGCATCCTCTATCCGGCGATGTTGTGGTGAGTCCTCATTGACCGGGGACTAGTTTCAAGTTGGTTACTATTTTCTTTTCAAAAGACTTTTGCTTATGTTGTATATTGAGGGTGAGCCAGGGACATGTCTTAGCCCCCGCCCATACTCATGTTTAGAGGCATCTAGTTGGACATATATTTGAGTCTATGTTGTCATAAGACATTTTTAGATTTCTATTCATGTTTTAGACTCTCTTATGATGTTTCCGCTTTTATATTTTACCTTATGTATGCTTATGATATGTACAAGAGGCTTGGTTGGATCTCTTTGGGGTTTTGATCACCGTGTTACGACTAGGCCCTAAGTCAAGTCGTGACATACCTACAGTATGGTTATAGTAAGTTTCATCATGACTCGAGAAATCAGATCGTGTCAAAGAATCGGAAAGAAAAACCAAGAAGTGGGCGAAGTATGCTCTAAAAATTCTAAGAACCTTTAAAAAATATTTTAATCTAAAGAATAAAAGAATAATCTTTTGTAGTTTTGGACTTTGTCAAAAAAAATCAACCAAAACCAAATAAATAAATAAAATCCGATAGCATACTTCACCCCTAATGAAAGACATTTCACCCCACGCTTAAAATCATGCTTTGTTTCCAAATCAATTTATAGAAAAGAAAGAAGAAGTGTAGCGACCCTCTTGGGAGGTGCCACTTTTTAAAAGAAAACTTATATAATACTTTAAGAAACTTAATGTAAGTCATACTGATCATAATCTAGTAGTGAAATTAGGCTCATTCAAACATGTTGAAGGTATAAATTTTGCCTGTTAAAAATTCGTTTGATCTCAAATATAACCAAATAAAACTTCTAATTTATGGTGGAACAACCTTTCAAATAATTTAAGAAAATACCTTATGAGATTTTTATGTATCATTCCATACCACTACAGTTCACGTTATAAACTATTCCCAACCTTGTGAGTACCAAAGTGAATTGTTCATGCTTCTTACAAACATCTCCAAAGCAAATAGTAAATTTAGTATATTACAAGTTTTGGGTTTACACACCCCAAAACAACAAAACATGTCACCAAATTTAAGTTACAAACTATAATATCTTGATCAAACTAGCCTTCAAAATTACATATAAATCTACAACCCATAGATCATATACACCAAGACTACTACAAAATATAGTTGACTATATGCAAATGCGATGTTCCTTAAAGTTCCCAAAAAACTCTAACTCCAATGGCCAGTTTCAAGCATCTCCTCGGACATTTTCTGTGATAGATATAACTATCGCTAAGCATATAGCTTAGTTGTGTAAACCCTACAAGTTTGAAACCTTCACATTCTCCAATTACTTTTCTCAAGTCGTGGAAAGCAACATTGAAACATAATACATAAATCACTAAACAAATATATCAAGAGTATCAAGTTTGATATTTAAAGGTTTAAGGATCAAGAACTCATAGAACCATATTTACAAGAGATTAAATAACACGTTTCTTCCAATATATATGTCATGTTGTCACACCAAATATAATCAAGTATCAAGAAGAATCGAAACCCTGTATCAAGAAGGGTAAAGACCCAATAATCAAAAGAACCAAAAACCACATTAAAAATGGGTTTCTAGTTTGTACTTAATATGGAAAGCTTCCATACTTAAGACAAACCAAAAATCCAGAGTCAAGATGGAAAAAAGTTTGAATCAAGATCCATGCCAATAGTGACAAATTCCATAAGAATGTCAAGTGATCGAGCAATTTGTACAAGTGGGCGAGTTAAACAAGTGTCTTGCAAGTCTAAAAAAATACCAACATGATAATATAAAATTAAAAGAAGGTAAATGAGGTACCAACATAGACTTTCAAATATACCAGCAGGTAACAAGAGTACAAGTACAAATTTATACACGAACCTTGGCTTTTTAACATATAAACAACCCTACCACAATTCAAATCATGGATCAATACGTGCTTCAATTTCCTCAAACAAATCTCTTAGCTTGTACAAGAGTATAAATACCTTGAATACAGAATAAAGTATCCATTTAATATTCAACAATTTTATAAGGTGAAAACGAATAATATAGATACCAAAAGTGAGCCTATCTTGTGCTAATCACACCCTATTCCCAAAACTGTAAATCTGGACAGTCTAACTGCCTTGTGTTATGACTAAAGTTTCAATAAGTAAATGGAAAAACTAGACTTTTTAGCCTTTAATAAAATTGTAGATATATGTCTTAAGATTGCACAAAATCAAGAATAACAGAAAATACATTTTGTAAAAATAGATGTAATCAAATTACTAATAGTTGCACATAGGGGATTTCTAAATCAAAAATCTGGACAGAACTGGTCCTAAGATGCGTCAACTTTTTCGATTCCATAGCCACAAAATTAGGATCCAAAATTAGAAAGGAGGTTTAAAAATATAACTTACCAAAGTGATATTTATCACTTAAAGGCTACTAGATGGGTGGCTTCCCAAAAAGTGGAAAGTGGGCTGCCCAAAATATGTGCGACCGCACGCACACACAAACACACACACACACACACACACACACACACACATATATATATATATATATATATATATATATATATATATATATATCACCTCCTTTTATCAAATTAAGAGTAATTATAATTAGTATATTACGTAAATACCCCAATACAATTCCTTAAATTACAATTGCAATTTATGGTAAGCAAATTTATAAATATCGCAAAATTTTAAGTTCCTAAAGTGTTAGTAAAACATATTCTAGTTGCTAAGTAATATTCCATCGAAGTGTGAATATTATCTTAAATAATTAGGGGAGTTACAACTCTCACCCGCTTAAGAAATTTTATCTCAAAATTTACCTTACACTAATCTCGAAACCAGTATGGATATTGGGTCCTCATGTCTTCTTCTCACTCCCAGGTGTCTTCTTTTTGAGAATGATTCCTCCAAAGACTTTACTAAGGGAATTCTCTTGTTTCTATGATGATTTATATCATGAGCTTTAATCAGGATATGTTCTTTGTTATACGTCAAGTCTGGAATAACCTCAACCTTGGGTCTCGATAAGTTACAATAGAAACATGGATCATATGTTGTTTTACAATCTCATTAATGTATAATTCATCTAAATACTCAAGTGAGTAATCCATTTTGACCGGCAAGAAGTGAGCCCTCTTTGTTAGTCTATAATGACCCTCCAGGTCATTTATGAGTTAACACATTCATTTTGATATTTAGAGCATTCCTATAGAGACCACAAGTCATATATGACTTGCTGGCACTGACTGTTCGGTCGCCTGGTCGATCGTTTGGATTTTAGGCCCATTACCCTATTTTGGAGCTTTTGAAACTTAAAAAATTGATTTTATCATAACATCAAGTAAACGACCTCAAAATGGGATTATGATAGTTCTAGCTCCAAAATGGCCAAAATAGGCTAGTAGCATGGTTAGCACGAGTATCAAGGGATTTAATCTGAGTTTGGGGACATTTGGCATTTTAGCCTTTAAAATTTAGTCTAAGGTTGACTTTCGTCAACATTCTAAGAAAATGCACTCGGATGAAAATTTTATCAGCATTATTAGTTCTAGAATATTGAGTTTGGTCAATAACGACCTTTTGTTCGCTTTCCAATGCTCCAGTCTAATCCTGACGCCATTATGGAAGTTGGGTAAATATGTCACTAAGGTGTGGGACCCACTTTTTGTTAAAATAAGCTCGTATGGAAATTTAAAATATATTGAGTCCAGAAAGTTAAATTTAATAGAGTAGCATATCTCGTTTGCACGCATGAGGTTCCGTATGAATCCTAAGCACCCTGTTGGAATTTTGGACTTGGCCAAAAGTATTGTTGCAGCACTTTGCTGGTGTAGGCCACCAATGGACTTAGTGTTCACGAGGCCCTAGGCCGCAATCGCGAAGGTCTAGTCATTTGCCTTCCGCATTCGTGTAGTCCCTTCTCACGATCGTGATTGAGTGTTGACCGCATTGACCTTTATTTGTTCTTTGTGATCGCGAGGTTCCACCTTCATATCAAAGTGGTTAGTCCATCAGTGGGCCGCGATCATGAAGAGTATTTTTTCTATTCTCTTAAATAAGAAATGAGACGCGATCAGCCATAATTCTAAAGGTCAAAATAGCAATAACTCTCTCAATACAAGTCCATTTCAGGTGATTCAAAGATTGGGGTGTCTAGAATCTTCATGGCTATATATAGGAGTGTTCGAGAATAGTTGGGGAGGCTTCATTTGATGTAAAAAGGCTCTTATAGCTACTGCCGTGTTGTTATTTTTAAGCTTAAAATTGGGTTTTCTTGCATGTTCGAATTTGGGGCTATTCCGAGCCCCAAATTGTGTCCCATTTTGGAACCAAGTTTGGGGTGGTATTTAAGACCTTTTCATGGAGTTAATTTCAAAATTACTAAGGCGAGTCACACATTTCCATTTTTTCTCCGAAATTGGTTCGTCTCTAATTTTGATGAATTTAGTGTTAAATTAACCGTAATAATGATGTGATTCTATTGTAGATAGCATGACAGTATTTTGAGACCATACAGAAGGGAAATCCTCCGATTACGTGATTTGTAGCATGTGTGATTGGCCTACAGGTAGTCTATGATTTCCCTCTCCCTAGACTGAGCATGATCTAGCATTTGTATGTTAATTTGTGTGAATTTGGGAGTAATTATGGTTAAGCATGCTAAATTTCTAGAAACCATGCCTTAGGCTCTATTTTCGGGTACTACTTCGGGTTATTGGAGCTTGTCTATAGTTGCTTTTCATCATCCATAACTTGGGGTGTGCATTTCTGTGGTTTGTTTCTATCGTTGGAAGCATGTTTGGCCTTATTCTAGGCTTATACTAGTAATTGCCATATACTTGCATACTTTTAGATTTGTTAGGCCTTAAAATATCTCCAACGTACCTTTAGAGGGCTAAGCTCCTTGTAGACTGATGTAGTAGACTTGATCTGATAGTCTTTTCCTTAGCTAGGCAGTAATACTGCTTTTGGGAACCTATTATCAATAATTCCCCTATTTTCGTTGGTTTTGGATGTGGTTTGGGCTGGAGTGATTTATTGATGACACTCGGTTTGGGGGTACTCCCTGTGATGCTTGATTAGCCATTGATCCTAATTATGAATGATTCATCTTTATTCATGGTTCAAGTCCCCAATTTACTCCACCGGGCGTAGTTCAAGTCCTTTCCTTGGTATTTTAGTCTTAATTCAAGTCCCTAACTTTCTTCAGTCGTGGTTCAGTCTACCGCTGCTTATAGCCTTGGTTCAATTCTATAGCTCTTTTAAGCCTTGGTTCAAGTGCATAGCTACCTTTTAGCCTTGGTTCAAGTTCATAGCTACGTTTACCATGGTTCAATTCATTCATAATATTTATACGTGGTTCTAGTCCACGAATATCCTTATCCTTGGTTACTCCAAATCTAGGTTCAAGTCCTTGATTCTTTCATTTTCATACAGTTCAAGTCCTTAACTCTTCCCAATTATGGTTAAAGCTTCAAGATCATGGTTTGGTTCATTTCAAGTCCATGGAAAGTGGTAGCATTTTTGGAAACATCGACATATTCTCTTATTACACTTCAACTCTTCTTTGCACCTGTCAGGCTTATGGGAGTCCACTCAATTTTACATCTTACTTACACAGGAGCGTACCCATTAGGTTTATGAGAGCCGGTTCAGAATTAGTTAGCTATACCCTTATCTTTGTGTGTGAGTACTCTCGTGTGCGTACCTATTAGAGTTCTCTTTCTTATTTCTAGTAGCATTTAGATTCTCGCATTTCATATTACTTTTGATTTTGTTACTCACTTGGCCTATGATTCCTACTAGGTACTTGTTGTTTTGGTACTCATATTACTCTGTGTATCTCTTTTCGTGATGTAGTTCTGAGAAAAAGCTACCAATATTAATTTCAAGCCAGCTACAGTCTTATTTAGAGGTGAGAGTGTATAGACTTATCTTTTGCTTTTTGAGACAGTCTTATTTATGTGGTCCACTTAAGGAATTGTACTCATTTTGTTAGTAGCTCTATACATGTGACTTCCAGGTTCTAGGAGGGATCCTTTATTTGTATATAGTTTTGTCTTGCTTTCGCTCTTTCATTTGTGATTCCTGTTGTTTTATTATTGTTCTAGTTAAATATTAGTCTTCTTTCCTTACATCTCATCACTAGTAGTTCTGGGATATGGGTTGGCTTCCCTACTAGTGGGTTATAGTAGGAGCCATCATTACTCGAGAAATCAGGTCGTGACAAGTTGGTATTAGATCCCCATGTTCATCGGTCGCACTTGTACAGAGCTAACATCTCATAGAGTCCTGCATATTGGTATGGAAATGTTCATAACTTATCTTTGGGAGGCTATGGGATGTCTTTAGGAACTTGTTCTCTTTTGTATCACTTTCATGCAGTGTATGTCTTATCAGTTTCATGATATCTCACAGGTTCATCTCTTTTACAGTATGGCTCGCATGCGTGGTAGAGCAACTGGGGTTGATGTACTTGGGCCTACAGATAGAGCCTTAGCCAGGGGGAAAATCCAACCCCGAGGTTGTGCCAGGGTGGCAACTACATCAGCCGGTCGACCCAATACCAGCCTAGCCACTGTGCATAATAGTTGTAGCTCCAGACCTACAAACTATGTTAGACCACGTATTGGTTACGATAAGGGGTATGCAGAAGGCCTAAGCTCCAACTGCTCCAGCACCTCAGGATCAGCCTACACCAGCAGCACTAGTAGTACAGCCGCCACCAACATTTGCCATTGCCTAGTCGAATAATTTAGATGGCATCATGCCATTGTGCAAGCAGAAGATGCTCGAGGTGTTTCTCAAATTATCACCACTGAGGTTTTCTAGGGCTAAATGGGAGGATGACCATGATTTTCTACTTACTTATCATGAGTGGCTTTATACTTTAGGATTGATGGAGTCACGAGGAGATGACTTCACTGTATATCAGCTAAATAGTCCTACTAGACAATGGTGGTGTTCATATTTAGATATCAGGCCAGTCGGGTCTCCAAGGTGTCATGGACAACAAATTTTGAGGCCTTCTTGGCCAAGTTCATCCCTAAAAGCTAGGAGATCAGCTCTGGGATCAGTTTTCATGGTTGGAGCAGGGATCCATTACCATGTTAGAGTATGAGGCTAGATTCCACGAGATCTCAAGGCATACCACTATGATCTTACCTATAGAGGATGAGAGAGTTTGGTGTTTTATTCGAGGATTGAGACTCAGTCCCTAGTCTCAGCAGTCCGCTCCTTTCTAGATGTGGTAAACCATGCCCGCACACTTGAACAACTCTATCGCGAGGCCCAAGAGGGTAGTGGAAAGAGAGCTAGACAGGATGGTAGCTTTAGTGGGACCCATTTAAGGCAAGAAACTCATATGATAGGCCCTTCTTAAGGTTCTAATAGGGTCAGTCCAGTCTCCCATTCCAAGATTCTCTGCATGCTACAGAGAGTGACCAACACAATCAGGGTGGCTCTAATTCCAGTCTAAACTAGGTTCGGGTGGTATTTAGATGTGTTCTTTAGGCTATAGTGGCTGGCCTCCAGTTATGAGAAGACCGCCACAGGGTTGCTATGAGTACAGAGATCTAGATCATTAGTCTCAAGAGTGTCCTCTTCGTAGGTCAGCTCCATAGGCAACTAGACCCGCACCAGCAGCAACACCTCTTGTTAAAGGTGGAGGCCAGGTTTAGGACTGCAGGGGTGGTCACCAAGGTGCACAGAAGGTCCTCGGGAAGGCAATAAAAGTGTTCAAGACAATGCATTAGGTAGAGGCATCCAGGGCCACTTTTATGTAGCTCTAGCTAGAGTAGAGGCTAAGGCATCAGACGATGTAATCACAAGTAGATTCTTGTATTCTATCAGCCCACCTCAACTTTATTCGATCTAGGCTACACTTATTCATATGTATCTGTGTATTGTGCCCCTTAATTGAATATGAGTCCATAGCCTTTTGTAGAGTCATTAGGTGTTTCAACATTAGCACATGATTCTTTAGTAGTAGATCAGGTTTTCAGATCCTATATGGTGACTATTAAGGGGAGTGACACTAGGGATGATCTTATTTTACTTCATATATTGGATTTTGACATGATTATGGGCATGGACTGGTTATCCCCTCACCGAATAATTTGGGGTTGCTACACCAAGACCGTTATCTTAGCCATGCCTAGTATTCCACCAGTGGTGTGGTAGGGCTCTTATAGTCGTATGTCGGTTGGGATAATTTCTCTTATTCGGGCTCAGAGGTTAGTGGCTAACAGATATCTGGCAAATTTGGCGTAAGTTAGAGATGTTAGTAGAGAGGGACTTACAGTTGATTCAATGCCTATAGTCTTAGAGTATAAAAATGTATTTCATGCCGACCTATTTGGCCTTCCCCTAGACTATGACATCAACTTTGATATTTTGGTACATATCCTATTTTCATCCCTCCATACAGTATGGCCCTTGCATAGCTTAATGTGCAGCTTTTGGATCTCTTGGGTAAGGGATTCATTTGGTCTAGCGTATTATCTTAGGGTGCCCCAGTCTTATTTGTGAAGAATAAAGATGGTACTATGCGGATGTGCATTGATTACAGGTAGCTGAATAAGGTGACAATGAATAACTGCTACCATATGCCTCATATTGATGATCTATTTAACCAGCTTTAGGGTGCAGTGGTGTTTTCTAAGATTGATCTGAGATCTGGCTACCATCAGTTAAGGATTAGGGAAGTGAACATCCCTAAGACCATATTTAAGACTCGTTACAACTATTATGAGTTCCTAGTGATGTCTTTTGGGTTTACTAATTCCCCTACTGTTTTTATGGACTTGATGACTCATCTATTCAGGTCATATATGGACTACTTTTTCATAGTCTTCATCGATGATATATTGGTAATCTCGCGGAACTAGAGTGAGCATGAGCAATATTTGAGGATAGTGGTCCAAACTTTGAAGGATCAATAGCTTTATGCCAAGTTCTTAAAGTGTGAGCTTTGGCTTGAGTCTGTAGCATTCTTGGGGCATGTGGTGTCCAAGGAAGGCATTATGGTGGATCCGGTGAAGATTGAGGCTATTTGTGATTGGTCCAGGCCTACCTCTATGACTGATATTCGTAGCTTCGTCGAATTGACAAAGTACTCTAGACATTTTATTGAGGGCTTTTCTATTATAGTGACATCTTTGACTCGGTTAAATCGCTAGAATTTTCCCTTTAAGTGGTCAGAGGAGTGTGAGATGAGCTTTCTAAGGCCCAAGGAGTTTCTAACCGCCGCTTCTATATTGACTCTTCTAGTTGAGGGCGTTCATGGTTTATTGTGGCGCATTTGATATTGGTTTGGGTTGTGTACTGATGCAGCGGGGTCAGATTATTTTTTATGCGTCAAGGCATCTAAAGTTTTATGAGTGGAACTACCCCATTCATGACTTAGAGTTGGTGGCGGTAGTTTTCATGCTTAAGATTTAGAGGCACAACTTGTATGGAGTTCGATGCAAGATCTACACTTATTATACGAGCCTCTAGTACATTATGAGTCAATAGGGTCTTGATTCAAGGCAACACTATTGGATTGAGCTTCTGAAGGACTAGGACCTCTCTATTCTCTACCATCCAAGTAAGGCGAATGTAGTAGCGGATGCCTTGAGTAGGAAGGCAGTGGGTATGGGTAGTCTAGCCTTTTTTTCTACTATGGAGCGACCTTTGTCTTTAGACATCTAATCCTTAGCCAAAAGGATTATTTAGCTTGATATTTCTGATTCTCGATATGTGCTAGCTTATATGGGAGTTCAGTCGTCCCTATTAGATTGGATCAACAGTTATCAATTTGAGGATAAGGATTTAGCTGCTCTTCGAGATTAATGTTTGGGAGGTGATGCGAGTTAGGCTACCTTAGATCCAGATAAGGTATTGACATTTGGTGGTTGTCTAGTGTTTCGAGAGTCGGTGATTTTACCTAGTTGATCCTTAGCGAGGCCCATGATTCTAAATACTCTATTCATCTGGGCATAGCTAAGATGTATTATGGCTTGAGGCAGCATTACTGGTGAAGAGGTATAAGGAGAGGCATTGCAGACCATATCTTATTGTTTAAGTTGTTAATGGGTGAAGATCGAGCATTTGAGGCCTGGTGGTGTATTTCAAAGATTACCCATTCCTTTATGGAAATGGGAGCGTATTACCATGGACTTCATTGTGGGGTTTCCTTGGACTTCTAGAGGTATTGATAGTACTTGGGTCATCATTGATCAATTGACCAAGTCAGCACACTTTCTCCTTGTTCATGCTTACAACAGTGCTGAGAGGTTGTATTGTATCCACATTTAGAAGGTGGTTCATCTTTATAGGGTGCTTGTTTCTATCATTTCATACCAGGGCTCACAGTTTACATCCAGCTTTTAGAGGACCTTTTTGGATGATTTGGGTACCCATGTCGATCTTAGCATAACTATTCACCCGCAGACTGATGGTCAGTCGGAGCACACTATTTAGGTTCTTGAGGATGTATTGCGGGCCTGTGTTATGGATTTTGGAGGTCAGTGGACCAGTTTTTTCCTTTGGCGGAGTTTACTTACAACAAAAGCTACCACTCTAGTATTCAGATGGCCT
The DNA here is from genome assembly GCF_947179165.1 of Solanum dulcamara. Classification (NCBI taxonomy): domain Eukaryota; kingdom Viridiplantae; phylum Streptophyta; class Magnoliopsida; order Solanales; family Solanaceae; genus Solanum; species Solanum dulcamara. The sequence continues at coordinate 9,187,196 of NC_077247.1, read as the reverse complement.
CATTTGAGGCCTTATATGGTAGGCATTGTCGCTCTGTGGTTGGTTGGTTTGAGTCTACGAAACCCAGGCCACATTTTACAGAATTGATGTAGGAGGCCTTAGAGCATGTGAGGGTGATTCAGGATAGGCTCAGGACAACTCAAAGTAGACACAAGATTTATATGGATCATAGGCGTGGTGATAGAGTATTCCTGCGTGTATCGCCCATGAAGGGCGTAATGAGATTTGGGAAGCGGGGCAAGCTTAGCCCAGGAATATTGGCCCTTTTGAGATTTTTAGGACAGTTGGTAAGGATTCACATGAGTTAGCCTTTCCCCTATCTTTTGCAGCTATCCATCTAGTTTTCCATGTTTTAATATTGTGTCAGTATGTCCTAAACAAGTCTCATGTACTCCAATATGATGCGGTTAAGATAAATTATCGTTTGAGATATATTGAGGAGCCAGTTGCTATCTTAGATAGAGATGTAAAGCAGTTGCGATCCAGAGACATTCTAGTTGGTAAGGTACATTGGAGATATCTTTCAGTCGAGGAGGCTACTTGGGAGACTGAACAGGAGATATAGAGGCAGTTCCCCGGCTTATTTAAGCCTTTGGGTACTTCTTGACTTTTATTTCACTGAAGAAAGTTCTTTTAGTACTAGATGTTGTAATGACCCTCCAGGTCATTATTTAGTTAACACATTCATTTTAACGTATAGATCATTCCTATAGCGACCCCAAGTCACTTATGACTTACTGGCACTGACTGTTCGATCGCCTAGTTGTTTATTTGGGTTTTAGACCCGTTTCCCTATTTTGAAGCTTTTGAAACTTGAAAAGTTTATTTCATTCATAATATCAAATAAACAACCTCAGAACGGATTTTTGATAATTCCATCAACTCTAAAATGGCCAAATTAAGCTAGTAGCATGGTCGGTTTGAGTATCGAGGCATTAGTGTGAGTTTACGTCCATTTGGTATTTTAGCCTTTGAAATTTATCCTAAGGTTGACTTTGGCCAACATTCTTGGAAAACGCACTCAGATAAAAATTTCATCAGCATTGTTAGTTCTAGAATATCGAGTTTGGATAAGAACGACCTTTCATTCACTTTCCGAGTCTTTCGGTCTAATTTCGAGGACAATTGTGGAATTTGGCTAAATAAGGCACTTGGGTGTTATCACAACCCAAACTAGGGCCTAGCTGTGACACGACGATTAGAATTCCCGAAGAAACACCAACCAAGACTCTTAGAAAATCATAAGCATACATAAGGTAAACAATAAGCAAAAACTCATAAAAGTCTAAGATGACATAGCATAACTAGAGAAAATCAAGACAACATAGACTTTTTACATAATATACCCAACATGCCTCTACATGACCACATAGGTAGGGACTAGGACATGTTCTTAGCTCATCCTCAAAGAAAGTAATGACATGACATAGAATAGTCTCATAACACAGTCATAGTCTAAAAACAACAACAAAAGAGAGAATGACGGCATGCCCTCAAAGCATAAGGACTCATCACACAAATCTTTAAAATGGATAACCGACTGGCCACAACAATAGGATGGAGAATCCGTTCCTACATTTTGATAAAATGTAGGCAATGAAGTATGCGTTATACATTTGAATGTACTAATTATGTAGGCAATGCAATGCATAATTAAATCATGTTGTGCAATTGATCATTTCAAGTATCATGATAAAAAAGACAGTAAAATCATAAGTAAATATAAGGAGGATCAATGCACAATAAATCATAAGAGTATCATATAAAAGTAAGGGATAGGAGTAGTCATTTAAAGCATCATAAGTACCATACATATGTGGGAGGTAACCATATCCGACAATAAGACCATGCAAGCTATTATATGGAATCCGATGATCCCCACATCAAGAAGAGGAAGGCTAGTTGTCAAGGTAGACTCCGTATAACATGAACATGTGCTATATATGGATCTACTAGCTAGGCCATATTGGCAAACCTACGGTGGCAATATAGTTAAGGGACTGGAGAATGCTACTAAGGACCCCTTGGGTCGCGTCCCACCGCAAAGTCCTCTCGGTGCTAAGTCAACATCCCATGGAATATATATCAATATCATAAATCATACTTGTCATAAATCATAAGCTTTTCATAATCATAATAAAACTTGTTCATAAGAATAGCTCATTGTCATGTGATTCATGTAATGTGGGTGTAGGCCTTCCATCATTACGAATTATTTTCATAGAAACATCATTAGCGTCTTAAGTCACCCTCATTAATAAAACTTGATTGCATACTTGAAATTCCATGATCATAAGCTTATACTTGAAAATAAGGTAAAATATAAATACATGATCAATTGACTTGACAATCATGAAATTGGATTGAAAACATGCATGATCATATGCTTTCTATCAACCCATACATAATTCATAAATATAATATCAATTGAAAGTATAATTAAAAATATCCATAACCTATATCATGAACCCTAAAGATCAATGTAGAAATATTCATAGAGAAACTCCTCAATTTCATCCAATATTCATTGTCGTACCCTATTTTCGAACTGTTCGAAATAGTTCGCAACATAAAATGGCTAACCTTTGATTTTGAAAAATGTTTAGAGTCGTCACCTAATTTTAAGGGAAAGATTAGGAAAACCATTTTTTTATGTGAATGTAAACTCTGTTTTGACTTGCGAAATCAGTGAGATTCTAGGTAAGGGTTTTGGTTACTCGAGGAAAAGGTGTTAAGCATACCTCAAAGCCTATCCAAAAATAGTCCTTATATTTAATTTTAGAAAAAATATTAGGGATATTTCATTCATTTATTTGCTTTAAAAATATTAATAAGAAAAGTTTTATTAATTTGCAAAAAAGGGACAAAATACAAAGTACATTATACATGTCTACAATAATCCATAAAAAATTTAATAGTAAAAAAATGAAAAAATAAATGTATTTGAAATATATGAAAATCTATATCCTCCCTATGTTCAAGGGTATGGTAATTTGTTACTTTATTTACATATCAAAAATTAAGGTGTAAAATAGATAAATAAAATGCAATAGATGGGGTGTAAAATATAACAATATGTGTGATGTATTATAGTAAATATAATTTGAGCTAATATTTGATAAAATAGAGTTTTCATAAAAATAATAATAGCACAAAAGTTTGTGATCTTGCACCTTTTTACTATAAAATAAAATATGCATATGTACGTTGTTTGAAGCTTATGAGATCCTATTATTTTATTTACGTGTAAGAACAAAATATTAATAGATATATGTAGTAAACAATAATGTGTTTATTGCGTAGGAGTTTATATATAAAAAAGAAAATAGCATTGATAAAGGAATAGTAGACATGGAAAAAAATGTGCTTATAACAAAATAATACATCAAGTATAGTCAAAGTTAGTGTAAACAAATAAAATATATACCTTTTGTATGACATATATGTGTTTACAATATTCTACGAGAAATTTAATAGTAATATATTTATTGAGAAAAAAATAATACTACTACTAATAATAAAATATAACTTTAAAATTTGGCTAATTTGCAAAGATGGGGTAGATCCCACTTTAAAGAATAATTAAAATACTTAGCAACTTAGAATCACATTTCAGTGGAGATTCATTTAGTTAAGTAATAAAACAAATAACGATTAGTATCCAGATATATGAAGACAAATAAATACCGAAGTATAAAAGATAGACTTAGACCTTTAGCCTGACACGTGCGAACTATCTCAAATGCATCCACTATTTACCTTAGGTTCAACAACAATTTGCCTTTAAAAGGCATCAACTAATGACCATAAATGCAATAATTTGTGCGCAACAACCATTAGTTTGATAACTAAGGTGCAACGACTAGTTTCATTAACATGAAGCCACACATTAACCCAAAATGCCACAGAGATGAGCTCATTAATATAGCCGCAACGCAGCAGTAGATCACTCCTAGAATGACGTGTAAATGACCAATAACACGGAAACATTTTGCCTCAAGATATAGCAGAAAAGTAATGAGAAAAGACCAACGAAACAAACAAAATTACCACGAAGGGCTCACAACATGACATCGGCCAAGACTAGTGAACCCAAAACTTCATATTTGAAGGGGTTTCCAAAAACTAATTAGAAGGGGAAATCCCCAATGAGAAGAAATATTCGAACCCCAACCCAAAGAAATGTAAATGAGCCAAGATCGAAACTCAAAGAGACCAGATGCCTCTTCTTCTCCGAATGTTTCTCCCCCCCCCCCCATTCTCCTTCCTCTCTATTCTTGCTAGGTAGGACCATTTATAGGCAGATTGAGATTGATATTCAAACTCAAATTCAAAATTAGTTCGTTGGAACCCATGTGATGATTTTTTTAGGAGGAGGCGTGTGGAATTTTCCTTGAAGAAGAGAAAGAATGGTTGGGTAGAGGAGAGGGAAGAAAAAGATCGGATATTCAGATGAATTGGAGAAAATTGGGATCTCAACCCAAAAATAAGATTTAATGAGGGGTTGATTTGAGAGTTTAAAATTGTCTATAATCGAATTTAAATTGTAGCCAATCATTGAAAAAACAGTCAAATAAAAAGAAAAGAATAGGTTTTTACAATTAATTAAGATGATTTGCACTAGTGATCGAGATGATTTTTTAATTAATTAACTAAGCTTTTTAATGCACAAATTAAAATAAATGTTTGCAAATATGGACCAATTATAGTAATTTGGCAATAAATAGTCTTATTTTGAGAAAACGAAATATATACCTAAATAAACATTTTTTTAAGAATAATGTAATTTTCAAATTGATAAATATATCGTTAAAAAGTAATATGTAAACATATACTTAAACAGACAAATTTTTTTAGGAATAATGTAATTTTCAAATTGATAAATACATCTTTAAGAAAGTAATATGTAAATATTAAGGTATTTTGCCGAATGAAATGGAAAAAATAGAAAAATATTTTTAGCTATATAAAATAGTTATTTCAAACTTTATTTAAAGTTCAAGAATCCTAACCAATTAATTAAAAATATGGAGGGGCAAAATTGGGTGCCAACAGCTTGCCCCTTTCTTTGTCCATGGAGAAGAGTAAAGAAGGCATAGACAAAGAAATATTGACACAACCCAATTTTCAGTCGCCAACCAAAATATCTTTTGAGCAACAACTTGACATGAAGGTTTATTTTTATGGAGCTATGGCCGAACTCTGTCTTCTGAGCTGCCTACATATCTCAGGTTTTATGAGAAATCAATCAATTTGTAATTCGAGAGGGTAGAATCTTAGCAAATTTTGATCGAATTCAAAATCTACCCCAGTATTGGATTATGGTAACACCAAATTCTTGCGAGTGATGACATACAAAGAGGTTAGCACGAATAGGATGAATATGGCCATGGTCAAACTGAGGTTACCTGCATATCCTAAGGTGTGGGAAACCAGGTAATATGTAATTCTAAAGAACAACTCAGGATGAGAAATGCTCCGTAGAAATTTCTAGTGAAGACCTATGGTAGAGAAAAGAACATGAATTTTTAAAACAATTGCCCAGTATCTAGTTATGGTGATACTGAGACGTGAAAGAGTTATAAATAAAATTCAAATCCAAACTTTTAAAAATCGAGTCGAGTTAATTTCTGAAAGAGAATTCTTGACGTAGCTAAGGATGTTTGACATTCTACTAGCCTGCCCTAGTTTGCTGCTTAGCGGGAGTTCCATGTTTTAATGCGGTGTCCTGCAAAATAGGTAAAAGGATGAAAAGTACCTATCATGGTTCAAAAATAATAAATTGAAATATTAATGTAAAGACTAAAATATAGATGTCCAAGCAAATTATTGATGTTTCTGTGTTGTGGGATGAATGCGATGTCGGCAAAATAAAATGTAAAACCTCTGACTAGCAAGACGATTGTGGTATAACACCTTTATCTGATGGTGTAAAGTTTGCAATGTAAAGCCTTCGACTGGTGGGGCGACTGCAGTGTAACGCATGTATTCAGCGATGTAAAATTTGTAATGTAAGGCCTATATATGGTCGTGTAAAGCTTGTAATGTAAAGCCTTCGATTGGCGTGGCGATTGTAATGTAAAGCCTATATATGGCAGTGTAAAACTTGTAATGTAATGCCTATATCTGGCGATGTAAATCTTGTAATGTAACACCTATATCCAGTGGTATAGAGCTTATAAATGTAATGCCCGTATCTGGTGATGTAAAGCTTGTAATGTAACGCCTGTATCCTGTGGTGTAGATCTTGTAATGTAATGCCTGTATCTGGCAATGTAAAGCTTATAATATAACGCCAGTATCCGGTGGTGTAGAGCTTATAAATATAATGCATGTATCTGGCTGCGTAAAGCTTGTAATGTAATACTTGTATCCAGCCGTGTAGAACTTATAATGTGGAGTTTAACTGTAGATGTACGATGATGATGTATGCATGCTCCTGATCGGTTGAGTTTGACAAGGTTTGTTATGTACAACCTCTCGATGGCGGAGTTTGAACGGCGTTTGCTATGTACAACCTTCAGATGGCCGAGTTTGAATGGCGTTTGCTATATACAGCTCCAAACAATGAATTTTGAACGATGTTTGTTATGTACAGCCTCCAGACGATAGAGTTTAAATAGTGTTTGCTATATACAACCTCCAATCGGCTGAGTTTGGACCATGTTTGCTATATACAACCTCCGTTTGGTATAGTTTGAGCGGTGTTTGCTAAATACAACCTTTGATTGGCGGAGGTTGGATGATGTTAGATGGCATTCTCCAATTGATGGAGCTTATTTGACGTAGTTAGATGATATTATCTAATGGAGGAGTTGTTGATGAGGTTAGATGACAAGCTCTAATTGATGGAGTTATTTTTGACCAAAAGCAAACTATCCAATTTATCCTATGGGGCCACATTGTCTTCAGTAATTTTATCCACATCTTGAGTGTACCTACAAATATTTAAAATGGAATATTTAAGACAAAAAATCCAAGTATAAAGAACTTCCGATAAATAAGGTAAGGGGAGGATATTGTGGCTCATGATTTTGAGAAGTCGAATGGCGTCTTTAGTCATGCCCCTAGACTTGGGATTGTCTTCCTTGATCTCTTTTTTCCTGTGCTCAAAGAAAAATTGTAGTTTGGAAGGGGGTGTTGATTTGTATCGACTTGCGGATTTAGGCCTTGTCACTGGAAACCTTCAATACTTCTTCAGTCCATCCGTAGTATCTTAATCTAGAGACTTGATAGGTGGAATAGTAGAAAAGTATTTTTTATAAAAAATAATAGTTTGTTTTTAGCAAAGGAATACATTATGTATATATTATGTATATATATATAGAGAGAGAGAGAGTGTGTAATCCTTTATCATTATAAGGTTATGACATGCTTTGAAGTCCATCAAGCTTCTCCATATCCAAATATAATCTTTCTCGTAGTCTTGTCTTCTTATGACGCTTCTCTTGATTCGTTCGCAAGATCCTTCATGTTCTAATGATACTTAACTAAAGAAGGGTTTCCTAAAGGTATGACCTAACCTTTAAGGTTGCCTACGTATCCCCAAATAGAAATTAGGTATGTATGTAGTTCGAGGATAAAAGGTGAATGTTATGCAATGTAATGATCGAGCCTGACTCAGGCTGCCTATGTATCCAAGTGGAATCAGGTTAGGACGTAGTTCAAATACAATAGAAAAGTGAAAATGTGAAGGGACCAAATCTGACAAAGATTGCCTACATATCCTGCCGAGGGAAGTCAGGTTGAGCGTAGTTCTAAATACATAGAAATAATGTTTTTGGATTTTCTAAGAGAGATAAGAAACGATGTGGGTCGCCTATGTACCCCACCATGGGAATGTAAAAGTACAATATTTGAGATGTAGTTCTTTTGTACATGAAATGTAAAAGTACAAAAAATGAAAACTAGTATGGATGTCTTTGAATGTAGTACTTCTTGATGACATCTGAATTGATTGGCTTTGTGCTCATTGTGCCGTCCATTTCTACCAAGATAACTGCTCCTCCAGAGAGTACTCTATGAACCATGTAAGGACGTTGCCAGTTTGGTGAAAATTTCCCTTTAGCTTCTCCTTGGTGAGAAAATATCTTCTTCAATACCAATTATCCTGGTGTGAACTATCGAGGTTTGACTTTCTTGTTGAATGATTTGGCCATTCTATTCTGATAGAGTTGACCATGACAAACCGCACCCATTCTTTTCTCATCAATGAGCATCAACTGTTCAATCCTGGTGCGAGTCCATTTCGTATCATCTAAACCGACCTCTTGAATAATCCTTAAAGATGGTATATCCACTTCAGCAGGTATTACTGCTTCTGAACCACAAACCAACATATAAGAAGTTGCCTCAATGGATGTTCTGATTATGGTGCGATAACCGAGTAGAGCATATGGTATCTTCTCATTCCATTATTTGTGACTATCCACTATTTTCCTGAAAATCTTCTTGATATTGTTTTTGCACCTTCAACTGCTCTATTCATCTGTGTCAGATAAGTTGTGGAATTTTGATGAGAAATCTTAAATCGCTCACAAATTTCCTATCATAAGATCGTTGTTGAGATTGACGGCATTATCCATAATGATTGATTCTAGAATCCAAAACCGACAAACTATATTATTACGAACAAAGTCTACCACTACCTTCTTAGTTAGTGCCTTGTATGTCAAAGCTTTGACCCATTTTGTGAAATAATCGATAGCCACAAGGATGAAATGATGTTCATTTGATGTGGGAGGCTCTATGGGTCCAATTATATCCATGCCCTAAATGGCAAATAGCCAAGGGGAACCCATAGCATTGCGCTCATTTGGTAGAACCCGTATAAAATCTCCATGTACTTGGCATTGATGACACTTCTGCATATATCGAATGCTATCTCTCTATGGTCATTCAAAAATATCCAGGTCTTAAGATCTTCTTAGCTAGAGTGAACTCATTTATGTGAGTTCCACATGTTCCTGCATATATTTCTTCTAAAATCCTCATCGCTTCCTTGGCGTCAACACATCTCAGCAATCGTAAATCTGGAGTCCTTCTATATAGGATTTCTCCATTAAGAAACAAATGATTGGTCATTCTTTTCAAAGTCTATTTTTGCTTGCTTGTGGAATTTTTGGGGTATTCTCGTGCTTCTATCAATCTCTTGTTGTCATAATACCATGATCTTCCATCCAATTCCTCATCAACATCAAAATAATATGCATGTCGATCATATAACTCTACTTCAATAGGGTCAATGTAATTCTTGTCTGAATGCTGAATCATTGAGGATAATATTGTGAAAGCATCGGAAAACTCATTTTGAGCTCGAGAGACATGCTTGAATTCAAACCTTGTGAATCTCCTAGTCAACTCATTTATGCAATGCAAATAAGGAAGGATCTTCACATTCTTAGCGGCCATTCTCTTTGCATCTAATGAACCAATAAGTCAGAATCGCCTATGAGCAAAAGCTCTTTGATGTTCATGTCTATATCCATCCTAAGTCCAAGAATACAAGCTTCATACTTTGCCATGTTATTTGTACAATCAAACCAAATATTGACTGAGATTGGGTAATATTGACCCATTTTTGAAATTAAGACTGCTCCTATTCTGACTCCTTTGGAATTTGGTGCTCCATCAAAAAACACCCTCCAACCATTGTATGGCTCTGATATGTCTTCTCCTATAAACAACGCCTCTTCATCAGGGAAGTAGGTTTTAAGCGGCTCGTAATCTTGATCCACTGGATTTTCTGCGAGGTGGTTAGCTAAGTCTTGTCCTTTGATGGCTTTTGTGTCACGTATACAATGTCGAACTCGCTCAACAAAATTTCCACTTAGCCAATTTACCTGTAGGCATTATCTTCTGAAAGATGTACTTCAGTGGATCCATTCTTGAGATCAAGTATGTGGTGTATGCAGACAGGTAATGCCTAAATTTTTGCGTGATCCAATTCAAAGTGCAACACGTTTATTCCAAAAAGGTATATCTTGCCTCATATGGTGTGAACTTTTTTCTCTCTTCTACCTATCTCATCATGTTGTCCCAATACACATCCAAATGCATTATCTATGAAAGATAAATACAGTAGCAATGGCCTCCTAGGATCAGGTGGGACCAATATTGGTGGGTTGGACAAGTATTCTTTGATTTTAGCAAAACCTTTTTGACATTCCTCCATCCATTTTACGGCAGCATCCTTCTTTAGTAATTTAAATATGGGTTCATAAATTACTGTGGATTGTTTTATGAACTGACTGATGTAGTTAATTCTTCCCAAGAAAATCATCACATCCTTCTTAGTCTTGGGGGGAGGTAATTCTTGAATTTCCTTAATCTTTAAAGGACCCAACTATATGCCTCTCCTACTAATAATGGATCCTAATAATTTTCCTGCGGGTACTCCAAATGCACATTTTGTTGGATTTAATTTTAGATTATACTTTCGCAACCTCTCAAAGAATTTTTGCAAATCATCTAGGTGGTCCTAATTCCTCTTGGATTTGATAACGACATCGTCCACATCTACTTCAATCTCCTTGTGGATTATATCATGAAAAAGAGTAGTCATAGACCTCATATAGGTTGCACCGGTATTTTTAGACCAAATAGCATTACTCTATAGCAATACACTCCCCATGGAGTGATAAATGTTATCTTTTCTACATCATGTTCATTCGTCAGTATCTGGTGATATCCTGCAAATCAATAGACAAATGATTACAACTTATGTTTTGCACAATTATCGATGAGTATATGAATATTTAGGAGAGGGAAATCATCCTTAGGACTACCTCTATTGAGATCTCGATAGTCCACACATATTCTGACTTTCCCATCCTTTTTTGGCACTGGTATAATGTTGGCCAACCAAGTGGGGTAATTCGTAACCCTTACCACATTCGCCTCAATCTGCTTGGTTACCTCCTCTTTGATCCTTAGACTCAAATCTGGCTTGAACTTTCTTGTCTTTTGTTTAACAGGTAGGAAAGTAGGATCAATTGGTAGTTTGTGTGAGATGATATTAGTGCTTAACCCTAGCATATCATCGTAAGACCAAGAAAACATATTGACATGTTGCCTAAGCAATTCTATTAACTCTTTCTTTCTTTCAGCCTCCAAATGTATTCTAATTTGCATTTCCTTCACAGTTTCCTCATCTCCTAAATTGACAACTTCTGTTTCATACACATTAGGTTTCTTCTTACTTTCAAGTTGCTCAATCTCATATGGTAGGTCTTCATGAATCATGCTTTCATCATATTCTTCATGATCATGTTCATTCTTTTTACATTGCTCGGTGGATTCGTTACATGTCATAATCATTGAACGAGGATTTTTATTAATATGAGCACTGAAAAGTGTAAAAGGTAAGTAAAAATAACTATAAATTTCAAATAATGAGATAATTTTTGAGAAAAACAAAGACCTTTTATTTCAAAGTATTCTAGCTTTTCATAAGAGTCAAGCGACAAAAAGATCATGCATGATTCAAGCGACAAAAGGAAATTTTTTAAACAAAACTACTTTCCACACTACCAGGACTCTATCCGAAATAGGGAAGGACTAATGGTCCAATTCTGCAAGGTTTCTCTAGGCTTGGCATCACGGATAGTCAATTTGCTGAGATCTATCTCTTTCTCTTCTCCAATCATGGCCACAAACAAATTTCCCATTCCTTCTATGATGTCATCATCAACTGCTTGATCTAGAATTGAAGCTTGTTCTGGTACAAATGTTGTGTTGCTTGATCTTATGTTGTGGACTCCTTCCGATGTGGGCTCATATCCAAGTCCAGTGGTACATTTCTGATGCTTCAACAGGATTGGTTCAACTATGCCATTGTACTTACGTCTAAGTCCTATCTTAGAAAGATACCCGTACTTCAACATCTCTGACCCAACCATCTTTGCTGCTCTCGACAATTTCACATGAACCGACTCTACTTTTTCTTCAACCCTTACAGTTTGCATGATTTCTAGTGTTTTAAAAGTGATTCCATCTAACTCATCAGTGACTGGAATAGAATTGACAAAATAGATGGGGTGATTAAGCTCCCCATGAACGGTAACTTCTGTGCTACCCCACTCAAACTTTACACACTGATGAAGAGTCAAAGGAACTACTTTTTCCATATGGACCTATGGTCTTCCCAGCAATAGGTTGTAGTTGAATGACACATCTATCACTTGAAATAGGATTGGGAATTCTGTTGGCCCCACTTGCAATGTGAGATAGGTTCTCCAATGATGCTTCTCTATGCCTCATCAAAAGTTCTAACTTCCACATGACTTTCCTTTATTACTCCTATATTCACCCCTAAATCTCTCAAAGTGGTAAAAGGTCATATGTTGCATCTGGAACCACCATCAATTAGAACTCGGATCACAATCTTATCACAATATTTGACCGCGATATTAAGTGCTTTGTTGTGTCCATTCCCTTCTGTCGGTAGCACATTATCCTGGAAAGAGATCTTGTTAGCTTCCACCATTCGTCTAATTGTTGCATCTAAGATTTCAATCGTGGTCTCTTTTAAATTACAGACTCTATTTAACACTTCTATTAATCATTCCTATGTGCCTCAGAGCTCATTAGCAAAGACATTATGGATATGTGGGCTGGTGTTTTCTTCAGTTGCTCCTTGACTCCTTGACTGAATAGTCCTTAAGCTGCATTTTTTCCAAAATTCAGTGACTTCAGCATCGGTAACATTTATCTTTGGATTCAGTTTTTTCCGAAGGACTCCTCGATTTTTATCCTCTAAAGCATAACACCTTCCCGACCTAGTCATTCCCTAATCCACAATAGCATCAATCATCTTGCCCTTGGCTTCTATTTTATAGTCCCATGGGACTTCTTTGGTGTCAAACTTAGGCTTTCTAGCAATCGTAGTGGTCACTACAACTCTTGGGATATATGTTTGTACAGTCAGAGGTTCCCTTAGTTGAACAGTAATAATAGGTTGCACTAAGATGCAATAGCAACTTCTTTAATATTCCAAATAGGTGCAATAGTTTCTTCCAAGTTGTACTCTTCTTCTAGAGTAATCGTGTTGACTTCTTGATTTTCATGATTTGGCAAGGGGTTATTGTTTACATTCGAGATTGTTGGAGTGCATTTTATTAATCCTTTTTTGATAAGAGACTCAACCTAGTTCTTCAAGCCATAACAATCTTCTGTACCATGTACTTGGATTCCTAATTGCTAAGAGCGTCACTTGTTTTCATCAAAATTGTGAGGGATTGGATCAGGGAGTTTTCCTTTAACTTTCTGTAGCACATCTTCTATTATCATCCTTTCAAACAATTGGGCATAAGGTTCGTCGATGGGTGTATAGGTGCGAGTATTCCTAGCTTTGAGATTTGGACATGCTCTTGGCGAATATGCTGGTCTATTTTGGTCGATTGGTGCTTGAAATGGGGTATTTGGTCCTAGTGGATTTTTGTATCCTGATTCTTACGGTGGATTGTAGTATGATTAGGTATTATATACTGGGTATGAGGTGTATGGAGTATGTGCAATAATTTAAGGATTGTTGGGGTATCATGGGGATAGCCCTCCATGCTAGTAAGTGATGACTGAAACAACCTCATTTTTCTTCTTGATGCCACCAGTGGAGCCTGATTATATGGCCTTACTTGCAGCTTGCAATGTGGCCATGGACTGAATTTTACCCGATTTGATGTCTTTCTCTATAAAGTCCCCCATCTTAACTAAATCTGCAAACTTTTGGCCCATCATTGACATCATCTTGACAAAGTAGATACATTCTTAAGCTTGGATAAAGTATTTTGAGAGCTCACTCTCATCTAGTGGTAGTTGAACCCTGGCAGCCTCAGTTCTCAAACATCGTGCATACTCATGGAAGTCTTCAAATGGTTTTTTCGGTATGTTAGCTAATGAGAACCTGTCTGCAGTGATTTCGTAGTTAATCTAAAGTGATTCATGAAATCCTCAGCCATTTCCTGCCAATTATGCCATTTATGAGGATCCTGGCATGTATACCAAGTCAATGCTTCTCGAAACAAACATTGAATGAACAACTTCATTCTTAGTTTCTCATTTATCCCTACACCGACTAACTTTTCATAGTATGCCCTCAAATGTGCGTGAGGGTCACTGTTTCCATCAAATATGTCAAACTTTGGTGGCTTTTGTGGATGCATAAGTCATCATAATCTAGGCTCTTTGTTCTCCTAGTGACTTGCAAGTTTTCCAACGCCTTTCTTAGACCGCGAAGTTGGGCATCTATCGACTCATCTTCTTTAAACCGGGCATCCTTCTACACCTCTGCATATTAGTCAACCTCATACGGGAATTGACCCTAGCTGGTGTCGTTAAAGTATGAGCTTCAACGGCATATACGAGTAGGATATATGGCTTATAAAGAGCGGCGATGTGTTCCCCAAATATCTATTGTGTTGCTCGATAGGTAGGTGTGGCGGGGTCTTGAGTAGGAAGGTCAGGAAGAATCCTGATTATAGATGGATGAGCTAGTAGGGACCATTAGCAGAAGCATATTTAGGCACATTTGATGAATCGGCAGAAGGCAAGTCAGCTCTTTGAAAGTAGATGGGCATCTTGAAAGTTGGGAAAGTAGTAGCCGAAAGTTTGGCCAAGTCTCGCACTTAACACAATTCCTCCCACAGGATCTCAAGCTCCTTTGCCATATGAGCCATTTTCTCATCATTTTGAGTGTCATCCACATTTTGAGAACCCTCAAAATTCTCTACCGGTATCATTATATTTGTAGCAGCGTTAAACTCTTCTCCAACTGTCATATTTCCCCTTAATCGAAGGTTGTACCATAAGTCAGTCAGTTTGCAAGTCGACACAAATCAATGTTCTTGTAGGGATTAACAAAAGCGAAAGGAAAGGGAAACTATGTTAGTTTAGGGGATATTGAAAGGTGCAACAATTATATAACACATTTATATGCCAAGTTAGCAACATTTAAATGTATCCTAATATGGAGACTCTTTTTGCTAGAGGTTGGCCTACATTGCAATCATTTTGGTGATAAATGATCCATTCAAATACATTTTGGATTTGAAACAAACATAACCTTCATTAATCAAAGATGACTTGGATCTTACAATAAAGTATACGGGTGGAAGCTAAAAAAATTAAGGTACATAGAGGCCATAAGGCGAACAAAGGGATGATAGAATACAAATAAAAAAAATTAAAATCTAAGGCCATGTTGGAGCATTATCATCATTGTCGTAATCATAATATGGCCCTGGATGATACTCTGGGGATTTATCAATCTGGTTTGAACCTACCCCTTCATCGAACCCTATAGAACCATACTCAGAGTGGGCATTTTCTTTTTGATTCTCTTCCGGATCTTCTTCGGGGTTCTCTTTTGGATCTTCTTCTATCATTTGTATCAAATGATCTACGGATCCTGGAATTATTTGATTGTACATTGGTGTTGTGAATTCTATGTGAGGGAGTACTTTCTTCCTAACCCAATCAACCCACTGGTTGTCCGCAACACCTCTAATCACTCTGTGCTTGGTCGAGCCAAATGGCTCACAGTGGAATGCCACATACAATACTCTGGTGTGCACCATTCTTCTTTCCCTACGTTCATCATAATCATGTAATCTCATTTCAATTGCAAGTTTCTTATCCGCACTGCTGGGATCGAAATGAGATCATCCTCATGTAATTCCATATTTTCCCATAGCAGTATATCTTGGAAAGCTCCAAATTATCGCAAAACTTGGAGAGGAGCATGTGGTTGAATGCCTCCTAGCTCGATCAACTCAATTAAATAGAGGTGTCGCATCCTGATAAAAACTAATCCTCCTATCCAATAATACTTTCGGTGGATGGAATCTCCTGTGAGGTTGATAAAAAATGCCACTCTTCCTCTCCCATAAGCACGCTCCAATAGCTGAGACAATCATTATGGCTCTGAATCCTATTACAAGCGTCTATAGTGTAGTCCATTTATGGTTGTCAGCAATATAAGTGCTATATTTCTCAAATCTATAATGACAAATTGAAACCCCCAAAGAAATTGTGTCCCCTCATTCATGCTGACAATGATTGAAAAACCTTGGCAAGAATCATATGCACCAAGAAATAGCTATGCGGCACTACAAAGAGGTCCATCACTATCGGTAAAATGTTGATGTTTATTGAATGAAACCTCATTGGGAAAACCATAGCTTCCAAAAAGGCCATCACAAATATCCTTGGCCGCATATGTATCCATTACCTACGGGTGCAGGCAAATTCATCTCGGTGTTCATCGAAGCTCTCGAGATGACCAAATCTTTTGAAAAGACATTCCAACTTTACCTTTACATTTTCCACCTTCCTTAGTGATGGAAAGACATGCAGCCCTAAGAGACCAAGAAAATCTCTTGCACTTATGGTTGATGGACATATCAGTATTTTTTCCCTTATCAGTAATTTCAAAAAATCATTAAACTCTTCTAGTGTAGGAGTGATCTCAAAATCCAAAAACTTAAAGGTCACTATGCTTAGATGCCAAAACTCCATCAGTAGACAAATGAGCATTTTGTTGGCCCGAATTCCCCTAAGAGACAACAATGCACCTAAATGCCTTCTAACCTCAACTCTGTGTGCTCCACGAATGTTTCACCACCAATTTTGTATGATGTGGAGGGTTGAAATAACCATCTGAATGTTTGGGAGGTTTTGATTGATATTCATCTAAAAGAAAGGTAAGGGGTATGATAAATATGTTTATTCCAAATCCGTCATGTATTTTAGTTTGGATCATTCATAACAACTTTCACATAAAATATGTCGCCAGGTGTGTAACCTTTGACAAAGAGTGGATTTCCTAATTGTGAAGACAATGCCTTAGATCGCCTCGCCTAAGGTGTATGCATCATGACCTATTTTTTTAGAGTAAGATTTTTCCTAGATGTTCAAGAGTGGGACTGAATGTTTAATGTTATTACGCCAACTCTGAAATTAAGGAATCCAAAAGAAGGTTTAGGGGAGTGTGAGACACTCCCCGCGTGAACCACAGTGTGTGTATTGTGTACGGCCAAGGACTCGATATAAAGTGCAAATGACAGTGTAAGAAAAGCAGTAACATGTAGTGTTTTCAAACAAATAAGGAGCATAAGTTTGGATTTGGCTTGTGTCCTTTCAAATGAGCAGTGACATAACAAATCATGATTAAATAATTAAAGAAAATAATAGAAAGATAATAAACAAATATCCCTTGATTCTAAAACTAAATTTTACTAAGGTTAAAACCTAAAATGCTACTTACATGGGGTTTTCCTAGCAGAGTCGCCAAGCTGTCTCACCCTATTTTCTAAT
The DNA here is from genome assembly GCF_947179165.1 of Solanum dulcamara. Taxonomy (NCBI): domain Eukaryota; kingdom Viridiplantae; phylum Streptophyta; class Magnoliopsida; order Solanales; family Solanaceae; genus Solanum; species Solanum dulcamara. Next base: position 9,169,883 of record NC_077247.1, on the reverse strand, counting down.
TGGTCGAAATAGTTCGCAACATAAAATGACTAACCTCTGATTTTGAAAAATATTTAGAGTCGTCACCTAATTTTAAGAAAAAGAATAGGAAAACCATTTTTTAAAATGTGAATGTAAACTCTGTTTTGACTTGCGAAACCAGTGAGATTCTAGGTAAGGGTTTTGGTTACTCGAGGGGAAGGTGTTAAGCATTCCTCAGAGCCTATCCAAAGATAGTCCTTAAATTTATTTTAGAAAAATAATTATGGATATTTCATTCATTTATTTTCTTTAGAAAATATTAATTAGAAAAGTTTTATTAATTTGCAAAAAAAGGGATAAAATACAAAATATGTTATACATATGTCTACAATATCCATGAAAATTTTAATAGTAAAAAAATAAAAGAAATTAATGTATTTGAAATATGTGAAAGTTTATAATCTCCCTATGTATAAAAATTGAGTTTCAAGGGTATGATAATTTGTTACTTTATTTACATATATATAATTGAGGTGTAGAATATATAAATAAAAGGCAATAGATGGGGTTTAAAATATAGCAATATGTGTGATGTATTATAGTAAATATAATTTGAGCAAATATTTGATAAAATAGAGTTTTCATAAAAATAATAATAGCACAAAAGTTTGTGATCTTGCACCTTTTTACTATAAAATAAAATATGCATATGTACGTTGTTTGAAGCTTATGAGATCCTATTATTTTATTTACGTGTAAGAAAAAAATGTCAACAGATATATTTAGTAAACAAAAATGTGTTTATTGTGTAGGATTATTAAAAAATAAAAGGAAAAATAGCATTGATAAAGGGATAGTAGACATGGAAAAAAACAATATGCTTATAACAAAATAGTACATCAAGTATAGTGAAAGTTAGTGTAAAAAAATAAAATATATACCTTGTGTATGACAAATATATGTTTATAATATTCTACGAGAAAATTTAATAGTAATATATTTATTGAGAAAAAAAGTAATACCACTACTAATAATAAAATATAACTTTAAAATTTGGCTAATTTGCAAATATGGGGTAGATCCCTCTTTAAAGAATAATTAAAATACTTAGCAACTTAGAATGATATTTCACTAGAGATTTATTTAGTTAAGTAATAAAATAAATAAGGATTAGTATCCAGATATATGAAGACAAATAAATACCGAAGTATAAAAGATAGACTTGGACCTTTAGCCTAACACGTTCGAATTGTCTCAAATGCATCCACTATTTACCTTACGTTCAACAACAATTTGCCTTTAAAAGGCAGCAACTAATGACCATAAATGCAATAATTTGTGCACAGCAACCGTTAGTTTGATAACTAAGGTGCAACGGCTATCTTCATCAACATAAAGACACAATGTAACCCAAAATACCACAGAGATGAGCTCATTAATATAGCAGCAACGCAGCAGTAGATCACTCCCAGAATGAGGTATAAATTTAGTGAACCCAAAACTTCATATTTGAAGGGGTTTCCCAAAAAATAAATTTAGAAGGGAAAATCCCCAATGAGCAGCAATCTTCGAACCCCAAATCAAAGAAATGAACCAAGATCGAAACTCAAACAGACCAGATGCCTCCTCTTCTCCGAAAGCTTCTCCCCCCATTCTCCTTCCTCTCAATTCTTGTCATGTAGGAGCATTTATAGGCAGATTGAGATTGATATTCAAACTCAAATTCAAAATTAGTCTGTTGGAACCCATGTGATGATTGTCAGAGAGGAGGCGTGTGGAATTTTCCTTAAAGAGGAAAAAGAAAGGTGGGGGAGAGGAGCGGGAAGAAAAGGATCGGGTATTCGGATGAATTGGGGCAAATTGGGATCTCAACCCAAAAATAGATTTCAAGAGGGGCTGATTTGAGAGTTTAAAATTGGCTATAATCGAATTTAAATTGTAGCCTTTTTCATTGCCATGTTACCAAATCATTGAAAAAAACAGTCAAATCAAAGAGGAAGAATAGGTTTTTGCAATTAATTAAGCTGATTTGCACTAATGATCGAGAAGATTTTTTAATCAATTAACTAAGCTTCTTGATTCACAAAGTAAAATAAATGTTTGCAAATATGGACCAATTATAGTAATTAGGCAGTAAATAGTCTTATTTTGATAAAATGAAATATATACCTAAATAAACATTTTTTTTGGAATAATGTTATTTTCAAATTAATATATATAAAATAAAGAAAGTAATATGTAAACATATACTTAAACAAACATTTTTTTAGGAATAATGTAATTTTCAAATTGATAAATACACCTTTAAGAAAGTAATATGTAAATATTAAGGTATTTTGCCGAATGAAATGGCAAAAATAGTAAAATATTTTTAACTATATAAAATAGTTATTTCAAACTTTATTTAAAGTTTAAGAAGCTTGACCAATTGATTAAGAATGTGGAGAGCCTAGATTGGGTATTAACAATCATCAATTTATATTAAGATATGTTCATAATCATAACTAGAATCATAATTCATGCAATTAAAATAGAGATCATAAATCCATAAAAATACATATTGAATTTTGATTTTTAAAAAATGAGAAATTGGTTGGGTTCCTTGGGTGAAAGTATCCTAGGATGAAATACCCACATGTCTTGAATGAGAAGACTAAAGAAATTTAAAGAATTAGGGAGTTTTGATGGACAGCTCGACATAATTTCTTGAGAATCTTCAATGGAGTCTTTGAGAACTTTTATAGAGAGAGAATTATTTGAATAGGTGAATTGTGGTAGAATGAATGAAATTAGAGGTTTAGGTTAGTTTATAGAGCCGAATTATGCCTAAAAACGTCCAGGTTCATTAACTAATAGTTGAGGAAATGTCTAAAATATTCCCACTTAAAAACTAAATTCGGACAGAAAATCACACCCAAGTTTGCGATGCGGACTTGTTCCCGGATAGGCCAATTTTGAGCGAATGAGATTTTGGTCAGAATTTGACTTGGGTAAAATTTACTCTATTGGAAATGTAAATTTTTTAAAAAATTATCTTTCGATATACGATCCTAAAAATCCACCGAGACTATTTTTGAAATGCTTAACCTTATTGTATCATATTTCAACCTTCAAACTTTTGGGATTTAACAATATCTCCTCTTCGGGAATATTTGTCCTCGAATGAGGTAGAACTAGCTTGAGTAGAGTAGAGTGTATAGCTTGACAACCCAACATGAATGCAATAATGCAATTTAAACATCATTTAAAATCATGTTCATGTGTATGCATGAATGTAATAAGACATAGAGAGGTTGGAATGTGGGAGTTTGGAGGATTCAAGCATGAAGAGCTAAACACCATAGGTCGGAATGGAAGGAAAGAGATAAGGATATTATTTCAGCATGTTTGCTTCCGCTTCCGATGTGGAACTTACAACTTTTTGGTTTCTCCATAATAATTTAACATATGCAACTTCCTTGTTCCTCAACCTTTTAACTTGGCGGTCCAAAATTTCAATCGGAACCTCTTCTTAAGTCAAGTTTTCTTCAACACTCACATTACCCGAAGGTACAATGGCATTGGGATTCCCAACACATTTCCTTAACATTGATACATGGAATACTGGATGAAATGAGGCTAATTCTATTGGTAAATCAAGTTCATAGGCCATCTTACTAATATGCTTTAGAATACTATATAGGCCTACATATCGGGGACTAAGCTTTCCCTTCTTTCATAAATGCATTACTCCTTTCAAGGGAGAAATCTTCAAGTAAACCCAATCTTCCACATCGAATTCAAGATCTCTTCTTTTAACATCCGAATAGGACTTCTGAGGACTTTGGGCAGACCTTAATCTTTCTCGAATAAGCTTGACCTTTTCCAAGGCCTCAAATACTAACTTGGGTCCTAACAAGGCACCCTCTCCCACTTCAAACCATCCAATGGGTGAATGGCATCTTCTTCCATACAAGGATTCAAATGATGTCATCTTGATACTCGAATGGTAACTATTATTGTATGTAAACTCAACTAATGGTAGGTGATCATCCCAACTCCCTTTGAAATCAAGTACACACTTCCTTAACATATCTTCTAGAGTTTGGACTGTCCTTTCAGCTTACCCATTGGTTTGAGGGTGAAATATGGTACTTAACTTGGGTACCAAGACCCCTTTGAAAGGACTTCCAAAAGTGAGAAGTGATTTGAGTGCCACGATCCTAAATGATGGACAATGAAATACCATGTAACTTTACCAATTCTCGAATGTATATCCTGGAATAATCTTCGGCACTATAAGAAGTTTTCACCGGTAGAAATTGGGCTGACTTGGTCATTCTATCCACTACCACCCAAATTGAATCATGTTTCTTTTGGGTACAAGGCAAAACCATTATGAAATTCTTGTTCACATCTTTCCACTTCCAAGTAAGAATTTCAATATCTTGAGCTAGACCTCTCGGTCTTTGATGTTCAACTTTCACTTATTGGCAATTTGGACATTCCGCCACTAACTTTGCTATATTCCCTTTCATACCATCCCACTAATATACTTTTCTAAAATTTTTATACATTTTAGTGGATCCTGGATGTATAGAATATCTAGAGCTATGGGCTTCACCAATATCATTTCCTTTAGGCCATCAATATTAGGAACACATAACCGACCTTGGTAATGAAGTAATCCATCACCCCTTTATGAGAAAACCTCAATCTTCGTATCAACCACCAATTTCTTTAATTCAACTAAAATTGGATCCATGTCTTGCTTTGCCTTTACATCCGCTACCAATGATGATTTTGAACCATTTTGAACAAGAATACCACCCTCATTCAAGCCACTCAACCTTACCAACAACTGGGCCAATCGATGCACAACTAACTCCTTTTCATCTTCAACATGAGCAACACTATTCATGGACAACTGACTAAGAGCATCGGTAATAACATTGGCTTTACCCGAATGGTATAACACACTATAACATTAGCTTTACCCGAATGGTATAACACACTTCTATCATAATCCTTTAATAGTTCAAGCTACCTTATTTTCCTAAGGTTCAATTCCCTTTGGTTAAACACATATTGTAGGGTTTTATGGTCGGTAAATATGTCAGCATGCACCCCATAAAGATAGTGACGCCAAATTTTCCATGCAAAACCAATCGCCGCCAATTCAAGATCCTGAGTTAGATAATTTCATTCACACACTTTTAGTTGTCTAGAGGTATATGATATGACCTTGATATGTTGCATCAAAACACAACCCAATCCAACCCGTGAGGAGTCATAATATACAAGAAACCTATTTGTACATTTTGACAATGTCAAAATAGAAGATGACGTAAGATGATCCTTCAATATTTGAAAACTTCTTTCACATTCATCCGACTATTGGAACTTCACCTTATTTTGGGTCAACTTAACCAAAGGCGATGCAATAGATGAAAATCCTTCTACCAACCTTCTATAATATCTGGCCAAACCCAAGAAACTATGAATATCTGAAGGATATAATGGTCCAGGCCAATTTTTTACTGCCTCCATTTTCTTTGGATCAACCATGATACTTGTTGCCACCTGAGCACACGCAAGTGCACATGGTCTTACAAGTAATAAAGTGGCTTCTTTCAGAACCAATTTTTCTCACCGAAAGGGTGCTCTTTTTATTCTGTAGATGCACTCTTGAAAGGAAAGCCTAAATTTTTTATGTAGACCGATCAATCCCACCTTGTTCAAGTGATCGCCTCGAGCCTAGCGAGATATCAGGCATGATTAGTATTTCCAATTGACTAAATTGTTTGCATGTGTTGCAAAAAAGTTGATTTCAATTATATTGTCTACTAAGTTATTGAAACTACACTTAAGAAATAGTTCAGAAATTTAATAATTTGTGATCAAATGAGTAAGTAATTCCAGGGTTGTAGCACTTGCAGATTTCAGGTCTCACATACTTTACTCTAGCATTTAATGGGTCTTTCAATTACTGATTTACAGGGTTGATTTTACAATCATTATCTCCCAACCTTTAATTGCCTACCTCTATTGACAGCTTAACTACATCGTTGAGTTGGGATAGGCATGAACTAACATAGGTGCATTAATTCTATCATCCTATCTATTAACTAAGTAGGCATGAACCAACGCGGAGGTGTTTCTCCACAGTGCAATTTTTCATTTTCTTTTTTAGCAGAATGTTTTCTATCCAGAACAAGGTCCGCAATGAGGACCTAGCGTGGACTACACTATTATGTCCAATAAATTTTAACTGTTGGAATTAAATTTCTATATCTTAATGTGCTCGTACACACTCCAATATGATGCATTTTATTCATATTTTTTCCCAACTTCTTCTTTAAGCAACACTTTTAATCCAATCATCTTTTGAATGTCCATTCTTCAACATTTAGCCCTGAAAGTGTCTAATCATATTGGTTAGCAATATTCATACACAAGTAATCTAAAAATAAATTAAACTATAAGAATTTACTCTCAAACTCTACTATGAACATGGGTTATTTTGGCTATTGGATGCATAAATGAACCCAAGATCAATACTATCACCGGAACCAATGTGACCAATGTATGCCACGGACTTCAACCAAAATTTTCATTTACTAAACATGGAAAACAATTTTTTGTCCCTCAAATTTTTCAACACAATTCTCAATGACCCATATGCTCTTCTTCATTTTGGGAATAAATCAATATATCATCAATTAAAACAACCATAAGTGTGTCTAGGTATGGTTTTAAAATCCGATTTATAAATTCCATAAAAATAGCGAGAGTAATAGTCACCTCAAATGACATAACTAAAAACTCAAAATATCCATACCTTGTTCGAAAATCCCTCTTGGGAGTGTCACAATCCCTCACCCTTAATTGGTGATAACCGGATCGGAGATCAATCTAGGAGAAGTGACTTGCACCTTGGAGTTGATCAAATAAATCATCTATTCTCAGAATGGGATATGTATTCTTTTTGGTGACCTTATTTAATTATTAGTAGTCTATACACATACGAAGCGAGCAATCCTTCTTTCTAATAAATAACATGGGAGCACCACATGGTGAAATACTTGGCCTTATGAAACCTTTATCTTAACAAATCTTTCAATTATTCCTTCAACTACGATAGGGAGGAATAGAGATGGTTTGGGTGTCAGAAAGAAGATCTATACCAAAATTGATTTCCCTTTTGAGAGGAATACCGAGCAAATCATCGGGAAACACATCGGGGAATTCATTTACAATAGGAATTGACTCAATAGAAGGAGCTTCAGAATTTGTATCCCTAATCCATACTAGATGATAAATACACCCCGTTGAAATTATATTTTAGGCTTGTAGGTACGATATGAATTGACCCATAAATATTGAATCATTACCCTTCCACTCAAGAACCGGCTCATTAGGAAATTAGAATTTGACCATACAGGTTCAACAATTAATAGATGCATAAGAAGCATGTAGCCAATCCATGCCAAGAATAACATCAAAATAGGTCATTTAAAGTTCAACAAGATCACAAGTGATTATTTTATGCAAGACCAATATGGGGAAATTTCTATAGACTTTCTTAGCTATAACCGAATCACCAACGGAGGTATAAACCGAAAAAGGCTCTAGCAAGATTTTGGGACATATATCAAATCTTATAGCAAGTCAAGGAATAATAAAAGAAAATATAGCACCCGGATCAAGTAAAGAATAAACATCAAAGTCAAAGACCCGCAACATACCCATAACCACATCGGGAGACTCCTCAACATCTTGCCTGGCTTGGAGGGCATAGAACCTATTTTGGCATGGGCCACCACCTTATTGAGATTGTCCACCTTGAGTAGCTTTCCCTTGAGGACATCCTTCTCTTCCCTTATTAGGGCATTCAGAGATCTTGTTCCTCAGTTTACCACATCCAAAAAAAAGTACCCATACCAAACAAACATTTACCTCCATGGTTTTTCCCACACTTGGGACACTTGGGAAAAGTAGACCCACTAATACCACCACTTTGGGCCTTAGGGTTAGAGACCCTATCTTTATTAAATCTTTGGCCCGAATCTTATGAAAAACCTTGGCCTTGTAACCTTTGGTCTTATTGGAAATGACCTTTACCACCATCGGATTTGGATTGAGAAAACTCACCTTCAAATCGAGCCCTCTTGAACTCCCTCACGTTGCTCTCTTTAAGATTTTCCCCTTCAATTTGTTCAGCATATGTAATGACCCTAGAAATATCCATCTCCTTGATAAGCATAGTGGTTTGGCACTCCTTCATCACCAAATCCGACATACTCGAAATAAACTTACTCATTTAGGAATGAGATTCAACCACCAAAGAAGGAGCATACGTGGACAACTTTGTGAACTTGAGAGCATGTTACCTCACACTCATATTACCTTTCTTAATATTGATAAAATTTAACACCTTCGCCTCCCTTAATTCAAGTGGAAAAAAGTGGTCAAGAAAAGCAACTTTGAAATTCTCTAACCTATGAGACCTTCTTCAACCCTTTAGGCCTTCCATTGATTGTACCATGCTTGAGCAACACTTTTGAGTTGGTAGGCCACCAACTCCTCCTTTTCTTCGGAAGACACCCCCATAATAGCAACAATATTACTCACTTCATCAAAACAATCTTGAGGATCTTCATCAACCTTGGACCCATGAAACTCGGGAGGGTTTATCCTTGAGAAATCCCTAACCCTTAAGGACGTTGTAGACATAATGGGAGGAGCCACTACTCCTTGGTTCAATTGAGTAGTCATGGCTTGGGCTAGCATAGAGATGGTGGTCCAAAACTCCGCATGGGTAACTTGATCGACTAGAGGATCATTAGGAGTTTGAGGGTCTTGTCCCTTACTAGCATCAATCCCTCTTTTACATGGATCTCCTCTTGGAGGTATTTTTTGAAAATTTCAAAGAACAATTGTTTGAGAGAAAAGACAGAGTATATTCTATCGCATGACATAGGTCATGAAAGAAGTGAAGATTTCCGAAGAATCCTTATAGCCTCTTACTCATAAATATAGAACACTTCACACCCCTTAATAATACTTTAATTGATGAGGCATGATGGACTCTCTAGGACACTTTAAAATCTTGTGCTCTGATACCAAGTTTGTCATGACCTGAACTATGGCCTAGCTATGACATGGTGATTAGGATTCCCAAAGAAACCCCAACCAAGCCTCTTAGCATATCATAAGCATATATAAGGTAAGCATTAAGCAGAAACTAATAAAAGTCCAAGATGATATAGCATAACTAGAGAAAATCAAGACAACATAGACTCCTTACACAATATGCCCAACATGCCTCTACATGAGTACATAGGTTGGGACTAGGACATGTTCCTAGCTCACCCTCAAATAAAGTAATGACAAGAGATAGAATAGTCTCACAACATCATCATAGTTCAAAAACAACAATAAAAGAGGGAATGACTCAGCTTGCCCTCGAAGGATGAGGACTCACCACACAAATCTTCAAAATAGATCACCGACTAGCCACAAGAATAGGATGGAGCATCTTTCCCTATATTATAATATAATGTAGGCAATAAAGTATGTGTTAGTACGTGTGAATGTACTAAGCATATAGGCAATGCAATGCATAATTAAATCATATTATGCAATTGACCATTTCAAATATCATGACAAAAGAGATGGTAAAATCATAAGTGAACATGAGGAGGATCAATGCACAATAAATCATAAGAGTATCATATAAAAGTAAGGAGTAGTCATTTAAAATATCATAAGTACCATACATATGACAGAGATAACCATATCCAACAATAAGACTATGCGAGTTGTAACATGAAATCCGATGATCCCCACATTAAGAAGGGGAAGACTACTTTCCAAGGTAGACTCCATATGACATGAGTATGTGTTATATGTGGATCTACTAGCTAGGCCATATTGGCAAACCTACGGTGGTAACATAGTTAAGGGACTAGAGATTGCTACAAAGGACCTCTTGAATCGAGTCCCTGCCTAAAAGTTCTCTCGGTGCTAAGTCAACATCACACGGAATACATATCAATATCATAAATCATACTTGACATAAATCATAAGCTTTTCATAATCATAATTCATAAAACCTGTTCATAAGAATAGCTTATTGTCCTGTGATTTATTTAATGTGGGTGTAGGCCTTTCATCATTATTAATCCTTTTCATAGAAACATCATTAGGGTCTTAAGACACCCTTATTTATAAAACATGCTTCCATACTTGAAATTCCATGATCATAAACTTATACTTGAAAATAAGGTAAAATATGAATAAATGATCAATTGACTTAACAATTATAAAATTGGATTGAAAACATGCATGATCATATACTTTCTATCAAACCAGACATAATTCATAAAGATAAAATCAATTGGAAGTATAATTGAAAATACTCATAATACATATCATGAGCCCTGAAGATCAATGTAGGAAAATTCATAGAGAACTCTTCAATTTCATTCAATAATCATCAATTTATATTAAAATAGACTCATAATTATAACTAGAATCATAATTCATGCAGTTAAAATAGAGATCATAAAACCATTAAAATACATGTTTGAATTTTGATAAAAAAGATGAGAAATTGATTGGGCTTCTTAGGTGAAAGTACCCTAGGATTACATACCCACATACCTTGAGTGAGAAGACCAAAGAAATTTGAAGAATTACGGAGTTTTGATGGAGAGATTGAGATAATTCCTTGAGGAGATTCAATGAAGGCTTTGAGAGTTTTTGTAGAGAGATAATTATTTGAATAGGTGAATTATGGTAGAATGAATGAAATTAGAGGTTTAGGTTAGTCTATAGAGACGAATTAGGTTGTCAAAATGTCTAGCTTTATTAAATAATAGTTAGGGAAAAGTCTAAAATATCCCTACTTTAAAACTAAATTCGGATAGAAAACCACACCCAAGCCCGCGACGCAGACTTGTTCCCTAATAGCCAATTTTGAGCGAATGAGATTTTGGACAGATTTTGACTTGAGAAAAATTTACACTATGGGGGAACAAGTCCGCGACATGGACCTGTGCTCACCCTACTTGAAATATATTTTTTTTAAAAAAATTATCTTTCGATATACAGGTTCTAAAAATCCACCGAGACCATTTTTGGAATGCGTAACCTGATTATATCATATCCCAACCTTCAAATAGTTGGAATATTACAGGTGTAGGATCCATTTTTTATTAAAATGACCTCGTATAGAAATTTCAAATGCGCCATTGAGTCTAGACCATCAAATTTGGTGGGGTAGCATATCTCGTTTGTGCGCATAAGGTTCCAAACTAATCTTGAGCACCCCGTCAAAATTTTGAACTTGGCCAAAAGTGTTGTTGCAGCACTTTGCTGGTGTAGGACACCAATGGACTTCGAATTCGTGAGGCCCTTGGTCGTGACCACCAAGTTCTATCTATTTTCCTTCCATAATTATGTGGTCCCCTCTTAATATGGCAATTAAGGGTTGACTGCGTTGACCCCTTTTTGTTCTTCGCGATTGCGAGGTTTCACCTCTGCGATCGTGATGATCCGCCCGTAAATGGGCCGCGATTATGAGCCTTTGGCTCCACGATCGTGTAGAGTATTTTTTCTGATCTCTTAAATAAGAGACCAGATGTGATCAACCATAATTCTAAAGGTTGAAATAGTGATAAGTATCTCAATACAAGTCTGTTTTGGGTGATTTGAAGATTGGGGCTGTCACGACCCAACCCCGTAGGCCGCGATTGGGGTCCAACCTGGACCCCCCTATGCATATCTATCAGCTACACCTAAGTTGAACCGTGTGTGATGTGACATTATACCCAAAAGCCTCAATAGTTGAAAACTTTTTCATGTACATGTAGCCTCTTTCATTCGTATCATATCATGAAAGGGCACGCGAGCCGACGAGGCTGTCATAACATAAAAAACATTTACAACCTGTCGTATAGGCACAGTCGAAATAAACTTATAAACAACCCACATGTACATATGTCTACAGACCTCTAAGAATAGTAAAAGCAAGATATGGCAGGACAGGGCCTCCGTCGTATCCCTGGATAATTAAATACATATATATTACATGACTAGTATCAAAAGTTAGGCTCCGAAACAGTGGAGCGCTCCCAATATCACTGAGTAGAAACCCTAAGTTAGCGGATCTCCAAACTAAACATCTGTACCTGCGGGCATGAAATGCAGCCCTCGAAGAATGAGGGGTCAGTACGATATATGTACTGAGTATATAAATCATAATAATACATAACTGAGCTGACAACTGAAGTAGGGACGCAGGAAATAAATATAACAGTTAACAAATTTCTCTACCTGCATCTTATGACATGAGGGCATGTATACCTTCCTTACATTCCATACCTGGCCCACTATGGAACTTGGTGCTATAAGTGTGTCACTATATTTCCACATGCATGCCTACAGACTATATCCGACCCTTCAGTAAGGGACTCAATGAAGATGTCATTTTATCATTTATCATGCCCGGCCCTTCATGGGACGCGGTGAATAATCATTGTATCACATATATCATGCCCGGCCCTTTATGAGGCACGATGAATAATCATTTCATCATATATCATGCCCGACCCTTCATGGGACATGGTGAATTTATCATGCCCGACCCTTCATGGGACGTGGTGAATTTATCATGCCCGGCCCTTTATGGGATGCGATAAATTTATCATGCCCGGCCCTTCATGGGACGCTGTGAGTTTATCATGCCTGGCCCTTTATGGGATACGGTAAATTTATCATGCCCGGCCCTTCATGGGACGCGGTGAGTTTATCCTGCCCGGCCCTTCATGGGACGCGGTGAGTGACGTATTAACAACCTGCACGAGTAAAGTAATGAGGAACCATATGCAATTAGTTCATCATCTGAGATTCGATATAACAATCATCATGGACTATCATTTGAGTATTAAAACTATCATCGTCTCACGTATCCTTTAACTTCCATTAGGGGCCACATCGACGGAGTCTCAAGAGTCCTAGGCTTTTATTAAGGTAATACCAAACGGCTTATGCAATTAGAGACACTTGTCATTATAGAGTTCTTAGGCATGGGACCTCATACATTCAATTAGTATTCATCATATAGGGACTCGAGGGTAGCAATTCAACTACTTCAAGAACTTCGATATTAAGAAATGAATAAGAGTTATAGTTCATGCTTCCCATGCATCCGGTTACTATTTCCTGTATAGAAGGCTTGAGGGTGATAGCTCAGCTACCTTAAGAGCCTTAGCATTTAGAAGTGAACACGAGTCAATAGGCTCTACATATATTACCTTTTATCCTATAGAAGCCTTAAAAAGGCAATAGCTCAACTATTACAGGAGTTCCACCATTACGAAATGGATAATAATTATGGACTGTACTCAGAGCTTTACGAATGGAACTATCCCCAAGTTCCATATACAAACCATTCATAACTTATATCTAAGACATGCCAAAATAAAAAAGAATAGCTTTACCTACTTATGCCAAAAACATGCCAAGAGAAGGGATAAGCTTTACATACTTATTCCAAAAACATGCCAAAAGAAAGCTTCACATACCTGTTATGGGTTAGTCGCGTCCATACTCGCTTTGGTACTCCTTTAACCTATTTAACATAGAAGTAATACTAAGGTTAGTAACTTTTGACTTTCCAATTCCTAAATCCACAACCAAGCACCCATAGGAATCAATTCCTTATTCTCCCTTCTCGACTAGTCTTTAACTAGTTAAGGAGTTAACGGAAATTGGGCAGCATCTCTCCTATAATATTTCCTATCCGAATTCTCAATTACATACCTAATTACTACAGCCAACCAACAACAACAACATCCAGCTCATAAACAAGTAAAACATGGCAACATTACACAATATAAACTCCATCCGACTTGCTGAAAATTGTAATACCAAAATAGGGTTTCTAGTCTTTGTTTCGCAAAACCTTTAATTATACAAAACGAGGGGTCGTGTGGCTGAAACTATAAGCACCCACAACCCTTTTAAAATACATTTATTCCCTGCAACACATCATCACACACCTTCAGCATCACCCCACACGCACAACACCCCATTTCAACTACAATTCAACTACGACGACTTCACTTTCAATTGTTTCTATTGTTGAGCATTTACATGACCTTTTTTATACTTCAAGCAGTATAAAAGGTATATAATACCCTACATAAAAACCCCATAAATTCCAAATTTAAAGGAGAAGTCTTACCTTATCCGAAATTAGCCAAAACTTGCCTTGGAACTTCTCTAGTCGCGCTGAAACTGTGTGGACTATTTTCTGTCCTTTTGGTGCTCTCAAAACCCTAAATTCACATTATTCACACCCTCATAAAATTTCCAAATCCTTGAAAAAACGTGGGAGAAGAGAATCAAGCTATAGCTTATCATATGGCTTTCCAAACTTGCTAAAAATTAACTTCGGAACCTCCTTGACGCGGCTGAAATGTTGTGGCTAGTTGTTACTCGTTTTTGCTGCCCTAAAATAGGTAAGTTATGTTATTAACCACCTCCACTTTATAGAAGAATACCTTATCTAATTAATTTATGGAGAGAAATCGGGACTTACCTATTTTTTTCCTCCAAGCCGTCACATTTTTCTCTCTCATTCTAGGGTTTGCTTTTCTTTTTGGTTGCTGAAGTTTAAGTGTAGGAACTGAACTTAAGACATGATATACATGTATATATGTGGTCCTAGGAGGTGACATGTGTCATACCCATAGGGTGATACTTGTCCAGCCCCTATTGGGCCACGAATCTATGCCTTACCCCTAGGCTACCATGTGTCCTTGTGGGCCCCACCTCCCAAGTAGGTGGGTCACCTACTTGACCCTAAGTAGGTGGGTCACCTACTTGATTAAGGTACTTCCACATGTCGCTCTTCCATTGGCTGCCACGCGTCGTCTTTTCCCCTTCCTCGTGGGTTCGTAATCTCATCTTATTTTAAGAGCCTATGTAATCCGTACTACTTAAGCTTGGTATGTCCTCAAGTAGCTCAAGTATGTAAGAGTTCTAAGTTAGTAGCTTACGTAGGTAAATTGAGTCCTACGACCCATTACTTGGCCTCCAATTCCTTCCGGATTCTTATGACTCTATTTTCAACCTTCTCTACTATGGGGTATCACATTTGTCTTTCCTTAAAGTCATTTGATAGAGTCGTAGCTTATCCGGCTCACATGATAATGTCTAAAGAACTTAAGAGACATTCCGAGCTCAAGAGTGTGGGGTGTAATAGGGGCATCTGGAATCTTCGTGGCTACATAGAGGAGTGTTTGGGAATAGTTGAGGAGGCATTGTTTGAGGTAAATATGCTCTTATAGCTGCTGCCATCGCTTGTTATTTTTAAGCTTAAAATTGGGTTTTCTTGCATGTTTGAATTTAGAGCTGTTCCGAACTCCGAATTGTGTCCCATTTTGGAACACAAGTTTAGGGTGGTATTTAGGACCTTTTCACAGAGTCAATTCTATAATTACCAGAGCAGGTCCCATGTTCCCCTTTTTAACTCTGAAACTAGTTTGTCTTCGATTTTGATAAATTTTGTGTTAAATTTACCATAATAGTGTTGTGATTCTAGTTTTGATAGCGTGGTAGAGTTTTGAGGCCATAGAGAAGGGAAAATCTCTAGTTACGAGATTTGTAGCATATGCGATCGGCTTACAGGTAGGCTACAACTTCTCTCTAAGTAGACTGAGCATGATTTAGCATTTATATGTTGATTTTTGTGAATTTAGGGGTAATTGGTGGTTGAGCATGCTAAACTCTTAGAACTCATGCCTTAGTCTCTATTCGGGTACTTCGGGTTATTGAAGCATGTCTATTGTTGTTGTTGATCATCTATACCTTGTGGTGTGCATTTGTGTGGTTTGTTTCTATCGTTGGAAGCATGTTTGGCCTTAGTCTAGGCTTAGACTAGTAATTACCATAGACTTGTGTACTTTTGGAGTCATTAGGTCTTGAAATATCGCTTAGATCCCGGTACTCTGATGTAGCAAACTTGAGTATAATAGTCTGGGCCTTAGCTAGGAAGTAACACCACTTTTGAGAACCTATTGCCCATAATTCCCTTATTTTCATTAGTTCTGGTTAATTAATTCATGATTCAGAAATCAATTCATCGATTTTGGTTAAATAGGGTTCGGGCTAGAGTGATTTATTGATGACGCTCTATTTGGAGGTATTCCTCATGATGCTCAATTAGTCGTTGATCCTAATGTTGATTGATTTGCCTTAATTTGTGGTTCAAGTCCCCAATTCACTCCACCAGGCATGGTTCAAATAGTGTAAACGCACATAAGCCAAATAAGGGAAATTTACCAATGATCATGTCCTGTCCATCTTAATCATCCCTCTACCTCATAGCATAAGCTCTTGTAGTAGCCCTTGACCCACTAGCTTGATTTTCTCCACTTGCCCCTGCTGCTAGGGTCTTTTTAGGTCTTTCACCTCTATTAGTTTGAGGAGGATTAGTAGAAGGCTTCTGATCTGAGCCTTCAATGTGCAAGGAAGGAACATGATTAGGATTAGGACAATCCTTCATTTTATGATCAAAGCTCCCATAATTAAAACATGCACTAGAGCTCTCCTGAAAGTACCATAATGATTCTTTCCACATTGTGCATGAGTGGGAACGTGAGTCCTGCCTTATCCATAATTAAGAGTGCTAACTGTAAAAAAAATTGATTCTGATTATGTTGAGCTGGCCTGTTAACACTACCAACTTTAGAATCATCAAACCTTCCCTTTTTAGATGGACCTCCAAAATCTGATCTAGGCTTTTAGAATTTGTTTTTATGTCTACTAGCTTCTTTCTTATCAAATTTTTCCCAAGTAAAAGCAACAGAAACTAATTTGCAAAAGTTCTCATGTTGCAGGATTGCCACATTCTTTCTGATTGAACCATTCAAACCGTCTTCAAATCTCCTGCACTTATCTTTTTCTTCATTAATAATACCTCTAATATAACGAGAAAGTATGAGAAACTTCTATTGATATTCATCAATAGACCTGCCCCGTTACCTTAAATTTATAATCTCATTTTTCTTTGCATCACAATAAGCAGGTAGGACATACTTTATACAAAATTCTTTGACAAAATCATCCTAAGTAAGAACCAGAGGTTTTATCGTGGCATTTGGAACACTTACCCACCAATCATAAGCATCCTTTTGTAATAGTGAGATAGGATACATAAATTTGTCAACATATGAACACTTCAGCTATTCAAACGTCCTCTCCATGCACTCCAGCCATTATTCAGTATCAGTGAGATCAACAGTGCCTTCAAACTCAACTCCACCCATTTTTCTCATTTTCTCAAGGTTTATCCCATTGGGATCATGCATAATTTCAACCATGTGGTGGAAGAATTCAACAATCTATTGGAAAGAAGGATTCATAACCTGAGTACTATGACTCATATGAGGATGTGGACTAGCTCTTACAACTTGATAATTTTCCACTTCATACCCACTAGTACAAGGGACATATTAATCTTAGGAATGTTTTCCAACCCCTACTAGTGCATGAGGTTGGGAAAGAGTCACTCGAATATTTACGAGCAGCTTCCATAGGTCTATTACAAGAAGTGACCATAACTTAATTCCTTCAAATAGGATGATCATATTGCGTTAGGGACGTGTACATGATGCATATGAAATCTACATGCATTAAAGATAATATTAACCATGTACGTGACCACATAATAGAGCCAAACTTTCAAAAAAGAAGCAAGTATACAAGCAAATCACAATAGAAGTCCTAGAACCACAAACCTAGGCTCTGATACTAATATTTGCAGCGACCCTCTTGGGAGGATGCCACTTCTTAAAAATAAACTTATATAATACTTGCAAAATTTTGAAGAACCTTAACATAAGACATATTAATCATAATCTAGTAGTGAAATTAGTTAATTTAAAAGTGTTAAAGGTATAAAAAACTGCCTTTTAAAAATTTATTTGATCTAAAATGCAACCAAATAAAACTTCCAATTTATGGTGGAACAACTTTTCAAAATAATTTAAGAAAATACTTTATGATTTCCATGTATCATTCCATACCACTACAGTTCATGTTATAAACTATTCCCAATATTACGAGTACCAAAGTAAACTGTTCATACTTCTTACAAATATCTCCAAGTCAAATAGTAAATTTAGTACATTACAATATGTCACGATCCAACTCCATAGGTCGTGATTGGTACCCGAGTTGGGCACTTATACGTACCCTTAGCCCCACTTAGCATGTTAGCAGAATAAACAAAAGTAGAAATTAAAAAGGGGTCGCTAAAGAGCGCATGAGAACAGATATAGCACAAGAGGGACGTTAAGGCCATCACAGACCATAAAGCCCAAAACATATATACATAAACCACATCACAAGTCTACAGACCTCTACAGAATAATAGCCTAGTCATATGATGGGACAGAGCCCCATCGTACCCTTAACCAATATGTACAAATGTACAACAGAAAAGTTAGTACCAAAATAGGGGTCCAGACAAAGGAGTACTGCCAACCAACAGGGTGGATGTCCTAAGCGAGCGAATTAGAAAATCGAGTGTCTGTACCAGCGGTCATGTAATGCAGCCCCCCGAAGAAAGGGGGTCAGCACAGATAATGTACCGAGTATGTAAAGCATGGACTGTAATAGGTAAAGCCATTACTAGAATAGAAGGTGCAAACATGAGCAAAATATCCAAAATATCAAAATGTTTTTCATAACCACAGATAATGTATGCAGAAAAACGTATGCCATATCCGGCCCCATTATGGGACTCGGTGAACAAATCATGGTTGCCTCCCCATCACTGGCGCCACAGCACATCATAACTCCAGAGTAGGGAATATCTCTGTATTAGATCATATCACATCAGATGGTCATATCAGATCATATCATATGTGTACATGGTACATCATAACTCCACAAAACCCAAGTACAGGTCGTACCTGCCCTCTCACGTTAGGGCACAGTGAATAATGCATAAAAGTACGCACGATAATAAAACCTGCCCCTGGCTCGGTGAAGGAAGCATTGAGGCATCCACGAGTTGAGTAATGAGAAACTAAATGCACTTTAAATCATTTTTGAGACTCGATAGAGTTAACAAAATGAGCTATTATTCAAAAGTCAAGACAAGAGTCGTATCAAGTAGCTTTTGAATATCACTATGAGTTATATCCAAATAGAACTTTTAGAATCATATACACATATCTAGGTACGATAAAATATCCTTTGGAAAATCAAGAAGTTGGCCATCTTAGCGGCTCTACGAATAGGAACTTTCTTAGATTCATATAAAGTCATATACTTGTTTCATAAAAACAATGCAAAAAAGGAAAATTAGCTTTATATACTTATGTCAAAACATGTCAAGATAAAGAACGGTTAGCTTTACATACTTATGCCAAAGACATGACAAAAGAAGGAACAGTTAACTTTACATACCTCTTACGAATTACTCCAAATACGTTCTCCTCGTCGTCTCTTGAACCTATTTAACATGAAATTAATACTATGGTTAATGACCTTTCACTTTCCAATTCCAACTCTACAACCAAGTCTCCATAGAGGTCATTTCCTTATCCATTTCCCTCACTAGTTCATTACTAGTTCCTAAGTTACTAAAAATCGGGCAGCATCTCCCCCATAGCTTCAACATCCCCGAGATTTTAACTCAGTCACCATGTCAACAACCATACCAAAAAAAACAACCAGAAGCATATATACAAGTAAATCACTTCAAGATTACTCAATACAACTCCAAACCACTAGCTCAAAACTATGATATCAAAATAGAGTTTTTAACCTTTATTTCAAAAAACCTTTTACCATACGAACCAGAGGGTTGTGTGACCGCAAAAAGCAAAACCCACACCCGTTTTTGAGTACCTTTCATCCCTGAAACACGCAATTAAACCAACCCCAACCTGTAGCACCACAACAACAACACACTACTAGACTTCGATTTACCTACTACGACATCAATTTAGTTTATTTCTAACGTCTAGCATACTTATACCTTTTTCCACTTCCAGCCTCACTTAAGACATGTAATATACCCTATAACAACATCATAAACTTCAATTTTAAAGGGAAAGCCTTAACTTGCCCAAAACTCACCAAAACTCTCCTCGAAAGCTCTTCTAGCGCGACTGAAACTTTGTGGCTGTTTTTTATCCATTTTGGGATGATCCAAACCATAAATTTATATTAATAAAACCTTCATACCTTTGTGGTATACCCCATATAATTAATTCACAGAATGAAATCGGATAACTTACCTCTTTCTCCTCCCAAAACCGTAGCTCTCTTTCTCTTCTAGCTAGAGGTTTCCCTTCTCCTCTTTTATAGAATTTTCTTGATGAGGATGAAGTTAAAGGATAAGTATGAGCCTAAAAAGTCATAAAATATATATATAGAGGCCACTTTAGGAGGGGACATATGTCATCCCCTAAGTGGTGACACATGTCAAACCCTAAGTAGTGACACGTGTCAAGCCCTCATTGGGCCAACACATCCCTTCCTCCAATCATGGGCTGCCATATGGCATGTGGGGCCCACCCTCTTGATCCAGTTGCTACCACATGGCACTCTCTCATGATTCCACATGTCACCTTCTTTTTCCCCTCGTGGGTTCATAATCTCATCTTCTTTTACAAATCTATGTAATCCTTGCTACGTAAGCTTGATACGTACTCAAGTAGCTTAAGTATGTAAAATTTCCAATTTGGTAGCTTACCTATGTAACACATCCAAAGTAATAGATTACACAAGTAAGTTGGGTCCTACGACTCACTACTTGGCCTCCACTTCCTTCTGGATTCCTATAACTTTATTTCCAATCTTCCCTGCCATGGGGTATCATATTCTCCTTTTCTTAGAGTTGTTTGATAGTGTTATAGCCTATCCGGCTCTAATGGTAACTTCTAAGAAGCTTTTAGTAACTTAGGAATATTTCAAGAAACTTAAGAAGCTTAAGAATTTATTTTTTTAAGAAACTCAAGAACCTCTCAAGGTACCAAAGTCTTTCGAAGTGCAAAAGTACGGGGTATAACATCCTTCCCCCCTTTAGAGAATTCGTCCTCAAATGTGAACCCAAACCTTCCTCTAGATCTTATAATGACTATATGGAGAGTTTCTCTGTCCCATTTCCATAACATATACTTTCATCGAGCAATCAATATTAGAGTTCCAAAGGTTAGAATTACTTGTATATATAGGGAATAGGTACGGATACTTGTGTTTCCTTTCCTCTTTCACTTCTCAGGGGGTCACCCATCCTAGTACTACTATCACTCAAGCACGCTTAACTTCAGAGTTTTGATGGGATCCGGCGCGTTAGTGCTGGTATGATTGCATCCATCCATTAAGGTCTCTACTAATGGTTCCTCACATGGTCTCAGATACCGCATCTTCTATCTGTTTATTGTTGGCCTCGAGATCCATCCATCCCTTATGGGATCTCGTTTGATGTTTAAGCGTTCCTATTTACATAAGATAGCGTCAGTTGATTTTCTCTTACGCTTGTATTTCTATTGTCCACTTCCCCCTTTTAAGGTGTACCATGTCATCCTCTGTTTATTTTCAACTATTCACGCACAAATGATTCTGTTCCAACCCCTTACATACTGCACCATGTCTACACCTTTTGTTAGATCATCTATACTTTAGGTTGCCCCTGTAAGAAACCTTAGTACAATCATGGGGTGCTTAGAATTCTCAATAAATAGTACACACTCTAGTCCAAGTACTGGTACTCGAGTCATATAACTAATATAGTAGTATAGCCGAAGCCACATTTCATTCATCCCAATCAGTACGTTACTAGTGCTTATAATCGTGTCCGATTCTCCATTCGGGGGCACTTATACTCTGATGACACGTGTTTCATATTTTGTTATCACCTTTTTTTTCCAAAGGATACCACTTGTTCCTTTAATAATTTCACAATGCCTCAGTTGTTTTGCAATTTTCCATTCCCTATCCTTAAGGGATCCCACTATTTCCAAAGTGGAGGTACATATACACAATACCCCTTTCTGCTTCATGAGCTTTCATTCTTATCGTGTACCCTATGATAACTCCTAATCTTACTCATAATCACATTCTTTAGTTACTTCTTTACTAGGCTCTACGTACTTCCATGATGATCCTCATTATATTCACACTATATTCTGCCATGGTCAATCCCGAAGGGTAATATTTCTTAACTTTTATTCATGATCCTTACTCTGGGCTAATTCCACCTGGTGGAGAAAGCGTACTTAACCCCTTATCCTTCCTCGTTATTCTCATCCTTAATACCTCGCAGGCTGCCTTATGTCATTCATATCCATCACCATTCTTCTCACCATATTAGTATTGACCTTCTACTTGCCACCCATATCACAATTAACTTATTTCCCTAAGTCACTTGTACTCCTAGTTTAGTCGGATCTTATCGTTACTGTGGATACGATCTCTCAAGATATATTATGACCTTATATCTCATTCTTATTCTATTTCCAAAAAATAATTCGGCAAAGTTTCCTCTATATTCCTTACTATACTAAACCTGCACTCAGGAAATGCCAACAATGCCTCACAAGGACAATACATATATATTCATATCACGGCCTCACAGGGCGCCTAATATCAACAATAGTATAAATTGATGGACTTACCTCGTATGTCCAACTCAAACTCTTTACTTTTTCCCCTCGTGGGTTCATAATCTCATCTTCTTTTACAAATCTATGTAATCCTTGCTACGTAAGATTGGTACGTACTCAAGTAGCTTAAGTATGTAAAATTTCCAAGTTGGTAGCTTACCTATGTAACACATCCAAAGTAATAGATTACACAAGTAAGTTGGGTCCTACGACTCACTACTTGGCCTCCACTTTCTTCTGGATTCCTATAACTTTATTTCCAATCTTCCCTGCCATGGGGTATCATATTCTCCTTTTCTTAGAGTTGTTTGATAGCGTTATAGCCTATCCGGCTCTAATGGTAACTTCTAAGAAGCTTTTAGTAACTTAGGAATATTTCAAGAAACTTAAGAAGCTTAAGAATTTATTTTTTTAAGAAACTCAAGAACCTCTCAAGGTACCAAAGTCTTTCGAAGTGCCAAAGTACGGGGTATAACATCCTTCCCCCCTTTAGAGAATTCGTCCTCAAATGTGAACCCAAACCTTCCTCTAGATCTTATAACGCCTATATGGAGAGTTTCTCTGTCCCATTTCCATAACATATACTTTCATCGAGCAATCAATATTAGAGTTCCAAAGGTTAGAATTACTTGTATATATAGGGAATAGGTACGGATACTTGTGTTTCCTTTCCTCTTTCACTTCTCAGGGGGTCACCCATCCTAGTACTACTATCACTCAAGCACGCTTAACTTCAGAGTTTTGATGGGATCCGACGCGTTAGTGCTGGTATGATTGCATCCATCCATTAAGGTCTCTACCAATGGTTCCTCACATGGTCTCAGATACCGCATCTTCTATCTGTTTATTGTTGGCCTCGAGATCCATCCATCCCTTATGGGATCTCGTTTGATGTTTAAGCGTTCCTATTTACATAAGATAGCGTCAGTTGATTTTCTCTTACGCTTGTATTTCTATTGTCCACTTCCCCCCTTTTAAGGTGTACCATGTCATCCTCTGTTTATTTTCAACTATTCACGCACAAATGATTCTGTTCCAACCCCTTACATACTGCACCATGTCTACACCTTTTGTTAGATCATCTATACTTTAGGTTGCCCCTGTAAGAAACCTTAGTACAATCATGGGGTGCTTAGAATTCTCAATAAATAGTACACACTCTAGTCCAAGTACTGGTACTCGAGTCATATAACTAATATAGTAGTATAGCCGAAGCCACATTTCATTCATCCCAATCAGTACGTTACTAGTGCTTATAATCGTGTCCGATTCTCCATTCGGGGGCACTTATACTCTGATGACACGTGTTTCATATTTTGTTATCACCTCTTTTTTTTCCAAAGGATACCACTTGTTCCTTTAATAATTTCACAATGCCTCAATTGTGTTGCAATTTTCCATTCCCTATCCTTGAGGGATCCCACTATTTCTAAAGTGGAGGTACATATACACAATACCCCTTTCTGCTTCATGAGCTTTCATTCTTATCGTGTACCCGATGATAACTCCTAATCTTACTCACAATCACATTCTTTAGTTACTTCTTTACTAAGCTCTACGTACTTCCATGATGATCCTCATTATATTCACACTATATTCTGCCATGGTCAATCCCGAAGGGTAATATTTCTTAACTTTTATTCATGATCCTTACTCTGGGCTAATTCCACCTGGTGGAGAAAGCGTACTTAACCCCTTATCCTTCCTCGTTATTCTCATCCTTAATACCTCGCAGGCTGCCTTATGACATTCATATCCATCACCATTCTTCTCACCATATCAGTATTGACCTTCTACTTGCCACCCATATCACAATTAACTTATTTCCCTAAGTCACTTGTACTCCTAGTTTAGTCGGATCTTATCGTTACTGTGGATACGATCTCTCAAGATATATTATGACCTTATATCTCATTCTTATTCTATTTCCAAAAAACAATTCGGCAAAGTTTCCTCTATATTCCTTACTATCCTAAACCTGTACTCAGGAAATGCCAACAATGCCTCACAAGGATAATACATATATATTCATATCACGGCCTCACAGGGCGCCCAATATCAACAATAGTATAAATTGATGGACTTACCTCGTATGTCCAACTCAAACTCGTTACACTTTCCTGTCTAATTTTCTTTCAATTTTCAACTTTACATTTCAATCATATTTCAATCTTCTTACCTTACCCAGCATGCTTCTTCCGCACCATTACTTACTTGTATACTGTGTAGCTTCCAACATCATCCATCACTTTCTTTTGTCGATATTGTTCTTCAGCTGAAACCAAAGGTTAGAAAAAAGGAATTTAATTTCCTATAGTTGGTCTCTATCTCATGATCTAAGACAAGAAAGAAAGATAAGATCCTAAATTCCCTATAGCCTCCTATTTATAGATGTGGTGCACCACACACCGATAAACCGGACTCTACTAGACACGGTCTATAGACATTTCGAGGACCAAACCGCTCTGATACAACTTTTATCATAACCCAACTCCGTAGGCCATGACTGGTGTCCGAGTTGGGCACCCATACGTACCCTTAGCTCAACTTAGCGTGTTAGCAGAATAAATAAAAGTAGAAATCAAAAAGGGGTCGCTAGAGAGCGCATGACAAAAGATATAGCACAAGAGGGCCGTTAAGGACATCACAGACTACAAAGCCCAAAACATATATACATAACCCACATCACAAGTCTACAGACCTCTACAAAACTATAGCCTAGTCATATGATGGGACAGGACCTCGTCGTACTCTTAACCAATATGTACAAATGAACAACAAAAAAGTTAGTACCAAAATAGGGCTCCGGACAAAGGAGCACTGCCAACCAACAGGGTAGATGTTCTAAGCAAGCGGATCAGCAAACTGAGCGTCTGTATCTGCGGGCATGTAACGCAACCCCCGAAGAAAGGAGGTCAGTACGGATAATGTACCGAGTATATAAAGCATGGACTGTAATAGGTAAAGCCATTACCAGAACAGAAGGTGCAAAAATGAGCAAAATATCCAAAATATCAAAATATTTTTCATAACCACAGATAATGTATGCAGAAAAACGTATGCTATATCCGGCCCCATTATGGGACTCGGTGAACAAATCGTGGTTGCCTCCCCATCACTAGCGCCACAGAACATCATAACTCCAGAGTAGGGAATATCTCTATAGCAGATCATATCACATCAGATGGTCATATCAGATCATATCATATCATATCATATATGTACATGGCACATCATAACTCCACAAAACCCAAGTACAGGTCGTACCTGCCCCCTCACGTTGGGGCATGGTGAATAATGCATAAAAGTACGCACGATAACAAAACCTGCCCCTGGCTCGGTGAAGAAAGCATTGAGGCATCCACGAGTTGAGTAATGGGAAACTAAATGCACTTTAAATCATTTTTGAGACTCCATAGAGTTAACAAAATGAGCTATTATTCAAAAGTCAAGACAAGAGTCGTATCAAGTAGCTTTTGAATATCACTATGAGTTATATCCAAATAGAACTTTTAGAATCATATACACATATCTAGGTACGATAAAATATCCTTTGGAAAATCAAGAAGTTGGCCATCTTAGCGGCTCTACGAATAGAACTTTCTTAGATTCATATAAAAGTCATATACTTGTTTCATAAAAACCATGCAAAAAAGGAAGATTAGCTTTATATACTTATGTCAAAACATGTCAAGATAAAGAACGGATAGCTTTACATACTTATGCCAAAGACATGACAAAAGAAGGAACAGTTAACTTTACATACCTCTTACGAATTACTCCAAATACGTTCTCCTCGTCGTCTCTTGAACCTATTTAACATGAAATTAATACTATGGTTAATGACCTTTCACTTTCCAATTCCAACTCTACAACCAAGTCTCCATAGAGGTCATTTCCTTATCCATTTCCCTCACTAGTTCATTACTAGTTCCTAAGTTACTAAAAATCGGGCAGCATCTCCCCCATAACTTCAACATCCCCGAGATTTTAGCTCAGTCACCATGTCAACAACCATACCAGCAAAAAAAACCAGAAGCATATATACAAGTAAATCAATTCAATATTACTCAATACAACTCCAAACCACTAGCTCAAAACTATGATATCAAAATAGAGTTTTTAACCTTTATTTCAAAAAATCTTTTACCATACGAACCAGAGGGTCGTGTGACTGCAACAAGCAGAACCCATACCCATTTTTGAGTACCTTCCATCCCTGAAACACGCAATTAAACCACCCCCAACCTGCAGCACCACAACAACAACACACTACTCGACTTCGATTTACCTACTACGACATCAATTTAGTTTATTTCTAATGTTTAGCATCCTTATAAACTTTTTCCACTTCCAGCCTCACTTAAGACATGTAATATACCCCATAACAACATCATAAACTTCAATTTTAAAGGGAAAGCCTTAACTTGCCCAAAACTCGCCTCGGAAGCTCTTCTAGCGCGACTGAAACTTTGTGGCTGTTTTTTATCCATTTTGGGATGCTCCAAACCATAAATTTATATTACTAACACCTTCATACCTTTGTGGTATACCCCATATAATTAATTCATGGAAGGTAATCGGAGAACTTACTTTTTTCTCCTCCCAAAACCGTAGCTCTCTTTCTCTTCTAGCTAGAGGTTTCCCTTCTCCTCTTTTATAGAATTTTCTTGATGAGGATGAAATTAAAGGATAAGTATGAGCCTAAAAAGTCATAAAACATATATATAGAGGCCACTTTAGGAGGGGACACATGTCATCCCCTAAGTGGTGACACATGTCAAACCCTAAGCAGTGACACGTGTCAAGCCCTCATTGGGCCAACGCATCCCTTCCTCCAATTATGGGTTGCCATGTGGCATGTGGGGCCCACCCCTTGCTCTGGTTGCTGCCACATGGCACTCTCTCATGCTTCCACGTGTCACTCTCTCATGTTGCCATGTGTCACCTTATTTTCCCTCTCATGGGTTCGTAATCTCATCTTATTTTATTATTCTATGTTATCATCGCTATGTAAGCTTGGTACGTACTCAAGTAGCTTAAGTATGTAAAATTTCCAAGTTGGATGCTTACGTATGTAACATATCCAAAGTAATAGCTTACACAAGTAAGTCGGATCCTACGACTCACTACTTGGCCTCCACTTCCTTCCGGATTCCTATAACTTTATTTCCAATCTTCCCTGTCATGGGGTATCACATTCTCCTTTCCTTAGAATTGTTTGATAGCGTTATAGCCTATCCGGCTCTAATGGTAACTTCTAAGAAGATTTCAATAACTTAGGAATCTTTCAAGAAACTTAAGAAGCTTAAGAATTTTTAATTTTTTTTAGAAACTCAAGAACCTCTCAAGGTACCAAAGTCTTTCGAATTGCAAAAGTACGGGGTATAACACAATACTTGGATTTACAGTCCCCAAAACAACAAAACATGTCACCAAATTTAAGTTACAAACCATAATGTCCTTATCAAACTAGCATTCAAAATTACATATAAATGTACAACCCATGGATCATATACACCAAGAATACTAAAAAATTTAGAAAACTATATGTAAATGTGATCTTCCTTAAAGATCCCAAAAAACTCTAACTCCAATGGCCAGCTTCAAGAATCTCCTCGGACATTTTCTAAGATAGAAAATAACTATCGCTAAGCATAAAACTTATGTCACAACCCGATTTCTCAGGTCATGATGGCTCCTACTATAACCCACCAGTAGTAAGTCAATCCTAAACCCGAAATTACAAGTAATGGGTTTGAGAGCAGAAACTAATCATAAATAAAAAATACTAATATAAACCAAATAAATAGGTGGAAGCAAAACCAAAACCTTATATATACAACTAAAGATTCCTCCTAGAACCTAGAGGTCACAAGTATAGAGCTACTACGAAACAAAATATGAGTACAAGTCTCAAAAGTGGACCAAAAATATATACAACAACTACTAGTATCAAAAAGGCAAAAAATGGGTCATCCGTACTGAAGAAGACAAAAATGATCCCAAAATACCAAGTGCCCACCCTAGTCTCCGAAGCTAACCGCAAAAGGCTCGATCTATCCGCGGCGGTAGCTGGTGCTCGGTCCTGCATCACAAAAGTAGATGCAATGTGTAGTATAAGTACCAATACAACAGGTACCCAGTAAGCATCATAGGCCAACTGAGCAGAAAAGGTAAAAACAATACAAAAAAGAGGAATAAGCCTAAATAGAAATCATATTAAGTATCTAAAGTTAAAAGAGTACTATCTAAGAAGACTACAGCTAATTACACCCAACTGGGCCCCATAAGCCCATCTGGAACACTCGTGCGCAAGTTTAAATAAAAAACCGAATGAACCCCCATAAGCCCGTCGAGTGAACAAAAGAGCTACGACTACCAAAGCTAGGAACCAAGAAACTGCGATGCCAAGAATAGAAGAACCATGCAATTTCCAAACCAAGAATCTGCAAGACTCGATGATCTAGGAATTCTTTAGGGATTAAGGCCAAGACTAGGACCCAGATGCTCGCCCAGATATTTAATGTGGTTGAGGTTGGAGCCTTGGATACTCGCCATAACGTATCAGTACGGCCGAGGCCGGGGCTGGGTACTTAGATGCTTACCATAATGCATCGGTACGGTCGAGACTAGGGCTGGGTACCCGGATACTAGCCATACTAGCAAGTCGGTAGAGGCCGGAGCTGGGTACCGAATGCTCCACGATGGAAATTCACAACTGAGGTCGGGGATGGGCACTTGGATATTCACAGATAATTTATCCCATGATATCGAATATTCTCTTTTTCAACTGGACGCTAATAGTTTTGAGAATCACCTTCCCAATGAATCAACTGATATACCACCAAAGTTAGAACAGAATGATCACAAAGTCTAATATTTCCAACGCATCCTGAAAGTCGCAATCATGCTGAGTTATGGATGAGGGTATTCTTAAGAGAAAGGTTACCGCCTAGCAAAGGCCAAACTGTCAGGCACTAGCCTGCTACACAATCCTACAAGGAACTAAGCCCGGTAGAGTGACATCGGGGCATCTAAAGGAAGTTCACAACCTATACTAAGGCCAACATGCTCCACCATGACAACAATGTAAGGTTCAACTCATCTTACAATACTAACAAATAACGGAAAGGAACACCTATTTCCAATTACCCAAAAAACCCAATAAAACGTTAAAACATGATTTCTAACACCTAAGATATAAAAATAAGCTACCCAACCCAAATTTCATCTATATCAACATGCTTTCACATATTCCAGCACAATCTAAATGAAGGAAAGTCGTAGCCTACCTAAACTCTAAAAATGTGCTCTCCAGGTAACTGTGTCAGAGCTTTTCCCATACGAACGTCCTCAAAACTTTATCATGCTGTCAAAAATAAAATGACAACATCATTATGGTTGTGTAGACACTGATTTTATAATACTTGGAGACGGACCAATTTCGGAGTCTAAAATGGAAAATATGGGACTCGCATCTAGAATTCTAAAATTAACCCCAAAAATAGGTTCTAAATAGCACTCCAAGCTCGAGGATCAATTTACAACACAATTCAGGATGTAAAAATAACGCAAGACGATCATGCAACAAATTCCCATATTTTAAAGCTAAGAACACAATAAGGCAGAATCTTTAATCAGTGATTCCTCAAAAATGAAACTCTTTCAATCAAAACAAATTACGCAATGGCGTTCCTTGAGAAAAACCCCACAACTTAGCTTCCAAAATCACTAAAAATAGAGCTCAAATGACCAAGATACAATCCACTAACATTCACTAAAACTCCAATCCGAAAATACCAAAATCAATAGCTAGTTTCATAAATTTACCTAACATGAAGCCTCCCCTAAAGATTCCTAGTGCACCAATGAAATTCTGACGTTCCATCAACTCTGAAATCGCCAAATTTGAGCTTGAAACAAAACAGAAATCGAGGTTGAAATTAGGAAGTGATGCTGAAATTTCGTCCTTGGTCTTTTATTAGAAGACCAAGATTTGGCCTTCGCGAATGCGGCCTAATTGGCCCGTGAATACGGAGGTCAGAGATGGTGTCCTTCGACATGGTAAGCGGTCCGCGAACGTTGAAAAAAAAGCCTCACACCTCTGCTAAAGCGGCCAAGGCCTCCGTGTTTGAACGTGGAAGCAAAACACATATACCTCCGCTA
Organism: Solanum dulcamara; assembly: GCF_947179165.1. Lineage (NCBI taxonomy): Eukaryota > Viridiplantae > Streptophyta > Magnoliopsida > Solanales > Solanaceae > Solanum > Solanum dulcamara. The sequence continues at coordinate 9,139,077 of NC_077247.1, read as the reverse complement.
ATGCGGAGAATAAGGACCTGGGTTTTCGCGAACGAGGCCAAGAGCCTGCGATCACGGAGAACAAATTCTCCTGCACCAGATATTAGCTAAAAAGCAGAACTTTCTCAACTTCAAATATTCTTATGGGGTGGTCCAAATTCTTTTGGAATCCCGTGCATATAAACGAGATATGCTACACCACTAAATTCGATTTTTTGGACTCAATAGCACAGTAAAAAATTTTATATGAGGTCATTACGACTGAAAGAGGGTCCCAAGGGCCATTTTGAACCAAATTCTACAACGGGCCTCGGGATTAAACTAGAAGCCTCGAAAAGCAAATGAAGGGTCATTCTAGATAAAACTCGACATTACAGAGCTCACCGCACTATTAGAATTTTCATCTGAGTGCATTTTCCAAGAATGTTAATCAAAGTGAACTCTGGGCCAAATTTCAAAGGCAAAAGCGTAAAATGGCCTCAAACTCATACCAGTTGCCTCGGTACTCATGCCAACCATGCTACTAGCCTAATTTGGGCATTTCAGAGTTGATAGAACTGTTAGAATTCCGTTCTGAGGTCATTTTCCTGAAGTTATGACCAAAGTCAACTTTTCAAGTTTTAAAGGCTTAAAAAAGGAAATGGGTCTAAAACTCAAACGAACAACCAGCCAACCGAGCTACCAGCGCCAGCAGGTTATAAATGACCTGGGATGCTATAGGAATGCTCTAAACGATAGAACAAAAGCAGTATTAGGAAAATCACCTGGAGGGTCATTACAACATCCACTACTAAATGAATTTTCGTTTGTAAAAGTAAAGACAAATATATACTTGAAGGATCAAATAAGCTGGGGAACTGCTCCTGCATCTCCTACTCAATCTCCCAGGTAGCCTTCTTGATCGAATGGTGGTTCTACTAGACCTCAACCCAAGGAATCGAGCTAGAAAGAAACTGGCAAACATCTCTGGCTAGAATAGCAACCGTCTCCTCAACAAAAGTCAAGCGATCATACAACTCAACTGAATCATACCAAAGTACATGGGACTCATTTGGGATGCACCAGCGCAACCTAGAAATATAGAAAATAGGGTGTATAGCTAAAAATGCTGGAGGTAGAGCCAACTCATAAACAACCTCTCCAACTTTCCTCAAAATCTCAAAAGGCCCATTATACCTGAGGCTAAGCTTACGCTGCCTGTCGAATTTCATCACGCCTTTCAAGGGTTACACCTGTAAGAACACTTGATCTCCAACCTCAAAGTGCAAGGGTTGGCGCCAGCGATCAGCATAACTCTGGTACCTACTCTAAGCTATCCTCAACCTATCCTGAATAACACTGACCCTGGCTATGGAATCCTGAAGAAAATTGGTATTATACGGCCCATACTCTGAAGACTCAAACTAACCAAATGGAGTGCGACAATGCCTACCACACAAGGCCTCAAATGGGGCCATCTAAATACTAAAGTGGTAGTAATTGTTGTACGCAACCGCCAAAGAAAAGTACTACTCTCAATGACCCTCAAACTCTAATACACAAGATTGCAACATATCCTCTACAACCTAAATAATATGCTCTGATTGGCCATCGGTCTATGGATGAAATGTCATGCTAAAATCAACTCGGGTGACCAACTCTTTCTAAAAGACTCCAGAAACTAGAAGTAAATTGAGACCCTTTATTTGATATAATAGACACTGGTACCCCGTGAAGACGAACTACCTCCTGAATATAGATCCAAGTTAGATGCACTGCAGTGAAAGTAGACCGCACTTGCAGGAAGTGTGCTAACTTGGTCGATCGATCAATAGTGACACAAATACCATCACAACCTCTGGGTGTCTGAGGTAATCCTATCATGAAGTCCATGGTAGTCCGCTCCTATTTCCACTTGAGAATGGGTAATCTATGAAACACTCCACCATCCCGCTAATGCTTGGGCTTAACCTACTGGTAACTCAAATAATAGGATACATACTCAGCTATATATCTCCTCATACTGTAACACCAATAATGCTACCTCAAATCTCAATACATCTTTGCGGTGCCCGAATAAATAGAGTACTTGGAATTATAGGCCTCGTGAAGGATCAACTAAACAAAGTCTCCAACTCTGGGAACATAAAGTTGGACATCAAATCGTAGTACCCTATCTGAATCTATAGAAGCTTAGCCACACTCGCCTTGCAATAATGACTCCCAAAGCTCTACCAATGCTTCATCCTCAAACTGTGGCCACGAATCTAATCTAATAGAGATCACCGAGCTCCCATAAAAGCTAAAATTAGTCCAGAATTTGAGATGTCCAACCTGACAATCCTATTAGCCAAAGACTGGATGTCCAAGGCTAGGGGCCGTTCCATAGCAGGCAAGTAATCTAAACTATCCATACTTCCCATCTTTCAACTCAAGGCATCCGCTACTACATTTGGCTTACCCAGGTGGTAGAAGATAGAGATGTCATAATCTGCTAATAACTCAATCCAATGCCGCTATCTAGAATTAAGATACTTTTGACTCATAATGTACTGTAATTTGTGGTGATCTGTATATATCTCACAATGGACTACATTTAAGTAGTGACTCTATATATTGAGCGCAAAAACTACTGCCTCTAACTCTAAGTCATGAATGGGGTAGTTGCGCTCGTATGTAATCAAATGCCTGGAAGCATAAGCAATAACTAGGCCTCTCTGCATCAGAACAGACCTAAGGCATACACTAGAAGCATCATGATATACTAAAAAGCCCTCGCCCTCAACTAGAAGAGTTAGAATAGAAGTGGTAGTAAGCAACTTCTTAAGCTTCCGAAAGCTCAACTCACACTCCTCGTACCACACAAAGGGAACATCCTGGGTCAAATGGGTCAATGGAGATGCAATAGTGGAAAAACCCTCGATAAAGCACCTGTAATAGCCAGCCAATATAACGATGCTCTAAATCTCTATGATAAATATAGGCCTATCCCAACCACGAATAGCCTCAATATTTATCGAATCTACAATGATACCCTCATTGGACACCACATGTTCCAAAAATTCCATAAACTCCAACCAAACTCGCACTTTAAGAATTTAGCATAAAGTTGCTGATCTTTCAAGGTCAGGAGCACAACCCTTAAATGCTACGTGTGCTCATTTTTATTTAATGAGTATACTAGTATATCATCGATGAATACAATCCCGAAGGAGTCAAGATAAGGCCTAAATACATGAGTCATAAGGTCCATAAAAGTTGTGGGGGCATTAGTAAGCCCAAAATACATCACAAGAAACTCGTAGTGGCTATAATAAGTCCAAAAAGTAGTCTTAGGAAGGTCGGCAACTCTAATCCACAACTGGTAGTAGCCGAACCTCAAGTCGATCATAGAAAATACGATAGTAACCTGAATATGGTCAAACAAATCATCGATACGAGGCATGGGGTAATGATTTTTCACCCTCACCTTATTGAACTGTTTGTAATCAACACGCATCCGCATAGTCCTATCCTTCTTCTTAACAAATAGGATAAGTTTACCCCATGACGACATACTTGGATGAATAAATCCCTTACCTATGAGATCCTCGAGCTGCACACTGAGCTCCTTGAGCTCTACGGGAGCCATATGGTAAAGTGGTATAGAAATGGGCTTAGTGCCTTACTCCAAATCTATAGCAAAGTCAATATCTCTCTCTTGGGGTAGGCTAAGTAGGTCAGTAAGGAAGACATCAATAAACTCCCTAACCACAAGAACTGAATCGACAAAAGGTGCCTCGCTGGACATATAATGAACATATGTTAAGTACGCCAAACACCTAGATGCAACTAGCCACTAGGCTCGCATGAAGGATATGATCCCAGTTGGTGAGAGACTATAAGCATCCCAATACATGACTGGGGGAATGCCAAGCATGGCTAATGTAACGGTCTTAGCAAAACAGTCCAAAACTACATAATGAGGAAATAGCCAATCCATGCCCAAAATAACATCAAAGTCCAGCATATCAAGTAAAGTAAGGTCTACCTGGGTCTCATGACCCTGAATAGTTACCACACAAGATCTACAAACCTGATCCACTACTAAAGAATCTCCTACCAGGGTCAAAACATGCAATGCCATCTCAAGTGACTCATAAACAATACCCAGACGAGGAGTCTAAATATATAAACACATAGTAATACATTGAACTAGGATCAAATAAAGCTAAAGCAGTCTACTGGCAAATAAGGATAGTACTTGTGATGACATCATCTAATGCCTCGGCCTCTACCTTTTCTGGAGTAGCACAGAAATGGCTCTATCAGCCTTCCCCACAACCATCTACTTTGCCACCTGACCTGCCTCCTTGAGGACCTCCCCGAACACTCTTTTATCCATCATCGCGGACCTGACCCTGATCTCCACCTCTAGGTAGAGGTGATACTATTGTCAATGCTCTAGCCCGGCTAGGGCACTCCCTAGCCTAGTGCTCTAGTGAACAACAATCAAAGCGACCTGAAGCAGAGTGACCTATGATAACTTATCCGCGGTAGGAAGGAATTGAAATCGATGCCCTCGAGCTTTGCCCTGTGGTGGAACCCCCGAATGGGGCTGAATACCCTCAGCTACTGGCAGGGTGGCCTATACCGGCTGGTTGGACTTACCCTTTTGGTACCTATCATGTTGGAACCGTTGGTGGGGTCTATCATAACTATCTTGGCCCTTAGATTAGGACCCACTGTAACTACCCTGAAGCTTAGGTCTCTTATCGCTGCCTCTTTGGGCCTGACAATGAATAATCTCTATGGTGGGGGCATGATCTAATACATCTAGAAAAGAGCGGCCCACAAAAACCAAGTTCTCGATCCCAAACCTCAAGTAGGGCCTCAACCTATGTACAAAATAATGTACCCGCTTGTTGTCAGTGGGTAGAATCATAGTAGCATGTTGATATAGTTGATGGAATCTGGCCTTGTACTCAGCGATCATTATCTGACCTTGCTCCAACTGAGTAAACTGATCCTGAAGTCGATCCCTAATGCTCATAGGGATGTACCAAGCCAAGAAGGCCTCTGAGAACTGATCCCATATCAATGATGATGACCCAGCTGGCATGTCCTATAAATAAGAATACCACCACATCCTGGCTAACCCACAAAATTAGTGAGGGGTGAAGTCGGTGCCTCTAGACTCCACAAAACCTAAGGAGTGGAGGTTCTCCTGGTAGGTAGTTAAAAACTCCATGGTGTCCTCGCCAATGGCTCTAGAAATATTGGGGTTAACAGCCTCTTAAATACCCCCAACATCTTTTGCTCCTGTAATGACATAACACCCTTCAGAACTGCTGGTGAGGGTGCAACAACCGATGAAAGTGGCTGAACCTCAGGTGCTGGCAATACAAACGGATCCCACGGTGATGGCATATCCACCACAGAAGTTGAGGCCTATGGTATAACCCTGATAGCCATGAGTAGCTAAGAAATCGCTGCTTGTAATGCTTGGGTCATCACTGGTACAGCTGGAGGTTGTGTTGCTGCTGTTGGTCCCTCTGGTTGAGGAGGAATAGGGGTATGCTGATGCTCTTCTATATGCTCAGGAGCTACATCTAGGTCGAGAGCTGGTGTTTCTTTCTTGCCTAAGCCACGAGGCCGGCATCTAGGCCTACTCGGCCCTAGTGGATCATCACTACTGGTGGTACCATGCGTACGAATGATCCTTGTGAAAGAGTGAAACAAATGAGTTTTTAAGAAACCAATAAGTCATAATGCTACACGAAATGATACAATCATAGAGAACATTCCTAATGATATCATGTAGCCTCTCAAAGATAAGTTACGGATATATCTGTGAGACTCTACAAGACGTTAGCTCTATACAAATGAGCCTAGGGATCAGATAGCAACTTATCACGATCCAATTTCTCAAGTCATGATGACATCTACTATAACCCACCAGTAGGTAAGCCAACCCGTAAACTCAAAATGACAAGTAATGGGTTTGAGGGAAAAACCAATCATAAATAGAAAATACTAGCATAAACCGAAAAGAAGGTGCAAGCAAAACCAAAACCTGATATATATATATATATATATATATATAACAAAAGATCCCTCCAAAAACCTAGATGTCACAAGTACAGAGCTACTACAAAACAAAATACAAGTAAAAGTCCCAAGAATGGACCAAAAATATATACAACAACTAGCTAGTCTCAAAAAGGCAAAAGATGGGCTATTCGTACTGAAGGAGACAAAAATGATCCCAAAATTCCAAGTGCCCACCCTAGCCTCCAAAGCTGACTGCAATAGTCTCGATCTATCCACGGCGGTAGTTGGTGCTCAGTCAGGCATCATAAAAGTATATGCAGAGTGTAGTATAAGCACCAAGACAACACATACCCAGTAGGCATCATAGGCCGACTAAGCAGAAAAGGTAAAAAAAAATGAAAAAGAAGAATAAGCCTAAATAGGAATTATAATAAGTATCTAAAGTGAAAAGAGTACTATGTAAGAGGACTACAGCTAACTACAACCAACTATGCCCCCATAAGCCCAGCCGGGACACTTGTGCACAAGTTTAAATTAAACCCCAAACGAACCCCTATAAGCTCGTAGAGTGCATAGAATAGCTATGATTACCAAGGCGAGGAACCAAGAATTTGTGATACCAAGAATTGAAGAACCATGCCATTTCCGCACCATGAATCTCCAAGACTTGATGAACCAGGAATGCTTTAGAGACAAAGGCTAGGACTGAGGCCTAAATGCTCGCTCGGATATTCAATGTGGCCGAGGTCGGGGCTTGGTACCCGAATGCTTGCTATAATAGATCAGTACGATCAAGGCTGGGGCTGGGTACCCAAATGCTTGCCATAACACATCATTACGGTGAAGGCCAGGGCTGGGTACCTAGATGCTCGCAATACTAACAAGTCGGCAGAGGCCGAGGCTGGGCACCCAGATGCCCCCTGATGGAAATTCAGAATGGAGGCGGGGGCTAGGTACCCAGATGCTGACAGATAATTTATCCTATGGTGCCGAATATTCTTTTTTTTAACTGGACGCTAATAGTTCCGAGAATCACCTTCCCAATGAATCACCTGATATTCCACCGAAGCTGGAACAGAATGATCACAGAGTGTAATATAACCAACACATCCCAAAATTCGCAATCATGCTGAGTTATGGATGAGGGTATTCTTAAGAGCAAGGTTACCGCCTAGCTAAGGCCAAACAGCTAGGAATATGCCTGCTACACAATTCTACAAGGAACTAATCCTGGCGGAGCGATGCCGGGGTATCTGAAGGAATTTCACAACCTACACTATGGCCAACATACTCCACCACAACAACAATGTAAGCATTCAACTCTTCTGAAACACTAGCAAATAACGAAAAGTAACGCATGCTTCCAATTACCCAAAAAATCCAACAAAATGCTAAAATATGATTTCTAACACCTAAATAACCTATCCAACCCAAATTCCATCTATTTCAACATGGTTTCATATATTCCAGCTCAATCTTAAGAAAGGAAAGTCATAGCCTACTTGAAGGTTGAACACGCACGCTCTAAGTCACTATGTCGGAGCTTATCCCTTCTGAACGACCTCGGAATGCTACCATGCTGTCAAATACAGAATCACAAAATCATTACAATCGCTTAGACACTAATTTTATAATTTTTGGACACAGACTAATTTCGGAGTCTAAAATGGGAAATGTGAGACCCGCATCTAGAATTCCGGAATTGAACCAAAAAATAGGTTCTAAATAGCACCCCAATCTCAAGGATAAATTTAACATAATTTGGGGTGAAAAAACAACACACGACGATCATGCAATAATTTCCCATATTTTTAAGCTAAGAAGACAATAAGGCAACATCTTTAATCAGCGAATCCTCAAAAAAGAAACTCTCTCAATAAAACAAATACGTCATGATGTTCCTTGTGAAAAACCCACAACTTAGCCTCAAAAATCACTAAAACTGGAGCTCAAATGACCAAGATAAATCCACCAAAGTTCACTAAAACTCCAATCAAAAAATACCAAAATCAGTAGCTAGTTTCGTAATTTTACCTCACACGAAGCCTCCCTCAAGATTCCAAGCTCACCAACAGATTCTCCATGAAATTCTCTTAAATTTGGACATTTAAATCACCAAATTTAAGCTTGAAATAAGGGAGAAATCGATGATAAAATTAAGAAGTGATGCTGAAATTTTGTTCTTAGTTGTTTATTAAAAGACCAAGATTTAGCCTTCGCGAACATGGCCTAAGTGGGCCACGAATGCGGAACTCCGAGATGCTGGCCTTCACGAATGTGGAGGCAAAATCTTCACACCTCCTCGAACGTTTCCAAGGCCCCAAGAACACAGAAGCAAAACACACATACCTCCGCGAATGCAGCCATTTCCCCGAGCTTGATCGTGCTCGCCTTTGGTCGACGAGTCACCATTCAGACTTTTACCTCACCAAGTTGGTTTGAATGTTGGCCCATATTTTAGAACTCTTGAGTGATTTAGGGATCTACTCGGCTAGTTGCCAAGTACCCCTTGGAGAGTCTCATCCTTCATTTTTCAATATATTTCCAATTTTTTGGCTTCTTTTTGCAATATAATTTCTTGGTCTTGTCCATAAAACTTCATAGCTGCAAATCAACAATTTAAAATCAGTTATGGACACAAAATAGGAATTGAGGACACTAATTCGTGAAATAACAAGACTTAAATGAGTCAAAATTCCTGACTCATCAACCCCCCCCCCCACCAACTTAAATTTTTGCTTGTCCTAAAGTAAATAAAGAGATCAATCGATTCAACGGCGATGTCTACAATCACTTCTTCTTAAGAATCAACATGAAAGTGCACACAAGGTTAAATCTAAACAGCAATGTTCAATTATGCACTCAAAGCTCCAAATGATGACTAGCCATTATCAATGAGAGTTCATGCTCACAAATGTTTCCTTCAAAAGCATATTTATGCTCAACAAATATATTATAATGCCCTCACATCAAAAATGATTTAATGCTCTCTCAAAGCCAATCAAGGACTAAAATTAAATAATTGAAAGCAACTCTCATTCCCAAAGAGTAAAACATGCCTGATTTTATCCATAGGCTTGCCCGTATTTTCCAACCAACACATCACTTGGCTTATGCAAGATCACAAAGGTCTTTCAATGCTTTTAATTGGGCTGAGGGTAAGGGTATGATTATTTTAATTTAGTGACTTTACCTTCTTTAAGCATGGCTCAAATTCACTTCTTTTCCTTTTCTATCATTCTTCTCATATTCACAAATCATCCTTGGTCTATTCATAGCATACAAAATGTTTGATATAGCTCATTGGACACCACTTTCATTTTCACAACAAAGCACAACGGATACATTTCACTCATTTCATTTCTTTCTTCTCTGTTTTTCTATTTTTTTTATATAGAGGGGTTCTATTTTTTCACCACATGTTTCCAAGAATGAATTTCACGAACTTCTTACTCGGTTTCTTTCCTCATTCCTTACCACACCCGAAACTTAGGCATTTGGCCTAAGTTGACTGTTCAAACAAACACATGTTTCATGAAGGTTGTAGGTGTGAAGGACAAAGAAGATTTCAACAACCGGTTCAAACATTTGTCTTCATATTTCATCTAAACAAGAGGTTACGCTAAAATGGTGCCAGCTAGATTCACACACACTAACAAAGTGGTCATAAAGATATAGCAATTAGGTTCACTCTCAAAAATTTATGCCTAAGATCATTTCTTTCATTCACCAATGCCAATCAATTATACCAACAAGGCAAGTCCTAGGTATCCTCATGCACACTTTTCAAGTAAACCTCTTCACACATGGCATTCTAACACAATCATTGATCACAACTCTACAAATTAAGCTCGTGTGCAACGGTCATTATAAGACTAAAAATTGATATTCGACTAGTCACAATGAGATGCTAAGAGTCACACAAGACTTATGCAACTCAAATTACCTTGTTGGACTCACATAAACACATCATTCATCAAGAGCACTATTCAAGTCATCGATATTGATCATAACCGACACACAAAAGTACAAGAGAACACCAATCATCATATACTTTTAAGCAATTAAGAGCGACACCAAAGAATCACAACCAAAAAAACTTTATACTTTTAAACAAAATGAAAAAGTTATCATTACAACCCAATAGAAATACCGAAAATATTTCAAAATAACTATAACTAGAAACAACTACAACCAAATGAAGAAATAACTGCAATCAAAAGGCTAGGTACCTAAGGTACCTCACCCCCACCAACAAAAATAGTGTAGTTTTCTCAATGCTAAATAGCAACAGAAAGATACAAGAGAGAGAGAATAAGGATCCCTTGGCAGGCTAAGCCTAAGGAGATCACTAGACTGCTAACGCATCTGCAACTGGGCAACAGTTTTCGGTGTCTCTCTTGGAGGACTAGAAGATGATGGTTGGACTGTACTTGGGCCAATGGTAGAGATATCTTCTAGAGAGTGTGCCATGGAAATTTTAAGTTGAACATCCTCTAAATCAGTGAGGCCCTCGTATGTATCCTACCCATGATGCTCCGGCTAACCAAAATCCTTCTCATCCATCTCAGAAAGCTCCAAATCCTCATTACCACCAATATCAACATCAACTCCGGACATAGAAACTGGAGGAACCTCAAAACCATCCCAGACAGCAGGCTCCACATATTCGGTAACTTAGACCGAATGGAACTCAGAACTAGGGACCTCGCGAATATTAATACCTCCCCATAGCATCGATATATATTAGTGGAGTTAAGCTCATCCATGTCCCTCCTCAAAGAAGCATTATTAATACTTAGGGCAGCCAAGCGTACTGAACTACCATTGTCTCGCTCCTACTCCTTAACTCATGCGGTAAGAGTATCCAATTGTAATCCATAGGCCGTTAGCAAAGATCATTGTCCAGTCATCTTCTCCCGAATAAGGATAAAGGTAGCCTCAATGGCTATGAAAATCATAGATAGGAAAGCTACCTCGATTCTCAAGGCCCTCACATATGCCGAATGAGAAAAGTTACCCATCCGATAAATCATGGCTTGTGTCAATGGGGGTCTCGATATGGACGGAGGTGGAGGGAAGTAAAAGTAGACAGGGTAATAGATATACCAGTAGGTGTAGTAGTCAAAGTGAGAGGTGTAGTGTCGCCTTCCAGAGACTCTGTATCCACTACAGGCGTAGTATTATTCGATGTCGGTCTCCTCCTAGCCTCAAAATCTCACAAGTAATTCACCTAGATCCGATAGATATCACTAGATGCAATAAGGGCCTTTCTCATATTAGTTATCTCAATAAATGGGACCGCAGCCCGCTCACACAAATCAATAATCGAAATGGGGAATGGTAGTGAAGTTTGCTGCTGTCGAGCCCATAATAGAATCTCCAAGACAATGATTAAACCTAAGTTCAATCGCTCCCGAGTAATAATATTCCCCAACAATACAAACTTAGGGTGATGAAGAACTAAATCATTGTGGCAAGGCATCAATGTGTTTCTAATAAACCCGAACCAATAACGAGCGGTGATAATAATATCCTTCTTCTCAATCACAACACCCTCCTCAATCCATGGAGATGTAATATCAAATAGAAGTGGGGCCGGACACCCCTTTAAACTATCAAGGGAATAAAGTAGTTTGTCCAAAAATGAATCCTGTTGCAACATTTCACAACCCGTGGCTTTATTAATAACAAAAGTAGGGCAACGGACTATTTTATCATGAACTTCAACTTCCTTGAGAGGTTCCGAAGATATCTCTTTTTTCTTCTTTGGAAGCTGTCGTGCATATGACTTGCAGAAATCTTGTACCCAATTTAGTACGTAAGGAATTTGGCCTCGGGTTAAACACTCAAACTTGTGAAATTAGATTATGCACCAGATACTTGAGTATTAGCGGACAACCACTTCTCTTCAAAGATCATTTGTAACCCAGCTGACTTTAAACTATTTATCAACCAGGGTGCAATAATAGGGACCACCCAAGGTACCCAGGAGCCAAAGGGTCATGTAAAGCCTTAGAACGCATTTCCATACGCATTATTGTTGGAGGGTATGTCTCAGCTAAGGGTGGAGGTTGTGTCTCAGTAATAGGTGTGTGGACTAAAGTAGATTCACCTTTGTCTCTTTTGGAGCTTCTCTATCCTCTGACCAAGATATATTTACATAATTGGAGCTATCATGGGCTTGCCACTCCTCAATACCTTCGGCTTGTCCTTTCCATTATCTTTGTCACTCACACACTTAGATAGGCATTTAGTGGTTGGTTGGTTCTCATTTAGCTCCCGGATAGATATATCGTTAGCTCGCTTTTGAGGAGGAGGATCATCCTCATCAATGAGTCTACGAACGAGGAACTTTAGATGAGCCATTCCTATAAATTTACCACATAAGAACATAGATTTGGGGTTAAGGGTTGGTCAAAGAAAAATAAATGGAATAATGCATCACAGTAGCAGTGGGAATTGCCTTGCTGATGCTTGCCAAATAATAAAGGCAAGTCACTACATAGATTGAGCTCACTAAATGTGTCAAAGAAAATTAATGCTTGAGTAGAGAAATTAGGTGAGATAATTAATGAGTTGACGAGTCGCCAAACACGATCGGCGAGTTTTAGGAAGTTCGCTAAAGTAATCAGCAAAAAATTAGTCAGACATTGGGCAATTAAGTGAGCTAAGAACAAGATTTACAAGTCGCCAAAGCTATTTGACGAGCTACACGAGCTCGCTAAACTTTATTGAGGTGACTCGCAATAATTTAGGCAAAAAGGGCGAGTGAAGTAGATTCTCCATAACTCACTGACTTACTAGGCGAGTCCGATAAAGCTCATCGAACTAGAAATACACAGACCCAATATTAGCACTGAATAAATTAGATTCACAATTGTAATAAAAACCCATTAAAACATAATCAAGCATTAATTTAGGCTACCCACATTACAATTTTCTCACAATTTTGACAAAAAACCACGAATGATGATTGCGCCCTTAATAATGACGACACCCATATATCATAGGGCCAATGCATTCGTTCCATGGACAAGGGTTACTCAGACAATATCCATACAACAATTAAACAAAATACAATCACACTCAATCAATCCAGTGAATATTTAACAACCCCAATACGAATACTACCCAATGAAAACATAAGAGCAAAATATGGCTTATTTTAGAAAGCAAACTAGGGCAACCATAAGGAATTTCACAAAAAAAGAAATTACAATTCTTCATTCACAATATCACCAGACATAAATTTGAAGTCATGAATAAAAATTAATCAATTGAAATTCCATCAAGGAATATATTGATCAGTGTAACCAATATTTAGATGAGAGCATGGAGATGAGAAGAAAATAATGAAGTTCTAAGACTTGATTCAATAATTAGGCACAATACAGTAATGATGAAAAATGATAAACTTAATGAAAATCTAAGTAAGAGGGTGAAAAAAGTAAGGAAGAAGAAAGAATAAGAATTTTAAAAGGTGGGAGTTTAAATGGACAAAACGCCCTTTAACTATTCACTGGCGGGCCTCTTTTGCGAAGAGATACTAACTACACCAACAAGGTCGGCGAGTCGCCAAAGCTTTTTTGCCATATATAATCAACAGGCCTGGAAAAGTGGGAACTCATTCGGCGAGCCCATTGTAGCTCACCAAAAGATGAAAGAGAGTCACCAAGATGGTCCCATCTCGCCAAATACTCCTGTAGTTTATGAGGAAATTGAGCGCACAAAAGGCGAGTTGAGATGAATTCGCCAAACATGGTCAGCTACTCACCAAGTATGAAGTTTGCTTGCCAAAATCTTCGCAAAGATTGACACAGCTCGCCAAAATATCCTGCGGCTTCTGAGTTATTTGAGTCCCAAAATGGGGAGACCTAAGACAGGCTCACCTAACCTGTTAGGCATATCGCCGTTTGGACCAGCATCCCGCCAACCTTACCTTTTCACTGATATTCAACTTTGACCTACACAATCAACACACATTATTGTAAAACAAATAAAATCTTGGGTTTCCTCCCAAGAAGTGCATTAGTTAACATCGTGGCACGAGGTGGATATACGTTCAAGTATCATCCAAATACACAATATTGATCATCCTAACACACGAGCCACCCTAAAATAAAACTTCAATCTTTGCCCATCGTCCTTAAACTTTGAGATATCACTATTTTTAACTTCAATAGCCCCATTTTTCAAACACACGACCACCTTAAAAGTGCTCAACCATTTTGATTTGAGCTTTCCCAAAAAGTGTCTCAAATGAGAATTATAAAGACGCACAGGATCACCTACTCTAAATTCCTATTGTAGGATTTTGGCGTCATGCTACTTGTTTATTCTCTCCTTATAGAGGGTCGAGTTGAAACTCTTCCAAAGCATGGAGTTGGTCAACCCAATCCTTTAAAGCATCCTCCCAATTCAAATTCATAGATTTCAAAGCCCGCAATGCCTTATGCTCTAGTTAAATCGATAGATGAAATGATTTACCAAACACCAATTGATATAGGAACATACAAATTATGGTCTTAAATGCAATTCTATATGCCCAAAGAGTGTCATCTAAATTTCAGGACCAATCAATTCGATTTGCATTAATAGTCTTGGCCAAAACCCCTTTGATTTCACGGTTTGACACCTCAACTTGCCTGCTTGTTAACAGGTGATAGGGTGTGGAAATTTTATGTTTAACTCCATACTTTCCTAATAGCAATGCAAATATGCGGTTGCAAAATTGCGAACCCCCATAACTAATGATTGCACTTGGAGTACCAAACCTTGTGAAGATGTACCATTTTAGGAATTAGACCACTTTTTTCCCTTTGTTGCTAGGTAAAGCCCACTTCCTCTACCCACTTTGAAATATAATCCACCTCAACCAAGATGTACTTGTTCCCATAAGAACTCACAAAAGGCCTCATGAAATCGATTTCCCATACATCAAATAGACCTCTAGAATAGGAATAAGAGGTAATTCATGACGTCTTGACATGCCTCCTTGATTTTGTTATTGCACACACTTCTTGAAAAGAGAATACGCATCTTGATACATCCTTGGACAATAATAACCACTTTGAATTACTTTAATGGTTGTACGCACTCCACTATGATGCCCACCAATCGGTGACGCATGGCAAGCGTCAAGAATATCATCTACCTCAACTTCTGGAGAACATCTCCTAATTATATAATCAGCACACTCCCAGAATAGATACGGTTCATTCCAAAAATACTTCTTAGCATAAAAAAGAAACGTCTTTCATTGAGAGAAATTCAGCCCATCGAGAAAAATCCCTCACACAACATAATTAGTGAAATCAGCATACCATGGTGGATTACTATTAAACACAACCATCACTGACTTATCAGAAAAGGCTTTCTTAATATCCTTTTCACAACAAACAACCATATTGGCTTCAAACCTTGACAAGTGGTATGCTACTTGGTTTTCACAACCCTTTTAATTCGTGACTTCAAAGTCAAAATCCTGCAATAAAAACACCTATCAAATCAATCTTGGCTTTGCATCCTTCTTAGCCATCAAGTAATGTATAGAGATTATGGTCGGTGTGTACCACCACCTTGATCCCAAAAAGATAGGTTCTAAACTTCTCTTAAGCATACACCATAGATAATAACTCTTGCTCAGTTATGGTGTAGTTCTTTTGAGCTACATTAAAGGTCCTGCTTCCATAACAGACCGGGTGAAAAAGTTTCCCTTCTGCTAGCCAAGTACAGCCCCTAAAGCTATGCCATTTGCATGGCACATTAGCTCAAATGGGATACTCCAATCTGGAGCAACAATGATATAAGCTTAAATGAGCTTCTCCTTAAGATAAAAAAACACTTTGACTCAAGCTTCATCAAACTCGAAGATACTTTCTTTTTTAAGTAACTTGAAAAGGTGGTACACCATTTTAGAGAAAAATTTTATACCGTCGGTAAAAACCCGTGTCACCCAAGAAACTTCGCACACCTTTGACTGAAATAGAAGAAGGCAACCGTGCAATAACCTCAACCTTGTATTGATCAACTTGAATAATATTCCCTCAAATCTTATTCCATAAACAATACCTTCTTTCACCATAAAGTGACAATTTTCCCAATTGAGAACAAGGTTCATTTTGATACATTTTTGTAATACACTCCAAGGATATTCAAGACATGTTTCGAATGTATCTCCCACAATTGAGAAGTCATCCATGAAGACTTTCATTGTATCCTCCACTATATAGGCAAAAATAGAAAGCATGCATCTTTAAAACATCGCTGGAGCATTACACAAACAAAGGGCATTTGCTTGTATGCGAAAGTGACATAAGGACAAGTGAAGGTCATCATTTCTTGGTATTCTGGAGAAATGGAGATTTTATTATAACTTGAATAGCCATCTAAGAAACCATAAAAACCATGACTCGCAAGTCTATCAAGTATTTGATCCATAAAGAGCATAGGAAAATGATCATTTTAAGTCCATGCATTCACTTTTCGGTAAACCATACATACTCTTTACATGGTTACAGGCCTCATAGGCACTACTCCTTTCTTTAGAACACATTGAACGAGAATGACCCACTTGCTATCCGCAATAGGGTAGACAACTCCCCCATCAAGTCACTTAATGATCTCTTTCTTGACAACTTCTTGCATTGAAGGATTCAACCTCCTTTGATGTTTAATACTTGGCTTACAATCACTATCCAATTGAATCTTATGGGTACAAATACTGGGAGGAATTCCCACAATGTCGGCAATTGTTCACTGAATAGCTTTGATGAATTTTTTCAACACACTAATAAGATCTTTAACTTGCCATTCAAGAAAATTCACAACAATAATCACGGGCAAATTGCTATTTTTTCTCAAGTATACATAACAAAGATGAGAACGGAGATTTTAATTCGAACTTTGGTGGTTCATCGATAGATGGTTTTGCAAGTGGATTCTCTCTATTCTTTAGATTAATATGAAGCTTTACTGGGTTCTTGGAATAAGACCAAAGAGCTGAAAGAGCAGCCACCACTTCATCATAATTGTGGATTTTTTCCCCATCAAAATTCAATAAAACAACAGCCAATGATTCACCTATACTTGAAATTTCATTCACACTAGTAACCGCTTCATCAATCACGTCAATGACCGATATCACATGGAGGTCCCTTGGTTGCTTTATCGATTTACACATATTGAATGTAACTTCCTTACTATTTATCCATAATTTCAGTTCACCACTTTCCACATCAACAAGAGCCCTTCCGGTAGCCAAGAATGGCCTACCAAGAATAATAAGAACTTTTGCATTGATCTCACAATGTAGAATCACAAAATCATCCAAAAAATAAACTTATCCACCTTCACCAATATATTATAGAGAATGCCATTAGGTCGCATAATAGAGTGGTCGGCCATAAAAAGACACATCATAGTTGGTTTAGGCTCACCCAACCCAAGTTGCTTAAAAATAGCATAAGGCATCAAGTTAATACTTGCCCCCAAATCACATAGAACTTTAGAAAATTGGTACAGCCCTATAGTACAAAGAATAGTAAATGCATTGGGATCATTTTTCTTGACAACCACATTGCTAGACATATTTTCACTACAACTATGAGAGACATCAATCATTTCGAAATCCATAACCTTCATTTTAATCACTAACTCATTCATGAATTATGCATAAACCGGCATCTCTAGCAATGCCTCCATCAAAGAAAGACTAATAGAAAGAGTTTTGAAGACGGAAAGAAAGTTTGGAACTTCATGTCCTCACCCCACTTCTTCAATCATTGAGCAAAAGGTAGAGTGACTTTGGGATACAGCTTTATAGTTACAAAGGGAGGAATAACCCCCATACTTGACTTTTTAGCATCCCCGGAATCAATATTCTTTGGTGCATCATAAACCCAATGGAAGCTTCATTATTCAACTCTTTGGCCAGTTCATCACTCTCAAGTACAATAGATTCCCCTTTGCTTGAAATTACAACATCATCATTAGGCACATCACTTTCTACATCCTTACCACTCCGGGTAAAGATTGTCATGCATTATACATTTTTTATCTTTGGATTGGCCACTGTAATGATAGAAAGACCCCTTTTTGGTCTTGGATTCAAGTGAGCAGAAATTTAACCCATTTGCGCCTCAAGTTGTTTGATAAAAATTGAATGAGAGGTCAATATTTAATTCAAAGAGGAGAAATCAGTCTTCATCTTCTTGAGCACCTTATCTGACCCATCAACCTTGTTTAGGATGCGGGCAAGCATATCATCTATCCAAAAACTTTCGGGGTCAGCATTTGGTTCCTTAGGCTTTGGACTATCAGAAGGAGGCACATAACAGTCTCTATCACCATCTTTTTCTCTCTAGTTGGTGCCTTTACCACGTCAATCTCTTTCACTTTCTCTCCAACCACCATCACAATCTTTGTTCCAACTTAGATTCCTGCCCAGCCTTGGATAGCTTAGATGAGGAACCCCAGCTTGGTTTGCTAAAAACTGGACTTCCTTATTATATATCGCATCAAAATTAGCATAGTCTAAGCTCAACCCACTATTAGCACCAAACGCATTTTTGGCCTTATAGCCACCCCTATGACATGCTGTGACAACAAGTCAATTTGAGTCATCATATTGGCCATATTTTTATCACACTCATGATTCTTCTCCAATTCTTTTTTGATTTAAACCATAGTAAGAGGGATACATGATCCTCCCTTGTATGTCATACATGATTTATCTTGGTCATCTCATCAAGGTATGTCGAGGCCACAACAAATGGTTAATGCATAATCCCACCTCGAATGAGTAGATCAGCTACTCTTTTATTCACGGTATCAAGACTCTGGTAGAAATATTGCAATAACACATTATCTGGTAACCCATGAGTAGGATATTGTAGTAATAACTTTTGAAACCTCAACCACGTTTGATGAATTGGCTCACCATCAACCCGCTTGAAATTTTGAATGCAGTCCCTCGACTTCAACATCTTTGAGAGATGGAAAAATCTTTCACAGAACGCCTTTATTAGCTCCTCCCACGAAGTAATAGAGTCCATTAGTAGTTCATCCAACCTCTTCGTAGCTTCTCACATTAGAGAAAAGGGAAATAACCTCAACCGAATAGACACTTGAGAAATGTTCTTGAATGAGAATGGTACACACATCCAAGAAATTTCGAATGTGATTATGGGGTCCTCATGAGCAAGTCCCCCGAGAAACCTTTTAGCTGAACCTGTTGAAGCATAGTTTTGGTTATATGGAAAATAGTGTTGCCCACAACTATTGGTAAATGAATAGCACCGAAGCTTCCTATTTAATCCATGTTAACGTCATTCAAGTTTCCGACATCGTCATCTTGCCCATGTAGACTGGCAGCATTGCTCCCGTTAACACTCATATCTTCACCTAACAAGAGCAAAAACAAAAAACCAATAGTAAGAGAGATCTACTACAACCAAATTAGTTCACGAAAATACTTCAATAACAGAATTCTAAGCACTACTCTACCGCAATTATTCTATTTTTATAACGCTTATCTACACCTCTTATGATACAAAGTATAGGCGGTCGCTGGTAATATAAACCCAATGAAAAGTTGGGGTTGATCCTACGAGGAGAGGTATTGAAGAGAATTTTAATTTGAAGTATAAAGGTGTTCTAATATCTTGTGGAGTAGAAATAAACAATGTGTAACATAATGTAAATTGATAAATTTCAGTTATCAATATTAAAGAGTTGGTAATCAATTGTTAACAAAGACAATGGTCATGGGATTTGAACAAGCAGAAGAGGGGTTTCTAGGAGATGTGTGAAGTTAGAATCATAGTTCGAACAAAGGTAAAAGTACAAGTCAACATAGTTAATTACCAACAAGTACACTAGATAAAACACACATTCGATATGCATTTTTCAATCACTAATCCACTTTCCATGCATGTTCTCTTGAATCAACACATGGGTACTATAACAAACCAATCCCAACCATAGCATAATTTCCTTTCTCAAGTGAAATTAACAATTGACATGAATTCAATAACTATTTATTAGCTCACCCACTCCATACAACCCTCTTAAGTAAATATGAAGATATAAACTAGAAGTAAGTATGCAATCTCAATTCTTCAGTTAAAACATGTTGAACTAACACAAACCATCTCAAATTAACACAATTTTGAGAAAATACACAAAACCCAAGTTCAAAACCAAGATTAAACTACATTTACACACCCCTAAAAGGAAAGGATTTAGCTACACATGATAGAACTAAAAAGAGTTATACAAAAATAATTGTTAGCCAGAAATTCCAGATGAATTCCAATTCCAAATTGAATTACCCAATGCAAAAACCCACAAATCCACCAAGTACTAAGTTCAAAACCCCAATAAATTAGAAGGTTCTTCTTTTAGTGTTTAGAGTAGTGAAAAGCATCTATTTTCTCTTTTATCTGCACTATTTATACCTTCTCAAAATGTGGAAGAAAACTCACTTCGAAACCTTTTTGGCGACATTATTCGTGCTCATCGAAGGGTTCGACGAGTCCCTAACTAGGAAGTTTTCTTACTTTTTGTTTGCCCTATTTCTTCAGTACTCATGCTCTCATTTGGCGAGCATGAAAGATATCACATTCTTTGCTGGCGAGTTGCCATTTGGAGCTCTAAATTGCTATTTCGCTACGTTCTTTCTTCAGAAATCTCAAAATCATTTGGCGAGCTAAGTCGAGCTCTCATTCTATGTCAGCGAGTCATTGTCTGCACATCTCTCTCTATTGTTTCCACTTTTTTTGAGTAGAACTTTCAGATTTATTTGGCGAGCTTGATCGTGCTCTCTCTTTAGGTCGGTGAGTTGCCATTCAGACTTTCACCTTGCCAAGTTGGTTTGACTGCTGGCCCTTTTTTTAGAACTCCTGGGTGATCCAGGGATCTACTCGGCGAGTCACCAAGTACCCTTTGGCGAGTCTCAGTCTTTATTTTTCACTATTTTCTATTTTTTGGCTTCTTTTTTTAATATAATGTCCTTGCCTAGTCCTTAAGCCTTTGTAGCTGCAAATCAATAATTTAACATCACACTCTAAGGATGGTTCATTCGGAAACTGAAACATAATCACTCGAGTTCTACAGTCAATAGAGGCATAATATGCATGAAGCCAATCCATATCAAAAATAACATCAAAATCAGTCATATCAAAATCTATAAGATCAACTGAGGGATCTTATAAAAAACTGACAATGGATAATTTCTATAGATCCGTTTAGCTAAAATTGAATCACCAATAGGAGTATAGACTAAGAAGGGCTCTAATAGGATTTCGAAACTGACATCGACTATCATTGCCAAATAAGAAGTCAAAAAAGAAAGGTTTGCTCCTAGATTCAACAAAGCATAAACATCAAACTGAAAGACTCGTAACATACTAGTGACTATATCAAGAGAATCCTCCAAATCCTGCCTAGTTTGAAGAGAATAGAAAGTTTTGACGCTAACGAACCAGAATTTAATGAAGTACTCTACTGAGCCGGATGATCCAGAAGAGTAGTCTGAGTCTAAGGTTGACCACCTCCATCTCTACTAGCACCTGAAGGACAATCTCTCACCTGGTGACCCATCTTGTCACATCTAAAACACGTACTAGAATCTGTTAAGCACTCTCTTCGATGGTTCTTCCTACATATGGAGACAATCTGACCACTCAAAGCACTCCATTGGGCTTAGGGTTAGACATTCCATCCTTGTTGAATTTATAAACAGGAGTGCTAAAAGAATTCTAATGGAAGAACTTTTGGCGAAACTATGAACGACAACCATTTTTGGACCTCAAATGTGAGAAGTCACCACTATTAGTTCTTTCCCTCTTTGACTCTCTATCCTTCTTCTTCAGATTTTCCTCCTTAATTTATTCGATATGAGTCATCAATCTTCTCACGATATGAACTAGGGCATAGACATGAAATGGCGATTAGGCTTTTCGAAGAAACCCCAACCAAGCCTATTAGTATATCATCAGCATACATAAGGTAAACAATAAGCGAAAACTCATAAAAGGCCAAGAAAACATAGCATATCTAGGATAAAGTAAGATAATATATAATCCATACACATATCCAATATGCCTCTACATGACTACATAGGCGAGGACTAGGACATGTTCCTAGCTCACCCTTAAAGAAAGTAAAGACATGACATGGAAGAGTCTCAATTTACCAACATAGTCTAAAAATGACAAAAAGAAAGATTGACTTGGTTTGCCTTGAAAGCAATAGGATGGAGCATCCATCCCTACATTGTGATATATTGTAGGCAAAGAAGTATGCATTAGTATGTTTGAATGTACTAAGTATGTAGGCAATACAATGCATAGTAAAATTATGTTGTGCAAATGACCATTTTAAATAGCATGATAGGAGAAGTAGTAAAATCACAAGTAGTCATAAGAAGGACCAATGCATAATAAACCATAAGAGTATCATGTAAAAGTAAAGAGAGGATTAGTCATTACGTACCATACATATGTGGGATATTAAAAGTCATTTTGAAAATCATAAGTCTTTGTGAGAGATACCATTAATCTATATAAACCATGTGAGCTATAACATGGAGTCTAGTGTTTATCCCACATACCGAAAAGGGAGGGTACATACTTGCTAAGGTACGAATCATGATACCTATGTGGATCCACTATGCTATTTAAGAAATCAAGCATCAACTAATGGGTGACCCATTCTAAGGAATCAAGCCTCTACTAATGGGTGATCCTTCTTCCTATGGTGGCACGTAATTATGGGACAATGAGATTTCTACAAATGGTCTCATGTCTCTACTAACGGGCGAGCCTCAATCCCAAGGTCCACTCGGTGCTAGTTTTACTCTTAAGAAATATCATACATATTATATCATAAGCTTGTCATAGATCATATTTCACACTTGTCATAAATCATAAGCTTTTCATAATCATAATTCATAAAACTTATTCATAGGACTAGCTCATTATCATGTGATTCATTTAATGTGGAAGCAAGTCTTCCATCATTATGAATCCTTTTTTATAAAAGCATCATTATGGTCTTAAGTCACCCTCTTTCATAATCTTGTTTGGAACATCATTAAAATATCATTCAAGACCTTTCATGAGTCATTTATAAACATTCATCAAAAATTCCTTAAAATTTCATGATCATGACATATACTTGAAACTAAGGTGAAAACTTGAATTCATGATCAAGTGACTTGGAAATAATAAAATTGGATTGAAAACATGTATGATCATATACATTATATCAACCCATACATAATTCATGAAGATAATAGTGATTGGAAGTATAATTGAAAATACCATAATCCATATCATGAACTCTAAAGATCAATGTAGGAAAATTCATAGAAAAACTCTTAAATTCCATACAATAAACATCACTTTATATTAAAATAGACTCTTAATCATAATTAGAACCATAATTCATGCAATTGGAATAGAGATCATAAAACCCATAAAGATACATACTTTAATTGATTGGAAAAGTAAAAAATTGGTTGGGCTCCATGGGTGAAAGTACCCTAAGATGAAATACCCATATACCTTGAGTGAGAAGACAAAAGAAACTTGAAGAATTAGGGACTTTTGGTGGAGAGCTTGAGATAATTTCTTAAGAATCTTCAATGGAGTCTTTGGAGCATTTATAGAGAGAAAATTATTTAATTAGGTGAATTGTGGTAGAATGAAGAAGAATAGAGGTTTAGGTGAGTTTATAGAGTCGAATTAGGTCCTAAAAATATCTAGGTTTATTAACTAATAGTTAGGAAAATGTCCAAAGTGTCCCCACTTTAAAACTGAATTTGGACAAAAATAATGAGCCAAGTCCGCGATGCGAACATGTTCCCTGATAGGCCAATTTTGAGCAAATGAGGTTTTGGCCAGATGTTCTCTTGGGGAGAAATTGCACTTTGGGGAGAAAGTCCGTGTTGTGAACTTGCTGCGCACCCTACTATTTGATCAATTTCTTGAAAAAATTTATCTTTTGAAATACTGATCTTAAAAATCCACAGAGACCATTTTTAGAATGCTTAACCTTATTATATCATATTCCAACCTTCAAATATCCGGGATGTTATAATTATTGAGATGTACATCTCTTTGATCAACATGGCAGTTCTACATTCTTTGAATACCAAATCTGAAACACCTGAAACAAACTTCCTCACACGAGCTCTAAAGTCGGCAACCAAGAATGAAGCATAGTTAGACAATTGAGTGAAATTCAAGGCATATTCCTTTACACTCATGTTTCCTAGCTTTAAATTGATGAACTCTTCTACTTTAGTCTCCCTCAACTCAAGGGGAAAGAAACAGTCAACAAAAGCATCCTTGACTCTACCCAATCCAAGGGACCCACATCCCTAGCTCTCTCTCTTTTAATAGTCGAACCCAAAGACACTCCCTTCAATTGATACACGGCTAAATCCTCCTTCTCCACCGGAGTTACACCCATGATATTGAACATATTGTGAATTCCTTCAATAAACTCTTTTGAATCCTCATCCAACTTAGACCTATGAAATTTTGGAGGGTTTATCCTTGTGAAGTCATGAACTCTAGTAGCCTTTGTACCCATATTTGGGTTCACATGAGCTATCACTTATTTATTGGCTTGTGCCGCCATGGCTTGGGCAAGCACTGAAAAAGTCATCCTAAATTCAGCATGAGAGTATATGTTAGTACATGAAATATACGTAAATTATAACAGTGCAATGACCAAGCTAAATATAGTTAAGACCAAAAAAACATCATTTGAATCATAAGACATGGTGAATGCAAAACTTGTAAGAAATTCATAATCAAACATAGCATAAAGAAGTCATAAAACTTTGTGAGAGATATTGTTAGCTGACATAAAACATGAGAGCTATATCATGGAGTCCAGTATCTTTCCCACACTGAAAAGAGGTTATCCCACTTGCCAATAGAAGGATCATTTACATAAGTTAGATGTGGATCCACTAGCTTAAGCTTAGACTATCCAATTAGGACATCCAGGGGTGGCATGTAGTTATGAGATCTAGGCGATTGCTCCTAGTCCACTCGGTGCTAAGAAAACTTTTTCAACAAGAATATCAATCATAATCATAGCATAATCATGAAAAATGGTAATAAGCATATAAGACCAAATTCAACATAGATACTTTGAAAATCATAAGAATAGCTCCTTAAACTATATCATGAACTTCGACCCAATAAATCCATTAGAGATATTTAATTAAAAGCATCGAGATCATGATAAGCTTTTCATATAAAATCACATTTTAACGTAAAGTGGCTAGATCATGGAAAACCTTCATGATAAAATTACTTCCCTTTCGAAGCAAACCTTAGTTCCACAAAGTCATATGATATTTTATCTAAAAACATCCTTGAAATAAAAATTCATAAATTCATGCTTCTTGTAAATCCTCAAATAATGATTCATAGTCATAAAATAGGCATAATATATGGGTTCATGTAAAACTTTTTATAATCATGCAATTAGCACCAATTGATGAAGCTTTTTTAGTAGGAGAGTTTGAGAGGGAATGAGGGGGATTTGATGGGTTTGGGTAGTTATAGGCTTTAGAAAATAACCTAAAATGTCATAACTTTAATATTAAAAGCATGGGAAATGTCCAAAATACCCTGGGAAAATAACTATCATGGTCCTCTTGACAAATGCTTATACGGTCCATATAAAGCAACACAGACCGTACAAGTGGTCGTGGAAGTGAGGGTGATATTCGCTTCTTAAGGTTGACTCATACGGGAGGTCTACGGGCCGTGTACATCCTTACAGGGCCGTATAAGTTCCCGTGAACCACAACTTTCAATTTTTCTTTGAAGCCTTCCTTATACAAACCTTTCTATAGTCTGTGAAACTTAATATGGATCGTACAATGGTCTGTAAACACTTACCCCTAATTTTCCATTTCCTATAGTCCTTTCACGAGTGACTCCACAAGTCGTGGAATACTATACGGTCTATGAAGGACCTTGTAGACGCCAAGAGCTACAGCCTTTCTCTGAATTTTCTCTCCCATCTCAACTTCCTAACCTTCGGGGAATTACAGATGCTTCATCAAGTTTGGTGGTGTTCAACATTAGACGAGGTTCTATGCTCTTCAAATTTGATAGGATCAGGAGGATTCTCTCGATGTGGTCACTGATATGTTATGAGTCTTTTTGTTTGATGTTTATGCTTTGTTAGATCTGGGAGCAAACATTTCTTTTATGACTCCTTATCTATCAATGAAATTCAATGTCAGTTTCAAAATCCTATTAGAGCCCTTCTTAGTCTATACTCCTGTTGGTGATTCTGTTTTAGCTAAATGGGTCTATAAAAATTCTCTGTTGTAAGCTTTTCATTAAATTACCTTAGTTGATCATGTAGAGCTTGATGTGATTGATTTGGATGTTATTCATGGTATGGATTGGCTCCATGCTTGTTATTCTTCTATTGATTGTAGAACCTAAGTATTTAAGTTTCAGTTTCCCAATGAGACATTCCTAGAGTGGAAGGGTAGTAATTTTGTATTTAAGGGCCAGCTTATCTCATGCCTTAAAGCTCAGAAAATAATTTTAAAAGGTTGTTTTTATCATCTAGTATGCGTTAGGGATATAAATTCTGAATCCCCTACTTTTGAGTCAGTTCTTGTTGTGAATGAGTTTTTAGACTTTGACATAGACCATCTTCCAGAAACCCAACCTATCTTTATTTCTCCTTATAGAATGGATCTATTGGAACTTGAGGAGTTGAAGGATCAGTTAAAGGACCATATATCTCTCCATGGGGTGCTCCAGTTCTCTTTATTCAAAAAAAAGATTGTTCCCTCTGTATGTGCATTGATTATCAACAGTTGAATAAGATCACCATCAAGAATAAGTATCCCATACCAAGGATTGATGACTTGTTTATCAACCCCAAGGTGTTAGATATTTATCAAAGATTGATCTTCGATCGAGTTGTCATCAGCCTAGAGTGAGAAAATATGACATTCCAATGACGGCTTTTAGAATTCGGTATGGTCACTTTGAATTTTAGGATATGTCTTTTGGACTAAAAAAAGCTCCTGTAGCTTTTATGGATTTAATGAACAAGATGTTCAAGCAATATTTGGATATGTTCTTCATTGTATTCATTGATGATATTTTGGTCTATTTTTAGAGTAACAACGAGCATGCCGATCATTTAAGGATTGTCTTGCAAGTTCTCAAGGATCGTCAATTATTTGCTAAGTTTAGCAAGTGTGAGTTTTGGTTGTGTAAAAACCCGAAAATGTGAAAGGTCCTAAACTAAGGAACTAAGGAAAAATTCTTAGAAAATGCAGAAAATTGGAACCAGGAGCTAACCACAGAAGCCATCACAGATAGTGGTAAGCACCATGGACCGTTATGAGCAACCGTGGTGGATATTCAGAGACTCATCACATCCAGGAAAGGAACCGCGAATGAGGACTATGGACTGTGGTTAACACCATGGGCCGTGAAGCCCTCCATGGTTAGGCCTCCCCAAGAGCCTCAAGAATTTTTCCAAGGCAGGATCCACGGAAAAACCACTATGAATTGTAAAAGCCTTCCGAATCGAGGTGTGTCCTCATAAGGGACACCCTGCAAGTCCACTTGCAGGGCATACACCATGGCCACCTTTCATGGCACGTAATGTCGTTCATGAACCATGAAGGTGCTCCATGGAAAAAGTTCAAGGACTACCCTGCAGGTCATTCCAAACTATTTTTCTAAGTCCCTCACCATGGGACCTCACCACGGACCGTAAAGGGTCCCCGTGAAGTCCTTTCGGCAAGCTTTTTAAAGGGGGCATTTCGGTCTTTTCCTATGTTTTAAACCAAAATAAGGTCATTTTGAAGGCAGATTTCACCTATCTAAAAGACTCTAAGTCATCCTACACTCATTCACTCTCACTCACATTCTAAGAACAAAAACCCTAACCTTGCAAGTGCTCTCAAGACTTCCTCCATTTCAAAGAAAGCTAGGGTTTAACTCCAAGAAGGTCAAGCTTCCATTTCTTTTCAAATTTTGCATTAAAGAGTTGTCTCCTCAAGGTATGTAGGTTTACATTCATGGGTTCTTTCACCCATGGAGCCCAAATGTTTTTCCCCAAGCTAGCATTTCAATTCTAAATGATGAAATATTATGGGCTTTTACATAATGACTCTAAGTGAATAGATTATGATGTATTTTAAGTTTACTTGCATATATTGATGTATATTGACTTTCAATTTCATAAAATGAATGATTTGCTAAAATGTCTATATGAAGGTTTGTAAAAAGGTTTTAAGGCATATATGGTGAGTTGTTTTTAAGATGTGTATTTTGATGTTTTTCCATCACTTTCATGCATACAAGTACTCTTTAAATACATATGAAGGTTTTATGAGATGAACCCACCTAGTTTCCTTATGTTAAAGTAAAGTTGACATGAAAGCTTTTGACTCCAAATGAAAGTTATGAAGTAAATATATTTGATAAAGGAGTCTTATGATGAAATAATTGAATGATGAAAGGGTTTCTTAGCCAAAGTAAGGTTTTAATGTGAAAGGACAATTCTCGCATTAAATTAAATAAAATATTTTAATGATTTATTCCACAGAATGATGATTTGATGTAAAGTTATATAATGCTTATGTTATTATGATGTCTAAATGTATTCCGTAGGATTGACCTAGCACCAAATGTAGCACGTAGATGGGGACTCGACCTAAGGGGTCCTTAAGTAAAGTCTCATGTTACATTAAATATGAGCTAACATGTGGGCCCTTGTCTACTATTTAGGCTAGTAAATCCATGATTAGCCATTAAAGTTAAAGTTAAAGAAATATTTAAAGTTGACGGAATTCTACCTGGAAAGTAGTCTCTCCGTGCCAACGTATGGGGTTATGTTGGATTCTGTGTAATATCTCGCATGGTCTTAAATGTAGCTTACGGTCATCTTCCCACAAAATGAATATTTTAACGTTTCAAATGATGTTTTTCATGCATGCATTCACTTATGCATATTGCTTATAAATGTCTTAATGTTCTTTATTCCACAGCATGCTCACATATTTAGTACATTCAAAGTACTAACTCATACTTTACCTATATGATATCACCATGTAAGAACTAGTGTTGCTCCACAATCTCCTCCCCGTGGCTAAGTATGATCGTTGAAGCCTACCACTTTTGGTGAGTTAGACTAGACTTTTTTCTCCCTAAGATATTTGGAGTTTCTTGGGCTTAGATGGTTATTATAGATATTTTGAAAAAGGATTTTCGTCTATTGCTTTTCCTTTGACCTTTTTGTGGCCCAGTGTTGACTTTATTGAAAGGATCCAATGGGTTTTTTGTATATTGTGATGCCTCAAGGGTTGGTCTTGATTGTTTGTTGATATAGAATGATAAGGTCATAGCCTATGCTTCTAGGAAAGTGAAGGTACATGAGAAAAATTACCCGACTCATAACTTAAAGTTAGTAGAGGTGGTATTTGCTTTGAATATTTGAAGGCACTACTCTATGGTGTTCATGTGGATGTGTTCACCAATCGTAATAGTCTGCATAATGTGTTTAAGCAAAAACATTTGAACCTTTGACAAATGAGAGGGCTTGAGTTGTTGAAACATTATTGACATGAGTGTTCTTTACCATCTGGGTAAGGCAAATGTGGTTGCCGATGATCTTAGTAGATTGTTCATGAGTAGTGTTGCCCATATTGAGGATGAAAAAAAGGAGTTAGTTCGAGACATTCATAGACTAGCCTGTTTGGGTGTTCATTTGGTTAATTTGGGAGATGGTGGTGTAGTTGTTCAAAATGGCTCAGAATCGTCCCTTATTTCAAATGTGAAGGCAAAGCAAGATAATGATCCAATTTTGGTAGAGTTAAAGAAAGTGGTTTCCAAAAAAGCCATTGAGGCTTTCTCCCGAGAGGGAGATGGTGTGTTTCGTTATCAAGGTCGATTATATATTCTCGATATTGATGGTTTGAGACAATAGATTTTATCAGAAGCTCATATATTCGATATTCTATTCACCCGGGGTCCACTAAGATGTATCGTGATTTGAGGAAAGTTTATTGGTAGAATGACATGAAAAGGGATATTACAAAGTTGTGGCTAAGTGTCCTAATTGTTGACAAGTGATGGATGCGCATTAAAAATCAAGAGGTTTAGTTCAAGACATTGAGATTCCTACTTGAAAGTGGGAAGATTTGAATATGAATTTCATCACGGGTTTTCTTCGTACTCATAGGCAATATGAATCAATTTGGATTATTGTAGACCGAATGACTAAGTGAGCATATTTTCTTCACGTTAAGACTTTTTATTAGGTCGAGGATTATGCTAGGCTCTACATTTGAGAGTTAGTTAATCTTCATGGTATTACATTGTCTATCATATCAGACCAAGGTACTCAACTTACTTCTCAGTTTTGGAGATCATTTGAAAAGGGTCTTGGTACTCATGTTAAGCCTAATATAACTTTTCACCTCAGATCGATGGTCAAGCCGAGCGGACTACTCAGACTTTAAAGGATATGTTGAGAGCTTGTGTGATTGACTTCAAGGGTATTGGGGATGACTATTTGTTATTAGTTGAGTTTGCTATAATAATAAATACCATTCGAGTATTCAGATTGCTCCATTTGAGGCTCTTTAGGGTAGGGGGTATAGATTACCTATTGGGTAATTTGAGGTTGGCGAGGTCGTTTTGGTAAAGTTATGGAGAAAGTTCAAATCATTAAAGAAAGGTTGAAGACTACCCATAGCCTGCATAAATCCTATTCAGATGTGAGGAGAATATAGCTTGAGTTTGAAGTTAATGACTATGTTTACTTGAAAATCTCACCTATGAAGGATGTGATGCATTTTGGTAAGAAGGGGAAGCTTAGTCCCCATTATGTAGGTCTATATCAGATCTTAAGGCATTTTGGTAAGGTGGCTTATGAGTTGAAATTGCCTTCGGAATTGATATTGGTGTATCCGGTATTTCATGTCTCTTTGTTGAAGAAGTTTATTGGTGATCTTACTTCTATTGTACCATTGGAGAATATTAGTGTGAAAGAAAGTCTATCTTATAAATAGATTCCAATTGAGATCCTTGATCGTTAAGTACGGAAGTTAAGGAATAAAGAAGTTACTTTCGTAAAATTTCTTCGGAGGAATCAACTAGTTAAGGGTTCTACTTGAGAGGCCGAAGCTGATATGATGTCCCATTATCCTCATCTCTTCCCCTCCTCTTCAGTTTAGCTTGAGGTATTAGTTCCTCATGTTTACTCTTTCAAATTAATCCATCTCAGTTATTCTCATGTTTCCATATGCATGCATGTTCATGAAATCGATTTTTAAAGTCATGTTTTAGCTTGGGGTTGATTACTCCTTTATTTTATGGTTTGATGTATTGTGCATTCATATTGGGTTGTTAGATCTCTTTTTCTACTCTGTTCATGCTAGCTTGAGTCCCATTTGAGGATGAATATTTTCAAAGGGGTGATATTGTAATATCCTAGAAATTGGAAAGTTGGAATAGAAAAGAAAGTTGCAAGTATTCACTAGTACAGGGTTGTAGGAGCCCACCTACGACCCATGCAAAGACTTACGGACCGTAGGAGGCATTCGTAGATGGGTCTTGAGACTTAGGGAAATTTGGAAACTCAGGGATTGAGGAGGTCCTACTACCCATAGATGGTGTTCGTAGGAAGACTCCTGAGAAATGGAAAATTCTAGTAGCCAAGGTTATCTTCCACGAGAGGTCCTACGGACCGTAGGAAGTTCAACGGGTCATAGGATGGCTCATAGGGTGAGATTCAGAGAAGTTGATTTTTGGAATTGTATAGGTGAAGAGGGTTGACGACTCGTAGGGTCATCGACAACCTGTAGACCAGGGTTGTAGGGTCGTAGGGCCAATTCCAGTACGGACCTCTTGGATGACTAATGTATGGACCTACGATCCATAGGTTTCGTCCGTAAGACACTTCAATAGTTTTTATGTTAGGGATATTTTGGTCATTTTCCACTACTTTATTCCTTAAACCATGTCGTTTTGGACTATTTTAGGCGACTTACATCTACTCAAACCCTTCAAAGTTTCCCCATTCCCTCTCAATCTCTCAAATTTTCCTAAGGTACTCAAATGTACTCTCTCAAGTCTTCTTCCTCAAGCTAATCTAGGGTTTCAAGAAGTCAAGTCTTCTCTTAAGTTTTTAGGCCTGATTTCAGTAAGGTATGTGGGAATTTCATCCATGGATCTTCTTCCATCCATGGAGTCCCAAAAAATCTCTACTTTTACCTTATGATGTCTTCTTAAACCCTAGATATTTGATGATTTTGCATTAGGTCTATTCGATTGTGCTTTTATTCAATTTCAATGATCTTATTATGTATGAATTGATGTTAATTACATGATTTCAAGAAGCTTTACATGAACCCATGCATTATGCCTATTTTATGACTATGAACTATGATTTGAGATTTTTCATGCATCATGAATTTGTGAACTACGATCTCAAAGATGCTTTTAGACAAAATATCGATAATATTTTAGGAAACTATGGTTTGCTTCGAAAAAGGAAGTAATCATGAAGGTTTTCCATGATTTAGCCATTTTAAGTTAAGTGTGATTTTATATGAAACGCTTATCATGATCTAGATGCTTTTAATTATCTCTTATGACTTGATTGGGCCGAGGTTCATATATGGTTTGAGGAGCTATTCTTATGATTTTCAAGCATCTATGGCGAATTTGGTCTTATGAGCTTATTGCTATTTTCCATGATTATGCTATGATTATGATTGATATTTTTGTTGAGAGTTTACTTAGCACCAAGTGTACTAGGAGCAATCACCTAGATCCCATAACTATGTGCCACCGTAGGATGTCCTAAATGGATAGTCTAAGCTTAAGCTAGTGGCTAGAGTTCATGTAAATAGTCCTTACCTTGGCAAGTGTGACAACCTTTTTTCGGTGTAGGGAAGACACTAAACTCCATAATATAACCCTAATGGTTTATGTCGGGTAACGATATCTCTCACAAAGTTTTATGACCCACATTATGCTATGATTACTTTATGAATTCCTTATGAATTTTGCATTGACCATGTCTTATGTTTCAAATGATGCTTTTAAAGGTTTTTCATATGTTTAGCTTGGTCATTGCATTATTATGATTTACACTATGCATTGCATAATCTCTATAGTAGACATACTCCTTTGCCTATATTATTTTATAATATAGGTCACACGCTCTCACTACTCTTGTGAGTAGTGGGAGCTAGTATAAGTTTCCATGGACATTACTTGCTATGGTGAGTCCTTATTCTTAGAGGTGCAACCATTATGAGTTCTTTATGCCTTTCTTTCACGACTTTACTTTGAGATGTTTCGGGTGAGATAAGGCTCTGTGGTAGTAGAGGCTTGTTTAGAATTTTATTGATACCATCGCTTTTGAGCATGAATGGTTATAAATAAGGATATTTTGAGCCAAAATGTTGACCTGTCTGGCAACAAGGTGGTTAGCCCTTCTCCATAGTATATATTCTTCCTGTTCTTCGGTCGGTCATTGTTGGTTCGCACATCAAATCTACTTGTTTGTAATGACTTGACTCACAAATTGCGGCTGCAGCCAACTTGATCCCTAATAATTATCGCTGGGAAATGGATTCTACGTTGCAGGAGTCAATCCTCCTCGAAGATTTCGGTCAGAAAGTAGATCTAACTCGGAGAATCCGAGAAGTTTTGTTGAATTATCCGGAGGGAACTACGGTGCTTAAGGAGCTCATTCAGAACGCCGACGATGCCGGAGCTACCAAAGTTCGCCTCTGCCTTGACCGCCGGAATCACGGGACCGAGTCATTGCTTTCCGATAAGCTCGCACAGTGGCAAGGCCCTGCGCTTTTGGCTTACAACGATGCCGTTTTCTCTGAAGAGGATTTTGTTAGTATTTCTAGGATTGGTGGCAGTGGCAAGCATGGCCAGGCCTGGAAAACCGGTCGCTTTGGGTAATTTCATCATTTCATATATTCAATACGTGCTCACTAGTTGGTTTTAATGTGAACTGGCAATGACCTTTGGGATTTTGGCAACTGGAGGCGAAATGTGTATACTTGAGTAAATGCCACTTTATCAAATTTTGGTGCAAAAGTGTTATCTCAAGTATTTTGATAATAAAATTGCAAAATTCTACTTGAGATTATGAGAGCTTGACAGAGATTACCGGTTTTACTGTTTGGACTGGTACTAGGCTGATTTTGTAAAATTTTGTCATTTTGTTGTGTTTACTGGTGAGTTCAAATTTTCTGAGGTCACATCAAGGAAGTGGAGAACAATTAAAATTATTAGGAACCTTTGTCAGAAGGAAGCTATTACAGTCAAAATTTTAAGTACTAGTTACATCCCAATCTAGGAAATGTAAGTTATAATTCTCTGAAGAAGGTGCGGACATATCAACTGCTATAGTATAGAAAGTGTTTATTTTTCTTCAAAAGAACCTTTTGATACCTAATATTGCTGTTTTTTTTTCTTTTTCTTAATTGAAGATTTCTTCAATAGTAATTAGTAATTCTGAAGAAGAGTCTTTCCCATTCTTTTGTGTAAATTTCTAACATATTAATTCACGATGGAACTTGGTACTAAATTTAAAACTCCGAAAATTTTGTACCTTTTGCTTAAAAAGGGAAATAACTGAAAGGTTGAGGGGAAGTTATACTGTTTTTCCCCTCAATCTTGTTAAGTTTCTGGCAAATGCAATCACCTTATCTCTTTGAATTGGTGTGTTTTCTTTCAGGGTTGGCTTCAACTCGGTGTATCATCTAACCGATTTGCCGTCCTTTGTAAGTGGAAAGTATGTTGTACTGTTTGATCCTCAAGGTGTTTACCTTCCAAATGTCTCAGCATCAAATCCTGGAAAACGGATAGAGTATGTTAGTTCTTCAGCCATCTCACTGTACAAAGATCAGTTCTCTCCATATTGTGCTTTTGGTTGTGACATGAGAAGCCCTCTCCATGGAACTTTATTCCGTTTCCCTTTGAGGAATGCAGATCAGGCTGCTAGAAGTGAGCTCTCCAAGCAAGGCTACTTGGAGGATGATATCTCGTCAATGTTAGGACAGCTTTATGAGGAAGGAGTTTTCTCACTGCTCTTTCTTAAAAGTGTATTATCAATAGAGATATACGAATGGGATGTTGGTTTGGCTGAGCCACGGAAGACATATTCCTGCTCCGTGAACTCAGACAACAGTGATACCATTTGGCATCGTCAGGCACTTTTGAGACTATCAAAATTGACTGATTCAAATGATTCCTTCGTGGATACCTTTTCATTGGAATTCTTGAGCGAGGCAGTTAATGGGAGTCATCCTCAAAAGAGAACTGATAGGTTTTATATAGTACAAAGATTGTCTTCACCGTCTAGCAGGATAGGTGCTTTTGCGGCGAAAGCATCAAAGAACTTTGATATTCACCTTCTGCCTTGGGCATCGGTTGCTGCTTGCATATCAGATAATTCATCCAAGGTAATGTAGTTTCTCCCTTCTAGTTATTTTACCGGTTACAACTAAATCAATCAAGTAAACAGGTGGAGTCACGCTTTACAGATAAGGAGGAATTTTAATATTTGTTGAAGTGTGTGACCATGATAGGAGGGTGTGGAGGTCTAGGAGTAGGATAGAAGAAGAGTAGATAGTCGATTATAGTCTTGTATTTTCGTACTCTTAGATTCCTATTTCTATTTCTATTTGTTGTTCCTTTAGCCGTGATTATTGTATTTTCGTGTTGTTCTTCATGCTTGTTATTGTTATAGTCTTTTTCATTTGTTATTGTTGTATGTTGTTTCCTTTGATTCGGTTACCGTATCATCTGTTGTTATTACTGTTCCCTTCCCCACTTCTATACTTTTGTATTTCCTTCCCATACTTGTTTTGATATGTTACACTTGAGCCGCTATTGAAAACAATCTTTATATGGGATTATGAGGTTCAGGGTGGAGGTACATGCTTTGTGTGTGTGTGTGTGTGGGGGGGGGTGATAGCGGATAAATATGGGATTACGAAAGGGGGCTGGAGAACTAGAGATATCACCTTGCCTTTTGGATGTGGATTGTGGAGAAAAATCATGAAGGGATGGGACTATTTTTGGGAATATATCTCATTCAAGGTCGGAGATGGGAGGAGAGTTTATTTTTGGGGACATAATTGGTGTGGGGACGTTTTATTGGAAGATGAATTCCATAGTTTGTTTAGATTGTCTTTGTCAAAGAGACTTGCCAAGCCAACAAATTAGGGGGACACAAGGTGGAGAGATCTTGTGGAATTGAGCTTGAGAAGGGAATTTCAAGATTGGGAAGTAACTGAGTTTCAAAGATTGTTAGCCTTACTTCATAGGCAAGTCTATCTGGTTGATAATCCCAATGTTTGGTGTTGGGGTGTGGGAAATAATGGAGCTTTCTCAAAAAATAATGGAGTGTTCTATGTGAAGTCCTTTTATGAGAAGCTTTTGGTTAGGGATGAGTTAAATTTTCCATGTTATGCAATATGGATTCGAAGGGTGCCGAGGAAGGTGTGCTTTTTCACTTGGCTAGCTACTACAGGGGTAATTTTGACAGCAAGAAATCTTAGAAAGTGGAAGGTTATTTGCGTCAGTTTGTGTTACATGTGTAAAGAGACGGGCGATGACATGGATCATCTTTTACTGTATTGGGGGACAACCATGAGATTATGGTAGGATATGTTTAGGTGGTTTGACACTTTATGGGCAATACCAAAATCTGTGGAAGATTTGATGTTAAATTGGAAGAGCAGGAGAAGGAGAACAAGACGAAGGGCTTGGAGTGTGGTTACACTTGCTTTAATGTAGGTAGTTTGGAGAGAGAGAAATAAGAGTGTTTTTGAAGGTGTAGAGTCGATTTTCTCTCAGTTGTGGTGCTCCCTTAGTTTTCTTTTGGTGTAAACAGAAAGTTCCTTGTTGTAAAGATGATTGGACGGAGTGACTGGAGAATCATATCTTGTAAATTCTTAGTTGTTGGTACACCCCTTGTATATACGGTCAGTTTGTCCATGTTTATGAATGAAACACATTTACTTTTATCAAAACAATGAAACAAAAAATCACCCCATTAGCACATCTCGTGTACGTAAAAATCATAGCATTTAGAGGAGGTTACACGCCCTCCGTGATCCAATTTTCTCATTCAAAATCCACATCAAATTGTTCACCATGTTTTAGATTCCTGTATCATTACGATATACTAAATTCAAGTCAAGTCACATTGGAAGTTTTGAATGGTGTTCACAATGTTATTTATGTTATTTCATGAAGTGGTTGGAACAGTTTGGGATATGTTAAAAAGGGCAGTGTGCCATGTAAAATGAAATAGAGGCACATAACAGTTTGGGACAATGTTAAAAGTAACGTCTCATTGAAAATGTAGTAGAGGAAGTTCTTAGTACTTTATCAAAAAAAAGGGAAGTACTTAGTAAAATTTCTTCTTACCTCTGCCAGTACTCAGACCAGACCTTTGTTACTCTTGTGGTTGGACAACACAATAGGCCGTCTCCCAATAAATCTCTCCTATTTCTCTAATACGCCCCAACCCCCGCGCTCCTTCTTTTCTTTTCGGTAATACATTTTTGTGAGATGTGCTTCAGGCGCCTATAATTGGCGTGTCATATATTTGAAATTGCTCATGTATGGTATCCTGTGGGTTCTTGACACCACTGATTGTCTCTGTGTGCTTAACATTGGGCTTGTAACCTAAATTGTTGGTGCTACAAAAGTACCTAGGCATCAGTTCTTGTTGGTATGGGTTTAGTCCTTGTTGGTGTTCAATATGTGTCATCTTCTCAGTTTTTGAGGTAGAACAGCAGAAAGTTATCCCATCTAATTGATTGGGGAAGGGAATCATGTTGATGAACCAACTTATACATATAAGTATGTTAGGAATATGCTGTGTATGTTAGGATTTTTTTTTGACTTGTTGGCTTCTTTTATATAACCAGATTTTACGACTCCAGTATACTTGTTCAGTATCACTTGAAATAATTAACTATACCACGCATCACTTGAAATTCATGTGTTGGCATCAGAATTTAGGGGGACTGTGGACTTCTGTGCTGCCTTTCTGTCCTCCCCTCCCCTCCTTCTCCCATCAAGAATTATTTAATTGCAAGGAGCGCTTCTCTATTAGTTAGTTTCGGTGCTTACTCATCTGATATCTCTGTCATTGTTTATTTTTCATTTTTCAGGATGATGTACTTAGGCAAGGTCGGGCTTTCTGTTTCTTGCCTTTACCTGTCAAAACTGGATTAAGTGCACATGTTAATGGATTCTTTGAGGTTTCCTCGAATCGTCGAGGCATTTGGTATGGATCTGATATGGATAGATCTGGAAGAATCCGCTCGCTCTGGAATAGGCTTCTCTTAGAAGATGTTGTAGTCCCTAGTTATGCTCAATTACTGCTGGGCGTGCAACAGATGCTTGGTCCTACTGAGACTTACTATTCTTTGTGGCCCACTGGTTCATTTGAAGAGCCATGGAATATTTTAGTTGAACAGATCTACCAGAACATCATCAATTTCCCTGTTTTTTATTCCAATGTCAATGGTGGAAACTGGGTTTCAGCAAGAGAAGCTTTTCTTCATGATATCAAGTTGTCAAAAAGCAAAGAGCTTGAGGATGTGCTCGTCCAGCTAGGCATGCCTGTTGTTCGTTTGCCAAATGGATTATTTAATATGCTTGTGACTTGTGTTACTGGTATCAAATGGAAAATAGTTACACCAGATTCAGTACGCCATTATCTTAGGGAAA
Organism: Solanum dulcamara; assembly: GCF_947179165.1. NCBI lineage: Eukaryota > Viridiplantae > Streptophyta > Magnoliopsida > Solanales > Solanaceae > Solanum > Solanum dulcamara. The sequence goes on along the minus strand of NC_077247.1, from coordinate 9,100,279 downwards.
GCAAGTTTGCAAGTGCAATAGACAGATCTTACAGTCTAATGCTGTTGGAGTATTGCCTTGAGGACCTCGTTGATACAGATGTTGGCATGCATGCATTTGGTTTGCCTTTACTTCCTTTAGCAAATGGGGACTTTGGTTTGCTGTCTGAACCAACAAATGGAATCTCTTATTTTATATGCAATGATTTGGAATACACACTTCTTCATATCCTTTCTGATAGAGTAATTGACAGGAAAATCCCTTGCAATTTATTGGATCGACTGACGGCTGTTGCAAAGGCATCTGGTGCAAACCTTAGTTTTTTTAGTGTTCCCAAGCTCCTTCAAGTAATGCCCAAATTTTTCCCTGCTGAATGGAAATATAAAAGTAAAGTTCTTTGGGACCCTGGGTCTTGTTCTAACCATCCAACTTTGTCATGGTTTACGCTCTTCTGGTGTTATCTCAGAGACAACTGTGCAGTGTTAAGTTTCTTTGGTGATTGGCCTATCTTACCATCAACTTCGGGGCATTTGTATAGACCGTCTAGGCACTTAAAATTGCTGAATACAGAAAACTTGTCTGATAAAATGCAACATGTTCTGATTAAGATAGGATGCAAGATACTCGATCGCTGTCATGATATTCAACATCCAGACTTATCTAATTATGTCTGGGATGCTGATGGTGGTGGTGTTCTGAAGTCTATCTTTGATGTTGTCTCTTCTGCTGAGAGAATGGAAGATTTTCTTCAACATCTGGTAGTGGAAGAAAGAGATGAGCTTCGTGGATTTCTTCTGGACCCGAGGTGGTATATTGGCAATTGTATGGATGTGTCCAACTTATGCAATTGCAAAAGGTTGAGTGTTTATCGAGTTTATGGTGGAGAGCACTCTGAAAGTATTCAGTTCTCTGATTTAGTAAGCCCTCAAAAATACTTGCCGCCTTCAGATTGTTTTGCGTCTCTCCTTTCTGCTGAGTTCATTAATAGTTCTTCAAATACCGAAGAAGAGGTGCTAAATAGATATCTTGGTATTGAACGTATGAGAAAGGCTGATTTCTACAAGAATCACGTCTTAAATAGGGTCAATTTGCTGGACCCTGACGTTCGTGAAAATATCATGATTATGATTTTGAGAGAGCTACCTCATCTTTGTGTTGAGGATGCACATTTTAAAGAAAATCTGAGAAACTTGGGCTTTATCCCTACGTCTAATGGCTCCATGAGAAGTCCTTCGGTGTTGTATGATCCTAGAAACGAGGAATTATATGCTTTATTGGAAGATTGTGATAGTTTTCCTTATGGTGCTTTCCAGGAATCTGGTATTTTAGACATATTACAAGGTTTGGGTCTCAGGACAACTGTGTCCACTGAGACAGTGATACAAAGTGCTCGAAGGGTGGAAAATTTGATGCATACCGATCCAGAAACTGCTCATTCTAGAGGTAAAGTGCTTCTTTCATATTTGGAAGTGAATGCATTGAAGTGGCTACCTGATCCAGCCAAGGATGATCATGGAGCCATGAATAGAATGTTCTTAAGAGCTACAAATGTTTTTAAACCTCATCATGTTAAATCTGACTTAGAGAAGTTCTGGAGTGATCTTCGGTTATTATGCTGGTGCCCAGTTCTTGTTTCTTCTCCATATCAATCTTTACCATGGCCTGCTGTCTTGTCCATGGTTGCTCCTCCTAAACTTGTGAGATTATACTCTGACTTGTGGCTTGTCTCGGCAAGCATGCGCATACTGGATGGAGAATGTTCTTCTTCTGCTTTATCTAATCAATTAGGTTGGTCTTCTCCACCTTCAGGAAGTGTAATTGCTGCACAGCTTCTTGAGCTTGGGAAAAATAGTGAAATTATTACTGATCTGATGCTAAGGAAGGAATTGGCCTTAGCAATGCCAAGGATATATTCAATATTGATGAGCATGCTTGCTTCAGAGGAAATTGACATTGTCAAAGCTGTTTTAGAGGGCTGTCGCTGGATTTGGGTTGGAGATGGATTCGCAACTGCTGATGAGGTTGTCCTCAATGGTCCTCTTCATTTGGCTCCTTACATGCGTGTTATACCGGTGGATTTGGCAGTTTTCAAAGAACTATTCATGGAGCTGGGCATCCGGGAGTTCTTGTGTCCTAATGATTATGCTAATATATTAAGTCGAATGGCAATAAAAAAAGGTTCCCTCCCTTTGGATACTCAGGAAATCAGGGCTGCTATACTAATTGCACAACATCTTTCTGAAGTTCAGTTTTCTGAAGATCCAGTTAAGATCTACCTGCCTGATGTGTCATGTAGATTGCTTTTTGCTACGGATTTGGTGTTCAATGATGCTCCCTGGTTGCTTGATTCAGATGATCCTAGTTCCTCATTTGGTAGTTCATCAAATATGGCTTTCAATGCAAGTCAAACTGTCCATAGATTTGTGCATGGGAACATTTCTAATGATGTCGCTGAGAAACTTGGAGTACGCTCTCTTCGAAGGATGTTGCTTGCAGAAAGTTCTGATTCCATGAACCTGAGCTTGTCTGGTGCTGCTGAAGCATTTGGGCAGCATGAGGCATTAACAACTAGGCTTAAACATATACTTGAAATGTATGCAGATGGGCCTGGGACTCTGTTTGAGCTGGTACAAAATGCAGAGGATGCTAATGCTTCCAAGGTGATCTTTTTATTGGATAAAACTCAATATGGGACTTCATCTGTTCTCTCTCCTGAAATGACGGATTGGCAGGGACCTGCTCTGTACTGTTTCAACGACTCTGTTTTTACTCCCCAAGATTTGTATGCAATCTCTCGTATAGGTCAAGAGACCAAACTAGAGAAACCATTTGCCATTGGAAGATTTGGGCTGGGGTTTAATTGTGTTTATCACTTCACGGATATTCCAACTTTTGTTTCGGGAGAAAATATTGTTATGTTTGACCCACATGCCTGCAATTTACCCGGTATATCTCCTTCGCATCCTGGCCTACGGATCAAATTCACTGGGAGAAGAATATTAGAACAGTTCCCTGACCAATTTTCTCCATTTCTGCATTTCGGGTGTGATCTGCAACATTCTCTCCCAGGTACCCTCTTCCGTTTCCCCCTTAGGAGTGCAAATGTTGCTTCTAGAAGCCAAATAAAGAAAGAAGGGTACACACCTGATGATGTCCTAGCTCTATTTCATTCCTTTTCGGAGGTTGTCTCTGAGACTTTGCTTTTTCTGCGGAATGTAAAAAGTATATCGATTTTTGTCAAAGAAGGTGCTAACAGTGAGATGCAAGTGCTACATTGTGTTGACAAGCAATATGTAGGTGATCCCGAGGATGAAAGTAATCCAAACCATCAGGTCTTCAGTCGTATGTACGGGAAGCAACATGACAAAACTAATAAAGCTCAGTTTCTTAACCAATTATGTAAGTCTGTGAATATAGACTTGCCATGGAAGTGTCATAAGATTATGGTGTCCGAGAAGAGCACTTCTGGTGGTCGTGCACATTTGTGGTTAACTAGTGAGTGCTTAGGATTCCTTCGAGGTAAGAATAACCATGCCAACCTTGATAATAAGTACCATAAAGCTATTCCTTGGGCATGTGTTGCTACTTGTTTACACACAATGAATATTGAAAGCGATTTGGGTGGTGATTTTGATAAATCTGATCTCATTGCTCCTAAATTGCTGGAGTTTCCAGTGGCATCAGCTGGCTCTATAGAGAATTTTGAGGGTCGTGCCTTCTGTTTTTTGCCACTGCCAGTGATTACTGGGCTTCCTGTGCATGTCAATGCATATTTTGAGTTATCATCTAACCGAAGAGACATTTGGTTTGGTAATGACATGGCAGGGGGTGGGAAGAAACGCTCTGAGTGGAATATGTACCTACTTGAAGATGTTGTTGCTCCAGCTTATGGTTATTTACTTGAGAAAGTTTCTTTAGAAATTGGCCCATGTGATTCATTCTTTTCCTTTTGGCCAATCAAGGTGGGATATGAACCATGGGCGTCAGTGGTGCGGAAACTCTATACCTTCATCTCAGATTCCGGTCTTAGAGTATTGTATACAAAAGCCAGAGGTGGACAATGGATCTCAACGAAGCAAGCAATTTTTCCAGATTTCACTTTTGATAAGGCACGGGAACTTGTGGATGCATTATCAGATGCTGGTTTGCCATTGGCAACCATCCCTGAGGCTCTTGTGGAAAAGTTTAAGGAGATATGCCCAGGAGTGCATTTTCTTACACCTCAACTTCTCCGTACTCTTTTAATTAGGAGGAATCGTGAATTTAGAGATAGAAATGCTATGATCTTAACACTAGAATACTGCTTGCTTGACTTAAGAACTCCAGTTCAATCTACCACTTACTTTGGCTTATCCTTGATACCACTTTCCAATGGTTTATTTACAAAATTTCAGAAGAGGGGGGAGAGTGATCGAATTTATATTGCTCGTGGCGATGGATATGGTCTTCTTAAGGATTCTCTTCCCCACCAACTTGTAGACTCTGGGATCTCTGCTTTTCTCTATGACAAGTTATGTGAAGTAGCCCGAAGTGAAGATTTTAACATTACTTTCTTGACTTGCCCTTTGCTTGAGAGACTTTTTGTGCAATTACTCCCAGCAGACTGGCAGCTAGCTAAACAGGTGAATTGGGTCCCTGGTTGTCAAGGACATCCTGATTTGGAATGGATGAGACTGCTGTGGAGCTATCTCAAGTCGTCTTGTGATGATCTCTCTGTGTTTTCGAAGTGGCCTATTTTGCCTGTTCTAAACAATCGTCTCCTGCAGCTAGTGGACAATTCCTATGTGATCAAAGATGGTGGATGGAGTGAGAATATGTCATCACTTTTGCTGCGCGTTGGATGCCTGATATTGACGCGTGACCTCCCAATAGACCATCCCCAATTAATGCGTTATGTTCAGCCTCCCACGGCAAGTGGTATTTTAAATGCATTGTTGGCAGCCGCTGGGAATATAGAAAAGATCGAGGGGCTCTTTACTAATGCATTGGAGGGAGAAATGCATGAACTAAGGAGCTACATTCTCCAGTCCAAGTGGTTCTGTGAAGATTCTCTGAATAGCAGTCAGATGGTTATCATCAAAGAGATTCCTATGTTTGAATCATTCAAGAGCAGAAAAATGGTATCTTTGAGTAGGTCAACTAAATGGTTAAAACCAAATGGTGTACATGAAGATCTATTGAATGATGATTTCTTGAAAATCGAATCAGATAAGGAGAGGATTATCTTGAATAAATACTTAGAAGTTGCAGAACCTACAAAGCCAGACTTCATCAAACATTATGTAATCACTCACATGCCTGAGTTTGTTTCTCAAGATAGATTACTCTCCTACATCTTACAAGATATCAAATATTTGATGGAAGACGATGACTCCTTCAAAGAGGCAATCTCCAAAGCTTCTTTTGTTTTAACTCGTGATGGTTCCTGGAATGAGCCAACCAGGTGTGTTTATTTATCCATTCACTAAACTAGCTTATGTCATGCGTGAATGACTTAATCCTTGATGATCTCAAATAGTTGCCTTTTTCACTCAGTCAAATCAGTTTGATTAGAAGTTGTTATGCACTAGTATAATGCTACCAATTGTAAAATAATGTAAAGGTGAAGCGATTGGTATATTTTTTCTAATGGGTCACCAAATGATGCAGGAAGTAATACTATGGGCAAAGCATTTATTTCCCCGAGCTAGGTTGTAGATCATATTTTACAAATATAAGCTGAATGAGGAGTCATTTTCTTATGAGAAGTGTGAAGAAGTCCCAATCGATGGTTAATGGGATGGGTGGTCTCCTTATATGGTCTTGGACAATCCTCTCCTCATGAGTTAGCTTTTGGGGTTTAGTTAGACCCAAGATCCATTTCTTTAAAATGTAGTTCATGCACTGGAAGTTCAGCCCCTGGCATGAGGGAGGGTGTGAAGAGGTCCCACATTAGTGGTTAATGAAATAGGTGGTCTCCTATATGATCTTGGGCATTTCTCCCCTCATGAGCTAGCTTTTGGGTTTGAGTTTGGCCCAAAATCCATTTCTTTACAAGAAGTGATGATCGGTAGCAATATTGAAGTTATATTTAATATAAAATTGTTGGTATATGCTCGGTCCTTTTTGGTTTTGCTACAACAGTTTTTCTTTTAAAAATCAACATGCTAAAAAAGGCTTGACATTTCCAGGTTTACATAAATTATAAGCATCCAATTAGTCTTAGCGGTATATGTTGAAATATATAAAATGTTAAAATTGGAGTGTTAGAAGAATTAGGTTCTTAAGTTGGATATGATCCCATATTGAACTAACATACATGTGTATTCTGTGACAGTGCAAGTAGGTGTGTTATAATTTCACCAAATCTTCACTTATTTGCTCCTTTTATCTAACATGGTTATCAAGTCCTTTGTGATCTTAGTAGAGATCTAAACACCTTCCGCGTACTGTTGGGACCATTACATGGACTATGTCTTTTGTTGATTAAAAATTGTCATTTTCTTTTCCCGTTTTCCTTAGCAGTGATTCTTTCATGTGATCGTTCCAGCAGCACCATGCTTCTTTTTTGGTGTCTGCTATCAGTGGCACTGTGCTTCTGTCTGGTGATATCTTTAGTGTACTATGCTTCTTTCGGCAGTGCAGACTTCTTTTCATCGATTGCTCTGACGGCAGCACGTCTGGCAACCATTTCTACTGAAATTTTCCTTGGTTGTCCCGGCAGTGCTGCATCTCTCTACGGTAATGCTTCGAGGACATTGGACCTGTTTTTGGTGACTGCTCTGTTGTCATTACGCATCTTTCGGTGATTTCTTCAGCAACTCTGTGCCTTTACAGTTACCAGCTTCTTCTGGTGACTGTTCTAGTGGGGCACATCTTTCCACCATTTTTTAAAACTACCATGGCACGGTTCCGGCATCTAAAGCTTTTCCAGCGAGGTTCCAGTGACTACAATTTTTTGAAAGCTTTTTGCTATTTTCTGATGATATTTACTCTTTATATTTTCAAAACAATTAAACTAAAGTTGATTCCACCACTTTGAGTTTTAGGGGGTTTGGTAGAGTGGTAGATTAGGGTATTAGTAGAGTTAAGTTCTTAAGTTAGATATTTTTTACGATGCTGCAAGGTCGAAGGTTGATATTGTCCCACATTAGACAAAAACCATTTGTATTATTTCTGACACCTATAGATGTAAGTGTGCCTTGTATTTGCCATACCATATAAGTATTAGATATTTCTCTACTCTCTTGTTTCTTCACATAATCCATCCTTCTATGTGTCACGACCCAACCCCGTAGGCCGCGACTGAGGTCCGACCTGGACCCCGTATACATACCTATCGGATGTAGTCAATCTGAACTACGAACAGTATGCTAACTTACATAAGAACCCCAATGGGTCATACGTCTTCATTTACATAGCCCTATCATTTGTCTCCTGAGGAGTCACCACTATTCATATCATGAAAGGGCACGCAAGCCGACAAGGCTGCCATTACATATTAATATTTACAACACATCGTATAGACACAGCTGAACAAAACTTACATACAACCCACATACACGTCTACATACCTCTAAGAGTATCAACGGTATCATATGGAGGGACAGGGCCCCCGTCGTACCCCTGAATGAACGAATATATACATCAAAAAGATTAATACCAACAAGCTAGGCTCCGGTACAATGGAGCACTCCAAAATGGCTAAGTGGGAAGCCTAAGCTGGCGGATCCCCGAAACGCGTGTCTGTACCTGCGGGCATGAAACACAGCCCCCCCCCCCCCGAAGAAAGGGGGTCAGTACGATATATGTACTGAGTATATAAAGCATAACATATCATAAATGAAATCACATCTGAAGTAGAGGTTCAGGAGACAAATATGATTCTCAAGAAATCACTGTACTTGTGCCTTATGAAATAAAATCATGCATGATCATATCATATATCATATTCGGCCCATTATGGACTCGGTGAATCTGTTATATACATGTATCATCTTTGGCCCATCATGGGGCCCGATGCCATGTATTAACAGTATGCACGAGCAGAGTAGTGAGTAACCATATGCAAATTAAATCATCATCTGAGACTCAATAGAATAGTCAAGTGAACCATCACTTGAAGATCAGGATAATAATCGTCTCAAGTACCCTCTAAATGTCATTAGGGATCATATCAAATGGAGCCTCAGGAATCATAGACATGTATCCAGACAATGCTAAACAACTTATGGAATCAGAGACATTTGTCATCGTAGAGTCCTTGGGAATAGGAGCTTATACATCCAATTACTATTCAACATATAGAAGGCTCGAGGGCAATAACTCAACTACTTTAAGAGTTTTAACATCCAGAAGTGAATAAGAGTCATGAATCATACTCGGAGCTTATGAATGGAATTATCCCCAAAGCTCATATCACATATCACTTATATCTAAGACATGCCAAAAGAATAAAGAGGGATAGGCTTTACATACCTTTTATGGATCAACCGTAACCACGCTTGCTTCGTTACCCTTTGGACCTATTTAACACGAAAGTAATACTATTATTAATAAACTACAACTTTCTAGCTTATAAATCTACAACCAACTACCCATAGGAATCATTTCCTCGTTCACACTTCTCGATTAGTATTTTGGTTAGTTAAGAACTTAACGGAAATCGGCCAGCATTTTCCTTATATAACTCGCCTAACTCGAGCTTCCAATTAACCACCATTCATATACAATAAAACTACTTCAACATTACTCAATACAAGTTCCAAACAGCCCACCCAAAATCACGACATCAAATTACGATTTTCGATCTTTATTTCGTAAAATCACAACCACACGGAAAGGAGCATAACGTGGCTGCGAACAGCAGCACCTATACTCATCCATAGCTATATTTTTAGCCCTTCAACATACACGAATTACCTTCAAATACAACACCATCATAACAACAACACTAATCAAACTTTAATCCAACTAGAACGACTTCAATTCTGTCCAATTACAACGTTAACAATAACCGTGTAATTTTCTTAACTCCAACCCTACTTAATACAAAGTAATCTTTCCATTACAACACCATTAACTCCAATTTGAAAGAAAGAAACCCTACCTTAGCAACTTGACTTCTCCACTCGGCTGAAAGTTAATGGCTTCACATTGGACCTTCTTGCTGACCCAACAATTAATTTACGTCGTTAAACACCTTCACTTGATCGTAAAATACCTTAGAGAATTAATTTACGGAGCAAGACTTGAAGTCTCTCCTTGCTTCAGCCATGGCCGAAACTTGTCATGGCTTGAACTCTTTTTCTTTCTCTCTAGGTTCTTGAAGTTAAAGATGAGAAAATGAGGTTCTTAGTCACTAATTCAGCCTATATACACCACCTTTAAAAGTGACACGTGTCAGCCCCTAAGGGTGACACGTGTCCAGCCCCTACGTGTGTCCATCCCCAAGGGTGACACGTGTCCAGCTCCTATAGGTCCACCTCATCCATGCACCAACCAGCTGCTGCCACGTGTCTTGGTGGGGTCCACTTTCCAAGTAGGTGCATCACCTACTTGAAGTAGGTGCATCACCTACTTACTCTTTTTCGTAGGTTCGTAATCTCGTCTCACTTTAAGAACTTATGTGATCCTTGCTACTTAAGCTCGACATGTACTCAAGTAGCTTAGTAGCTTACGCAAGTAGGTCGATTACCACGACTCACTACTTGGCCTCCAACTCCTTTCAAATCCTTCCAAACCTATTTCCAACCATCACTACTCACATAGAACTAGCCTATGCAAAATATGGGGCGTTACATCCTCCTTTCCTTAGAGTTATTTGATAACGTCATGAATAACATGGATCACATGGTAATTTTAGAGAAGCTAAATAAATGCTCCCATGTACCAAGAGTGCGGGGTATAACACTATGCCTGCTTAGAGATACTAATATACCTCCAATTTACTCCGATCTATTCAGTTCCTCCAACCATATCCGTATCTTTTGAGCAATATCACATGAAATTCTGAATCTTCTCCTTCACACTCTTGAATATGAATGGACTAATTTTACCTGTAAAATAGGACAGAGATGAATTAAGGAGGAATTCAGTTTCCTTGTGGATATTATTCAAATAATTAGACAGTTTTTGTTAATGTCTTAGTTAATTCTATGAATGAATGCAGTCAACTGTTGAGGAGGATGGACACTCTTTACATCTGGGCCTAGCATAGAGTTCATGTTCGTTATCTGTTGTGGAGGTAAGACAGAAAATTGGAAGGTAGGAAACTGCAAAACACTGGCTTCTATATAAGATGCAGATGGTGTTCAACAAATTTTAAAAAATAGAGCTTGGCAGAGCATGGGAGGCAGTCAGAAGGATAAGTAATAATGTAATATAAGTGTTTCAGGAAATTAGGATTATTAATGTACAACTTTAGGTAAGGGTATAAAGTTTCTCATAAACTACAACAAGAGCTCGAACATGCTTTTCAAAGGACAAACAAGAAAATATGCTAAAAGGCTTAGCAAATTAACTATTAAGTCAATTTTATTTTGCAATTTGTACTTTAGAGCATCAAGTCAGTTGTGTCCAATCTGGTTTTTGTGAGGTGTAAGTAGAGATGACAATTCCAGCCCATATTTATAAAATCAGCTCATTTAACCCATATTTTAATGAGTTGGATCACTTGTATTTCAATTTTGGTAAATATGGACTTCAGTCCATCTTTAACCTATAAAAATATGGACAAATATGGGTATCCATATTTTACCAGAAAGCCAACTCAAAAATGAAAGGATCAAGAACTATTACTGATTAACCATATTTGGACGTATCAATCTTCCCTTTATCATTTGCATTTCTAAAGAAGAATTTGAAACAGAATATTACTATCAAATATTAACCATATCTGGACGTATCAATCTTTAGTTTATCATTTGCATTTCTAAAGAAGAATTTGAAACAGAATATTTAATATCAAATTTGATGACTATAATGTATTTGTCTCAGTTTCTAATAAGTATACAATTATGACCAGTACTAAGTGTCTACTGGCTTAGCAAACATAGATTGTTTCTAAAAGCATTGTTAATCAAAAAATAATACTTAATAAATTCATTATCTTTTCTGTTTCCTAAAATTATTGTTCAGATGTTGAGTATTTATCTATTTTTTTTTGTATTCACCCAAATATCAGGGTAAAATCACTTGAATGGTGTTGTGAAACACATTTTTGGGTTTGTACTATGTGAATTTTTTTTGTTAAAGTTTATTTCAATTTACTTAAGCCATTTGGTCATGTTTCATTGTGCAAATTGGAAAAAGTAGATTTTGTTTTCAAAGTGAAAAATAAAATTTGAAAATTGGAGCTGTTTTTGGCTATAAATACAAATTGGAGTTGTTTTCAATTTTTGCGAGTAATCTAGAGTGAAAAAAGTGAAAACAATTTTTGTGTTTTTAAAATTTTTGAAAAAATTTTAAAATTCAACTTGAAGTAGAATTCCAGAATTTTATGGCCAAACGTGTTTCTCAGAGTTCAACTCCAAGAAAAAAAAGAAATTTCATGGCTGTCTTAGGAGATTAAAGTGGGTTAGAACAATTTTACCCAATCCATTTTTTACCCATATTAATATGGGTGAATTTCTGCCCAATCCATTTTAGCTCAATCTATTCTCGTCCAAATCCGATCCAATTCGCCCATTTTACCACTACTAGGTAACAGTTCTACCTAAATGAAGTGCTTGTGTTACATGATCAACATACTCCCTTTAACTAATATTTTATTGTAGTTGAGTAAATCTAACACATAATGTGTTACTAGCAGGTAGGGGTGTTCATGGTTCGGTTTGGATCGGTTTTTGATGAATATCATAACCAAATCAATTTAATCGATTTTTAAATTATTAAAACCAAAACAAATCAAATATAGTAGACATTTATCATTTGGTTGTTATTCGGTTTTAACCATACATAAATATCTACTCTTTCCTTTTTTTCCCTACTATTATTCCTTGACATTAAACAAACAAATAAAGCAACAAGTTTTTGATTAGGTAAATGTAACATCATTTCATTAAAATATACTCATAACAAGTCAAATATAAATACCTATGTTGTGTCTTAGTTAGAATTGGATGCTTTCAATGTGAATGCACTAAGTATATGGTAATGTTGTGTAAATTAGAAAACTATAAAACTAAAGATTCTTGAAACTTTATCTTCCTTGTGACACAAGAAAGATTGGATAATCCTTTTCGAAGAAAAAATGTAATATAATTTCGTGTATTTCATTGTAATTTTGATTTACTTTTTAAAAAGCTACAGATTAGTTAGAGCCCGAAATAAACTTGCAAATGAAACTTGTACAAGTTCAAGAAAATTAGAATAACCATCCGTACAAATAAATCAAATCCACTTAAACACAAACCAGCCATGCTTCGCTGTAGAACTGATAGCACAATTACAAATCAAAATAAAAAATTCTGATGAGAAAATATAAGATATTCAATTCTGCATCTAGAATTGATAGAATATTACAATCTATTCAATGGGGGGAAAATTCAACAATGTGAAGCAAGAGATTCTACCTATAGTGTGCTTCATCAAAAAAAAAGAAAAGAAGATTCTACCGAGAATTTGCTCAGATCACACATCAATTGCACTATTAAGTGGAAGTTGGGTGCACACATAATCCTATTTTAAGTTTGATAGGTGGTGGGTGGGGGATGATGGTTTTAATGAAAGAATCAAAGAATGGTGGACATCCTTTGACTTTGAAGGGAGGCCTGACTACATTTTAGCATCCAAGATGACCAAATAGGGAGAATGGAGTGCAAGTACATATGGGAATTTGGAAAAGAAAAAGAAGGAGCCGCTCAACAATTTTTTTGATTTTGATAGTATTCAGCAGAACATACCTTTAAATGAATGATAAACTGTCCAGAAAGCAAATGTGGTCAAGGATTTTGAAGACTATGCAAAAAAGGAAGAGAGAGCTGGAGACAAAGATCAGGAACACTGGGGATAAAACAAGGGGACAAGAACACTAAGTTCTTTCAGAGAACTGCCAATGTTCACAAGAGGATCAATCACGTTGATAAACTGGTAGTAGGAGGACAAGAATTGGTGGAGGCTGTCGACATTAAAAGAGAGATTACATCCTTTTACAGGAAGCTATATAGTGAAGGTGAGAATTGGAGACTCTTTCACAACATGAATCAGTGGCCTTCTATCAGCAGAGAGGAACAACAAGAACTGCTGAAACCTTTTGAAAAGGAAGAAGTCCTACTTGGACTTGAGCTAGTGCTGTAGACAAAGCACCATACCCAAATGGATATACTATGGTTTTTCTTTTGTAAAATGTTGGGAGATTGTGAAGGAGGATGTGATGACAACTATTCAGGACTTCCATTCACAGGAGATTTTTTAGAAGAGCTTTAATGCAACATACGTAACTCTCATCCCAAAAAAGAATGGAACCAAGGAGTTGAGATGTCAGTTTAATAGGAAGTGTTAACAAGTTGATATCCAACTTTCTCACAGAAACATTGAAGAAAGTGATGCACAAGCTAGTTGATACACAACAAATGGCCTTCTTAAGAGGAAGGCAAATCATTGATGCAGTTCTCATTGCTAATGGGTGTCTAGATTCTAGATTGTAAGACAAGACTTCAGGAATTATGTGCAAATTGGATATAGAAAAAGCATATGAGCATGTCAACCAGAGCTCTTTGCTTGGAATCATTCAGAGGATGAGATTTGGAATGAAGTGGATCTAATGAATGAGATTCTGCATGAGTATGACAGATTTTCAGTATCTATTTGGTTCTCCTGAAGGCTTTTTTCCTTCTGACAGAGGATTGAGACAAGGTGATCCCTTTCACTTTTTTTGTTCATGCTAGTGATGGAAGGCTTGAATAATATGATGAAGACAGCTCACAGTAATGGAAGTATAAGGGGTTTTAATGTAGCAAAGAATGGGAATGCAAGAGTGGAAGTTACACACTTACAATATACAAATGATACTCTTATCTTTTGTGATGCAAAGGAAGCCAACCCAAGATCCTAAGGGTAATTCTTATTCTTTTTGAAGCAACCTCTGGTCTTCACATCACTTGGAGGAGAAGTAACATTTTTCAAATTAATAAGGTGAACAACTAACAAAAGTCCTAGGAGGAGAAATGGCGCAGAAACCAACAGTCTTTTTGGGGATGCCTTTGGGAGCCCAAAGCAAATCCAAGGAGATTTGGAATGGAGTGGTGGAGAGAGGTGAGAAAAGATTGTCCAGATGGAAATCACAATATTTGTCCAGGGGTGGAAAATTAGCTTTAATCAACTCAGTCTTTAGATGCTTTGCCAGGCCTATCTGATGTCAATTTTCCCTCTTCCAACCAATGTGAAAGAAATAATTAATGCCCCAAGGAGGAATTTTTGTGGAATGGGTATAGGGAAAACAAAAGGATTCCATTTGGTTAAATGGAAGACTGTAATCCTATCTAAGAAGCATAAAGGGCCAGAGATCAAAAAATTGAGAAAACAGAATAAAAGCTTGCTTATGAAATGGTTGTGGAGATTTCTTAAAGAAGAGCAAACACACTGGGTTAGGGTGATTCAAGCAAAATATGAAAAGGAAGATTTTTGGAAGAAAAGTAGTTTCTGCTTATGGCGTTAGTATGTGGAGATCAATTAGAAATCTGTGGCATGTTTTCTTTGAAAGAGCAAGCTTCAATGGAAATACTAGAAGGAAGAACATGTTCTGGAAAGATGCTTGGCTAGGAAATGGCAGTCTCAAGCAACTTTTTTCAGACATTTATCTACTGGATCAACCACAGTAGTCTACTTTGCAAGAAGTATGGACTACTTAAGGGTGAAACCTGACATACACGAAACTGATGCACGATTGGTAGGTGGAAAGACGGGCTGAATTCTATGGCACCTTAGATCAATATACATGACTGAAGGAAGGAGAAGATACTCCAAGGTGGAAAGGTCATAACAAAGGCATTTTCACAGTCAGCTCTGCTTATCAGACTAGTTGAATCAGATGGGGTCTCAAATCAGCTTTTTACCGTGGAAGCTTGTATGGAAAGTGAAAATCCCCTACAAAGTGGCAACTTTCACTTGGTTGGTAGTGAAAGAGGCTGCTCCAACTCTGGAGAATCTCATGAGGAGAGGCATACATATGTGTCCAAGATGCTATTTTTGTGAGCAACAAGCAGAGATAATCAACCATCTAACCATCTGTTTCTACATTGTAAAGTGGTTGGTCAGTTATGGAATCTATTACTAGCTTCAGGGGCATAAGGTGGACTATGCTCGAAAGAGCAGGTCAAGCTCTAGCAAGTTGGAACAATGAGGGCGGTGGCAATACAAACAAAAATAAATGGAGAATTGTCCCAGTAATGATATGGTGGACCATATGGACGGACAAAAATTCGACATGTTTTGGAAGTATGAGTAGCCCTTTACATAGGATTACAATGAACTGTATTATCACTTTTTGCTATTGGTATAGTTCTGAGTATATAGGTGATCCTGTAGTCATTATAGACATCTCAGGATCCTTATAAGACGAAATAGGACCTAGAGATAGTGTTTTCTTGTTCTCATTGCTGATCCTACTCAGTTACCTCTATGATGTAAAATTTTGGGATCCCAACCTTAGTGCTGAAGATTATATACAATCTTGTTACCTTTGTCAAAAATAAAATAAAATATAGGATACTTAAAATTATTCATAAAAATTAATATACATGTATACGTATAATTATGAAAATTATATATATAATTTTTCGGTTTGTTTTTTTTCTTCGTTTTCTTTTATTAAAATTAAACCAAATCAAATGTTGTTGTTTTTAAAAACAATCAAACCAAACCCCAAAAATATTGATTTATTTAATCGGTTTGGATTAGTTTTTAACCAAATCATGTACACCCTTACTAGCAGGGATGTCTTCCAGTGCGACTTATTTGGGGTAAAAATATTTTTGACGAGTTAGCAACTTGGTACCTTCTTGTCGGATTATTAAAATCCATCAGATGCTCAGTCTTTCTCCTATTCGACCTTTACTTCAAAGTTTTAACCGTATATATTTAGTTTGGTGTATCTATGTGATCTACATGCAATACACTCTCATATGTGTGCATATACATCTATAACATATGGAGTATGTTCTTACATGTATGATTGTGGAATCTCTGTAATGTTTCTGTAGGCTTTATGATCCTCGTATTCCAGAACTGAAAATGTTGTTGCATGGAGGTGCCTTCTTTCCATCTGAAAAGTTCTCTAGTCCGGAGTTTCTTGAGATTTTGGTTAATCTTGGGCTTCGGCAATCTTTAAGCTTTACTGGTTTGCTTGATTGTGCCTTATCTGTGGCCTTGTTGCATAATTCCGAAGAGTTAGAAGCGGTGAAGAATGGTGGCAGGTTGCTTCACTTGTTGGACACAGTGGCGTCAAAGCTCTCAACACAGGATGGGGACTCCAGTACTGGATATGAAACTTCTCAGGGGTCATGTCTTAGTGTTTGCACTGAAGGAGCTGTTGATATTACTGACAACCAGTCAGGAATTATTTCATTTCTCAGCAACTGGATTGACGATATGACTGGAGAAGAATTTTGGTCAGCACTGAGATCCATTAGTTGGTGTCCTGTACTTGTAGATCCACCTATCAAAGGATTGCCGTGGTTAGCCTCAGGTAGAAAAATTGCAATGCCAATTAATGTTCGGCCCAAGTCACAAATGTGGATGGTTTCATCTAAGATGCATATCCTGGATGGTGAATGTTCAGAGCATCTGCAACATAAACTTGGTTGGATGGATCGCGCAAGTATAGAGATTTTGTCTGAACAATTGCTTGGACTACCTAAATTCTATGTGAAGGTAAATGAAAGCTCAGATGTAGCACCTAATTTTGATTCAGTTTTGCAGAAGCAGGTGCTCTTAATTTATTCGCAGTTGCAAGAATTTATTGGTATTAATGACTTCGAGGTTCTCAAGTCTACCTTAGATGGTGCTCCGTGGGTTTGGATAGGAGATGACTTTGTTTCTCCTGCTGTACTGGCTTTTGACTCTCCTGTGAAATTCAGCCCCTACTTGTATGTTGTACCGTCTGAGTTAACGGATTTCAGAGATTTGCTTGTGGAGTTAGGCGTTAGACTCAGTTTTGATGTTTTTGATTACTTTCACCTTTTACAAAGGTTGCAAAATGATGTGAAAGGATTCCCCCTATCTGCCGATCAACTGAGTTTTGTCAATCATGTGCTAGAAGCAATTGCAGATTGCAACATGGATAGCTTAATGTTTGAGGCTTCTAGTACTCCTTTATTACTTCCTGATTCTTCTGGAGTTCTCATGAGTGCTGGGAATCTTGTTTATAATGATGCTCCTTGGATAGAGAGTAACACCGTTGGTGGAAAACGTCTTGTTCATCCATCTATAAGCCAGAATCTTGCAGACAGATTGGGTATTCAATCACTTCGAAGTGTGTCATTAGTCAGTGAAGAGATGACAAAAGACTTACCGTGCATGGATTACACGAAAATATGTGAACTTTTGGAGTTGTATGGGAAAACTGATTTCCTTTTGTACGACCTACTAGAGTTGGCAGATTGCTGCAAAGCAAAAAAGCTTCATCTGATTTTTGACAGAAGGGAACATCGGTGTCAGTCCCTTCTGCAGCATAATCTAGGTAATGTAGTTTTCTGAATCTCCTACTCATTGGTTATTTCTCTGATGGTCTTAAGGGCAGAAACAGGCGATTTCTGTGTGTTCTCTAGTTTGGAGCAGCTTCCACATGCTGTATGGCTTGCTTATTTTCTTCTCTGCATTTTTTTTTATTGTTGTAGTAAGTATATTGATTTAGCAACAAGTAACTGCTGTAAAAATTGACAAGGGCTGCATTACAACATATGTTATGAGCTGAGAAAGTCAACCACAGCCTCAATGTCATTTGCAAGGGCCATGTTGCACCAAAAAAAGAGAAGATATACATCTGTACTCACTGCTATTTAGAGATTCTGAATTTCTTTTAAAAATTCTACTGTTCCTTTCTTTCCAAAGAGTCCCCCAGATGACTGAAGGGATGGTATTCCAAGTGTTCTTCTTTACCTTTCTCAGACCTCGCAGGTGCCAGCACTCTAATAATTCTTTCGTTGTCCTTGGCATTGTCCATTTAACCCCTATAATGTTGAGAAAGAAGCTCCATATCTGCAAAGTGAAGGTACAATGAAGAAATAGATGATTAACATCCTCTGTTTGTTGTCTGCAAAGCAAATATCTATTTCTATGTTAATTCCTCTTTTCTGATGGTTTTCATGAGTGAGACATGCACCTTTTGCAACCAACCAAGAAAAGCACTAGAGTTTTAAAGGTTAATATTTTGATTGTATGACTCAAGTATACCTTCTCATTTAGAAGTTGGTGGTTGATGCATCTTACTGCACAATAATATGAATAGCATGGTCACTTTTTCTGTTTGATTTGGTCTTTAGAGAGATGGAAGGATTGTCACCGATGTCCTTTATGCCATACGCATGTGCTATAAGCATAGTATCTGTCAGTTTTTGTTTCTTATTTGTGTTCTTTTCCTCTTCTTTACATTGGAGGATTTTGTGTCTGCATTCCATTAACTTGCTTTTACTTTTGTTTTCATCAATGAAATTCTTTTTATTCTAATTGTGTCGAACATGATGATTAACCTAATTGGCATTTTAAATATATTTTCTTGAAAAGGTAAGTAAGTATTATACATTATAAACAATGCAGCCTTGGCTCTAAGGGGTCGTTTGGTACAAAGATTAATAACACAGAGATTAGTAATGCATGGATTATTTTTTATGAAGTGTTTGGTTCATTGCTTCTCACCTAATCTTGTGTTTGGTTTAAAACTCTACAAAAAGCTTCTTTCCAATTATACCCTTGAATTATTATGAGATTTTCTATTTCATTTAATTAGGTCAAGATAGATAATTATCGGACAATATTATTTTTTTGTGGCCTTCTAACTAGCTAGGAGAAGAAAATTTTGTCGCCATGTTTGCTATTTTCTCACTTGAATTATTTGAGGGTAAATAATTATCATTTTAATAAATTGGAGTTAAAATCTCAAAAGGTCACTCAACTATAAGAATTTATATAAGAAAGTCATTGGATTTGTATCAATAAAATCACTCTACTTAAGACTTTATCATACAAAATCACTCTACTTAAGACTTTATCATACAAAATCACTCTTTATCATAAAATAAAAAATAAAAAATAGCAAAAGAAATTAAACTCTTTATCATACAACATCCTCATTTCCCTACTTTCATCTTTTGGATGTGTGAGTTCTTGTCCAATCAACACTCTGACTCAACCAACATAGCTGGTCTAACCATCACTTTATAGAACTTACCTTTAATTCTTGGTGACACATTCTTATCACACAAGACATTGAATGCAAGCCTCCATTTTATCTGCCCCGCTCCAATACGGTGTGTAACATCCTCATCGATCTCACTATTACCTTGGATTATAGACCTAAGATAATTGAATCTTCCTCTCTCCAGAGATGACATGAGTACCAATCCTCACTTCTACATCCACCTCATGAGTTGCGGTCACTAATCTTACACTCTAAGTACTCTGTCTTAGTCCTGCAACCTAAATCCATTAAACTCCAAGGTTTGTCTCCAAATCTCTAGCTTATCGCTTCGTTGCACGTCTCGTCAATTAATACTATGTCATCCGCAAATAGCATACACCATGGTACCTCCCCTTGGATATGCCGCGTCAGTTCATCCATCACCAAGACAAAAAGCCCACAACCTCAAACATTTGTATTTAAGCTTCTGTACAGTATCTGTTTTTCCTTCAAAACATCTGCCATTCATTTCCATCCTTATAACATAGCATACACAGGCAGGTACTATAATCCAAATCTCCTTCAATAGCTTACTGATTTCTTCGAGTCCCAACAATTTACTACCACTTTGAATGAGTATGGCATAATGAGCTGTACTCTGAATACGTTGAAGAATAATGGCCAGATCTGGTGGGCCACTGGACAATGCCAAAAAGAGGTGACTGCAGCTTTCTACCTCTCTGTTACACATAAAGCACCTACTCCAGATTGTCATTTCTCTTCTCTGCAGATTGTTATGAGTGAGGCAAGCTTTATCAGCAACCAACCACATTAAAAAACTTTGTAAAGTGGCTTTGATTTACACAACTAGTTCCATGCCCAATATGATGCGCTTTCACCCACACTGTTGATCGCTATTGAAAGACACTACGCATTTTAAATATTTTGCGAGCTTCCTAAATGTTCTCATTGTTTCTTGCACTCTGCATTACGGTTGAGCTGTGCTACCTTGACATAGTTATTCTAATCGCCTTTTCTGCTTAATTCTTTCCTACATTAATGTGGTGATGCAGCAGGAAGTAGAGTAGTTTTTTATGCATTCAATTCATATAAAAACCTTGGTGTATCTGAAGGGAACGTATGAAAAGCCTATAGAAAGACTGCTACAAAGCAAAGAAATCCCAAGTTTCATTGTAGATCTCAGAAGTGGCAAATATTTTAGATAAGAGGATGAATGATAAAAAAATTTTCTTGCTCCATATTATAAGCAGAATAAATTTCGTAAGACCTATTATTATCAGCAAACTAGCATTCCTAACCTCTTCCATAAAAGATCGCTTATAAAAGGAAAGAAGTGTACCATAAGATAACTGGAAAAGCACCTAGCTTTTATATAATGAAAAATAATCTTAAACAAAATAGTAACCTTGAAAATAACCCAAATCCTAAGAACCGGCTTTTAAGGACTACTAAAGTACATTGTGAACTTCTTCATTACTTCTACTATTTTCTAGAAACGTTGTTCCTCCATTTCTATTTATGTGAACCTATTTGACCGAGCATAGAGTTTAAGGAAATACATAATTTTCTTGAAACTTGTGGTTTTAAACATGCAATAACATTTGTGTGGCCATAAAAGCTTTTCATTACGGGTAAAAAAAGGTAATTTTAAGTTAAATTGTTTTCAGATTTAGAAAAGAGTCATCGTTCTCAAATGGACTAAAAAGGAAATAGGCTCACATAAACTGAAACAGGGTAGTAGCTTCTATTGTCATCTTGCCCCCCCCTCCCTCTTCAAAAAAAAATGAACGAAAAGAAACCTGCAATGCGGATCATGAATAATTTACTAACACAGTAAGAACATGACGAATAGCCGACATCCTAAAGGATTACTTAAGTACTTTTTAATATGTACCATTGCTTCTATAGCTTTTCTGAAGAATAACTTCTGTGCTATCTCCCCTCCTACATTCTGTGTCTCTTGAAAGTAACCAGACTAGATTTTACGCTCTATAGATGCCCTTGTGTTCATTCTAGAAACCTCTTATTTTGCAGGTGACTTTCAAGGGCCTGCACTAGTTGTCATCCTTGAAGGGGCAAACTTAAGTAGAGACGAAGTAGCTGGACTTCAGTTTCTTCCACCTTGGGGTCTGCGTGGTGATACCATGAACTATGGGCTGGGGTTGCTTAGTTGTTTTTCAATAAGTGATTTTGTATCAGTTGTTTCAGATGGCTTCTTGTACATGTTTGATCCTAAAGGTTTAGCTCTTGCAATGCCTTCACATCGTGCACCAGCTGCGAAAATGTTCTCGCTAAGAGGTACACACTGCATTGTTATTCTACTTAGTGCTTAATCATGATTTTTATACCCTGTGCCTAATGCTAATCATGCTGGGACAAATGTGAAATTGTGAATAGATTTTAGTTTTTACTGATACAATTTGGTACTGATCAGTAAATGTTACATTTAGTGGTCTAAAAATGTTATTCTAAATGATTATTAATTAAAAAATGTCTGAAATAATTCGGGGAAAAAAACAATGTACTCAGCAGTTGCTATTTGAAGTTACCATGTTGAAACAGAAAAAAGTTCAATGTCGTATATTTAATATGTAACGTGGAGATTAATTTAGTATGATGATGACATGACCTGCCACTGCAAATTACATGTAATTTTAGGCAACTGATTGTGCATTTTCTCCATTTCATTGTCTGTAATGATCTCATACTAAAGTTCGTTATCAATTTTGGGTTATGTGCACATCCACATTATTTTATGCTTGTACATATATTTTACAGTCCTATGTAGCACATTTAAATTGTTCTGATGAATTACAGTTTTCAAATGTGAAAAGTGGGTAAATGGGATAATAGGCCCTAACAACCTGCAAGAGTATGTAAAGATATGTGATAATGTTTACAGGCCTATGTTGCTATGATTTGTAGTAACTCCTTCAGTAAGTAATATAAATTACTGACTTAAATAACTGGAGAATTTCCAAAATTAATATCAAGTGATGTAATCCCCTAACTAATGTATTCCTGTTGAAATTTGGTAAAAGGGTATTAGAGCATAAAAAGAAGCAAAGAAGACAGGTTCTTGAAGTTATAGTTGCTTTATGTTCCTTAATATGAATAGTAAGATTGATAACATGAAACTAAAGCGTAATAAATTCTTGCAATGGTTGAACTCATTCTTGGAATTCGTATCGATATGTTATGAGGTCAGATCAAAGAACAAAAGTTACAAGTGACCTAAATTGTATTCATTGCCCTATAATTAATAAAGTGAATTATGTTGGTAGATGTCTCCAATTCCTATCTAGATAGACTCTTTTGGTTGGAGATATCTAGTTATCTACTATAAGTGTTTAGACACAACTTCAAACTATATATAATGCACAAATATTGAGATAGTATTTGCAAATCAATGGTTATTTTACTATTTTGTCCATTTATCAACATCAACTTGAAATAGGGAATTTAGAGTTGATAAACTTGTTTGAAGAGTATTTCAAGTGAAATGATGGTTTTCACTCGCAATATTTCAACTTTTTCTCCAAGTGAAATTCATGTCCAAACACAAATACTTTTTTTCCAACTTCAACTTCAAATACTCCTTGTTTCAACTTCATTTGAATGTTGTCCAAATGGGGCCGTACAACTGCTAATGTGTTCCTAGCTAAATATTCGTGCTACTGTCCAGAACTTCTGGTTCTGCTCGATCAACCATGATCATTTCTGTTTAACATGTTCTTTATGGGACTTTGAGGGTTTCAAGTATTACATCCAACACTGTTAGGCATTGATGAGTGAGATTATTGGCTTTGTTCAGGGACTAATTTGACAGAGCGGTTCCGTGATCAGTTCAGTCCCTTGTTGATTGATCAAAATGTGCCATGGTCATTGTCCAATTCTACTGTCATACGCATGCCTTTTTCCCCAGAATGCATGAAAGATGGATTGGAGTTTGGCCTGAAGAAGATTTCAATGATGCTTGATAAATTCTTAAATAATGCTTCTGCGACGATCTTGTTTTTGAAGTCAGTTTTGCAGGTAATGCTTCTCCATTTTCAAGTTGGATGTGTTGTACCTTTAATTTTAAGTGGTGGCACCTTCTTTTAATTCCACTCTTTTACCTGCTATATTAGAACGTTACTGAAATGTTGATTTTTTTTGGATGTGGTATCCAACTATAGATCATTTTGTGTGTGGATTCAATTTATTTGTCAAAATGGCATCCTCCCACCAAATAAAGAGGTGTCATGTTCATCAAGGTACTCCTATGATATAGCTAGTTGATAAATGCAACATAGGTAACATATTATGTGTTAAAATAGGAATATGTATATACAATCCTACATAGAATAAAAATAGGAATAAGAATTGTATGTAGTATCCTACTTGGTAAAGGATTGTATTATAGTGTCTATAAATAGGGTCTGTGTAATAATGTAGATACGCAATTCAATAATATTTCTCTTATATTTCTCACATGGTATCAGAGCATTGGTGAAAAACTTTTAAGATATCATCCTGCCTCAATTTCCGGCGACTGTCAATTGACACACCAGACTAGACTCTCCTTGAGCAACAAAACTAGGTGGTTGTTTCGTATAAACTTCCTTCTCAAGGTCACCACAGAGAAAAACCTTCTTAATGTCCAGCGGATAAAGAGACCAATAATGGACAACCATCATGGATAGAAAAGACGGACATATGCTAGATTAGCCGCGAGAGAGAGGATCAGTGTAATCAAGCCCAAGTATTTGAGTATGCCCCTTAGCAACAAGATGAGCTTTAAGGCAATTGACTTGGTTTTCTGGACCAACTTTGACTGCATAAACCCAATGACAACCAGCAGTACCTGAAGCTTCCAAGTACCACTCACATGGAAAACAAACATCTCGTCAATCATAGACTGTCATTATCTTGGATGAGAAAGTGTTTCGCTTGGAAAAAGATGATACAAGGGCATAATTGGGTGATAACAAATGATAACTTAAAATAGTATAATGGGGTTAGTATTACGAGTGGACTGAATACCCTTTCGAAGTGCAATCAGTTGATTAGGAGGAGACAAATTCGCAGTAGGTGCAGGGTCCGGAGCAGGACATCAATCTTCTGGGCCTAATGTTGGACATGGACGATGATGATTAGTCAATACTAGATTGAGCAACCACACTTTGTAGAGCATGTTGAATCTGTCCTAGAAATTAGAATTTTTGGAAGCCTTGTAAAGCATACAAGGGCTTCAGGTTGTAATTGCTTCAGCTTCCAGCACAACCTTTATGCTGTGAATAAAATGTTACCATTATCAAAATAGTAATAAGATTTTATTAAAAGAAGTGCAATAACATACCCCTATAATGTTCCAAAAATAGAAATGTCTTGCAAAAAGATGTGGTTTTCTACGAACGGCACCCAATCGTTTGTGCAAATGGGAACCTCGTGGGTTCACCAAAGAGAAATAAAAGGCATTCCTCAATCCTGCAAAATCCTTCTCCAGTCCATCAACAGCTCTCCTATTTTTCCCTTTCCATATAGTCCACATAAGTGCTAGAAGTGCATCATCCTAATGCCCTATGGCTTCTCTTCCGTCATGTAGAAGCCCAGCCGCCTGGCATCACCCCACTTGAATCTAAAATAGTTCTCTTCGTGGTTCCTAGTATCATAAGCATATCCCTCGTATACTCTATGTAAATAGTCACTATATCTACCCACATGTCCGTGCAGATCTCTCCAATAAAGATCTATCGGTCATTTGAGATCCTAGGACCAAAGTGTTCTTATCTTTTAGGAATTTAATTCTATTTTTCTTATTAAATCATATACACGGAGCACAGGAACTAGTAATGTCGGTACACAATTCAAGGAGAAATTTAATTAATCAACTACACATAAGAATGACATGTGTACTCCATTTGGTATTCAGGAAGCATAGAACTGCCCTTGAATCTGGGAAAAAGAGTGTCCTATTCCTTCAAAAAGTCCAGAAATGTCTTCTTGGGTTTGTTAAGTTTACAGATAAAACATGATTTTCATGGTAGCCCATAGCGTGAGCCAATTTAAGATGTAGAAAACTACTGGAATGAACATTGCAATTTGAGGAGCCTTGACATCTTCTCCAGATTCCTTACATAAGCATCAGGTGATTGACTATCGTTCTTTCTCACATTTTTGAGAACTTTCAAATTTATTTTTTCCTATGTTCTATTTTAATTGTCATGGCAATCCTAAAGTCAAATATTTTTGAGGTTACCTGCATAAGGTCTAGATGGTGATTCTGTTTGCATGCCAGACAATTTTTTTTTTGAACTGGTAAGTTGTATTCCTCAGCATTAAGGGTATGCTGGAGTCCAACATCCAAAAAGTTATAAACAGAGAGCTATGAACCAAGAGCTAATTACAGAGAGCGTATAAGATCTACCAAATTGATCTGCATCTGCTACATTTCTTTCTTTACACCAAAAATGAAAAATTACTATACAGTTCCGCTTAATTTTTTGCAAAGTATTCTCAAAACACCTCCCATATCTTTCCTTCCACACTGTCCACCAAATACATGAAGGAACTGCTCTCCACCATCTCTTCTGGGACATGCTACCCCATCTCCTGATCCAGCAGCTTAGAAGCTCTGCTGTGTGTTCTGGCATAGTCTAGTTGTTACCTATGAGGCTGAAGAAGAGTGACCACAGATGGGCTGTCGCTTTACAATGCAGAAACAAATGACTGTTTGTCTCCGCAACCTCATTACAAAGGAAACATCATGATGATATTTGAATGCCCCTCTTCTGTAGAGCTTCATGAGTGAGGCAGTCACTAACCAAGTGAACCACTTGATTTTGGATGGAACCAGAAATTTCCACACCTTTGTCCATGGACTTGATCTGCCTCCTGGTTGCCCCAAAACTTCCAATTTATACACTCTGTTAACATAAAACCTCCCATCACCACTTGATTGCATCTGGGGCTGGGGAGGTGCCACTGAACTTATCAACTTCTTTCAAAAGACCAACCACCCTATCAATTTCCCAGTCATTTAGAATCCGTCTGAAGCAAATAGTCCACCCTTGAGGAGTCCAAGAGTCTGCCACCGTGGCTTCAGGGTTGCTGCATGTGGAAAACAAATGGGGAACATAGTCATCAAAGACACTTGCCCATTCCAGGATTCCTTAAGGAACATAGTCTTTGTACCATCACCCACCTTATAGACAACATGTTGTTAAGACTACCTCATAAATTCCTGATAGTCCTCCAAACTGAAACACTGCAAGTGTTGACCACTTCATCAGTGCATCATTGATTTGTCTGTCCATATTTGTTCATGATCACCTCCTTCCACAATGCTTGCTCTTCATAGCATATCTCCATAATCCCTTCATCCGTAGACACCTATTGTCTAATTTGAGGTTTCCGATACCTAGACCCCCTGATTTCTTATCAAGTTGAACATCATCCCCTTTCACCAAATGAAAACCCTTACCCTCCTTGTCTCCGTTCCATAGAAAGTCCCTCTGAGCTTGTCAAGTTTATCCACCATCCCAGCTGGAATAGGAAACGTAGACATCACATAAGTAGGTAAGGAATCTAATACTGCATTTATCAAAATTAGTCTACCCCCTAGTTGCATGCTAGACAAATTATCATATGTATAGACAATTTTTAGTAAGGTAAATAATTTATCAATGATGGGGGAACCCCATATTTTTGTATACCAAGAAGTAGAAAATTTACAAAGATATGATTCTCTGGGAAAGACGCCCAAGCATCTATATACGCAGGAAATCATCCACTGCACTCCAAACCAGTTTTATACCATCCACCACAACTGCATAACTATCTTTCGATGCAACAAGAGGTGATGTACATCTCCCCCAAGCTTTAATACATGAAACACACATATGTGATTCCTCCCTTTCTCAGATTTTTAGCAGTTAATATCACACTTCTAGCAGCCAACCTTTTGAAGAAGCACACCTTTCTGATGCCCAGGGGATCCAAATCGTTTGATACGGGAAGACCAGTCTTTTAGCAATCAATAGTAGTAAGATTTGTCCGTGAACATGCTATCTGTCCTCCCTTGATCTCCACGTCCAGTATATTATCTAGTGTGATGTGCTTATAAAGCTTCTCTAGCAAGTTAAATTGGTTGATTTTCCCAATACTGAAAATTTCTCCTAAACCTCAAATTTTAATTATTTATGTTGAAAATAATAATAATTTTTTTTATGTATGTTGTTTTATTGCTTATCTTGCCAAACTGATCTCCAGTTGCCTTATTTCGATTCTCACATATTGTTTCATTTTCTATCTTGACCATTTGTGTATTATTAGTCCTATCAACATTGTATTTCTCATTGAAAATATTTTGGGACACACATAAACATACTGAGAAAAGAAGAAGCGCACAAGAAAGACAGCCATACTGGCTAGAGTAGTTTTGAGAGCTGTTGAGTTCTTGAATGCTCAAGGTTCTTTATATTTGTTATACCTGAGGTTTAGGTTAAAGAACTGTACTGGAGATTTGTCCTCTTCTTGGTTAGGTTTTGAGCAAGATCTTAACATAAATATATGATATATTTGATTCAAGCTTTTTCTTTATATTTCAAATTACTCTGTGCATATTATTTGTTGGTCTCATCTCTATAACATTGTTCAGTAGATGAATTGTGAAACAATTTTTTTTTAGATTTCATCGTCAATTGGCTGTGTGCATATCCTTTGTTGATCTCATCTCCATAACATTGCTCTGTTGGTGAAACAACATTTTCAGATTTCATTGTCAATTTGGGAGCAAGGAAGCCCTCAACCATCCTTGGAATATTCTGTTGACCTTGATCCATTGTATTCAGTTAGTAGAAACCCTTTCTCGGAGAAGAAGTGGAAAAAGTTCCAGCTATCAAGTCTATTCAGTAGCTCAAATTCAGCAATCAAGCTACAAGTCATAGATGTGAATTCTTGGAAACAAGGGACTAAAATAGTTGACCGTTGGCTTGTTGTGCTTAGTCTGGGTTCAGGACAAACAAGGAACATGGCACTTGACAGGTAGATTACTAGATGCATTGAACTATGTGCAATGAGCAAATTCATTTTCCCTACATCCAAGATGTGGTCCTCTTTTGACTTGGGCACCCCTGGTGGTCACAAAAACTATTAGTGTTTTGTTTTGCTAACGGAAAAAGGTAAAAGTTAGAATCAGAAGTGTATTGATAAATCCAATATGGTAGGGTTTTGAAGGGAAGTAGACATTGTTTGGGATTGGCAATGAGGAAAGTTTGGACATTTAAGCAGGGAGAAAGGCAGCCAAAATATTTTCAGGAAACTTCTGTGAAAGCAGTTCTTTGAAAGATTTTCTGGTTCAAGGATAATCGTCTAGAAAAAAACTTTACATGAAGGGGAATAGGCAACACTTTTTGGTCATGGAACCTTCAAAACTACTGTAGATATTTGGTGGTTAGCTTTGACTGAAAATCTGATAGGTGGTTCATATGTCCCTGAACATTTTGAGCAGCCTGACTCATAATATTTCATTTATAGTCTCCCATTGATGGTAAGCTAGAATGGAATATGTTTTTAACTGTGTGATTCAATTGCAGTAGTTTCTTTTTATTTTATATTTGAGAAAATAAAACTCCTATTTCATATTTGGTAGGCTTGGCTCTCTTAGTCTGATATATAGAAGTAGACAGACACTTAACTCCTTGATGAATATCATACTTGTTCTAGTATGAATATCATACCTGTTCTAGTAGTCAAGTCACTGACAGATCCAATCTTACCCCTTTTTGTTAAAATATAGCTATTGGTATCATTCTAGTAGGTCTGCAAGAACAAATAAATGGACTATTGTGTAGGACAATTGAGGATTATTAGATTATCCTTGGGAATTTGAATGCCTATTGGAAAGCAAATAGAATGCACTTTTTGAGGGTTGTAATTCATGCTAGAATCCACCATTGAACAATACACAATTCCCTGGTTTGTATGTTCTCAAATCAATCTGCCATTTTTGGAGCGGCAACTTACTAGTGGGCTTTGCAGGCGGTACATGGCATACAATCTTACACCTGTTGGTGGTGTTGCAGCACTGATATCGCAAAATGGACAGCCTAGCAATACTTGTTCATCAAGATTTATCCTGTCCCCACTTCCACTGTCAAGTACTATGAACATACCAGTCACTATACTTGGATATTTCCTAGTATGTCATAATCAGGGTCGTTTTCTTTTCAAGGATCAAGAAATGGAGTCTTTGGCAGGGCCACGGTTTGATGCTGGAAATCAATTGATTGAAGCTTGGAATCGAGAACTTATGTGTTGTGTTCGTGATTCTTATGTGAAGCTGATATTGGAAATGCAAAAGTTGAGGAGGGAACCATCGACTTCTCTTCTGGAGCCTAGTGTGGCCCGAGCTGTCAGTTTGACTCTGAATGCTTATGATGATCAGATCTATTCATTTTGGCCCAGGTCGACTAGAAATTTGCTGATTGAACAAGAGCAAGATGGAAACGATTTCATGTCAATGAAGGTTTCTAAAGTAGATTGGCGATGTATAACTCAGCAAGTTATTCAGCCATTCTATGCTCGTCTTATGGATCTTCCTGTTTGGCAGTTGTACTCAGGAAACCTAGTGAAGGCCGAGGAGGGTATGTTTCTATCTCAGCCTGGCATTGGAGTGGAGGGTGGCTTGCTTCCAGCTATAGTTTGTGCCTTTGTGAAAGAACATTATCCAGTTTTCTCAGTACCGTGGGAGTTGGTGAGTGAAATACAAGCCTTAGGGGTTACAGTCAGGGAAATCAAACCTAAGATGGTCCGGGACCTTCTTCGGGCTTCTTCAACATCTATTGTTCTCCGATCAGTTGAGACTTACATAGATGTACTTGAGTATTGCTTATCAGATATCCAGCTCCAAGAGACCGGTGAACCAAGTAGGCCTGATTCATTCAGAGATATTAGCAACTTAGATTCTGTTAAAGAATGTAGTGAAGGTCACACTAATTCTTTCTCTGAATCAAGCTCCAGTTCTCATAGAATTCACAGCACTCTGCAACCTTCAAGCAGTTCTGGAGGAGATGCCCTTGAGATGATGACAAGTTTAGGGAAAGCCTTATTTGATCTAGGCCGAGTTGTTGTTGAAGATATTGGTCGTGGAGGAAGTCCTTTATCCCAAAGGAATGTTGTTTCGGCAACCATCGGGGATAGTATTAGAGATAGAAATGATCAAAAGCTACTAGCTGTAGCTAGTGAACTCAGAGGGTTACCCTGTCCAACAGGAACAAATCATCTTACTAGGTTGGGAGCTACCGAACTTTGGGTTGGAAACAAGGATCAACAATCACTAATGATTTCTTTAGCTGCTAAATTTCTTCATCCTAAAGTACTGGAGAGATCAATATTATTGAACATTTTCTCTAACAGCACAATTCAATCATTATTAAAGCTGCAGGGTTTCTCCCTTATTTTGCTGGCTAATCATATGAGGTTTCTTTTCCATGAAAACTGGGTGAATCATGTGATCGACTCAAATATGGCACCCTGGTTCTCATGGGAGAACAATGCTACTTCTGCAAGTGAATGTGGTCCTTCTCCTAATTGGATTAGACTTTTCTGGAAGATGGTTGATGACTGTTCAGATGACCTGGAACTTTTCGCTGATTGGCCACTTATTCCAGCTTTTCTTGGTCGTCCAGTCCTATGCCGTGTAAAGGAGAGAAAACTTGTTTTTATTCCACCTGTTGTAACTAATTTAGACTCTATTGATCTTGACGACAGGGCAAGTAGAGAAGCTGATCTGTCTGGATTACCTTTGGAATCTGAAGAGATTCAATCCTACAGCTTTTCATTTAAATTTGCAGAGAGAAAGTACCCTTGGTTGAGGTCGTTGCTGAACCAGTGCAATATACCCATGTTTGATACCTCTTTCTTGGATTGTGCTGGTCGTTGCAAATGTTTACCCAGCGAGGGGAAATCGTTAGGTCAAGTTATAGCATCGAAGCTTGTCGCAGCTAAAACTGCTGGCTACTTTCCGGAACTCACTTCCTTTCCAGATTCAGAGCGTGATGAGCTTTTTACCCTGTTTGCTTTTGATTTTTCTGCAAATAGCTCTGGCTATGGAAGAGAGGAGCTTGAAGTGCTGCGTGATTTGCCTATATACCAGACAGTTGTGGGAACATATACAAGATTGCAGAGACATGACCTTTGTATCATTCCTTCCAATACGTTTCTTAAGCCATTTGATGAACGCTGTCTATCTGTCTCTACTGATTCTAATGAGAAACCTCTTTTTCGAGCCCTTGGGGTCCCGGAGTTGCATGATCAACAAATTTTTGTCAAATTTGGATTGCCTGGATTTGATGAGAAGCCTCAGTCTGTACAGGAAGATATTTTAATCTACCTATACTCGAATTGGCTGGACCTACAAGAAGACTCATCAATTGTTGAAGTACTTAAGGAGACTAAATTTGTTAGAAGCGCTGATGAAATGTCTGCAGAACTCTTTAAACCAAACGATCTGTTTGATCCCACTGATGCTTTATTAACATCAGTGTTCTCAGGCATGCGAATTAAATTTCCTGGAGAAAGGTTTATTTCCGAAGGATGGCTACGCATTTTGAAGAAGGTGGGCCTTCACACTTCAGCTGAATCTGATGTTATCCTTGAATGTGCCAAGAGAGTTGAGTCACTTGGAAGAGACTTCATGCCACCTTCAGGACTTACTGATGATCTTGAGAAAGATTTATTCAGCTCACAGGATGAAGTATCATTTGAAATCTGGTTGTTGGCAGAAAGCCTTGTTAAAACAATAATATCAAACTTTGCTGTCCTTTACAGTAACCACTTTTGCAGTAATTTTGGGAAGATAGCATGTGTTCCTGCTGAGAAGGGCTTCCCAAATGCAGGTGGCAGGAGAAGTGGGAAGCGAGTATTGTGTTCATACTCTGAAGCTATTATATTGAAGGATTGGCCACTTGCTTGGAGTTGTGCCCCCATTCTTTCTCGGCAGAGCATTGTCCCACCAGAATACTCTTGGGGGGCTCTCAATTTGAGAAGTCCTCCAGCATGTCCTACAGTTTTGAGGCACCTCCAGGTATAGTGGTTATTTTTTTGTATTTATATAAAATGATACTACATTACTGAGTCATTAAAGCATGTAGCAAAATGTTACTATAGATTATTGGAAGAAATAGTGGTGAAGACACACTTGTTCATTGGCCAGCTACTATAGGCATAAAATCAATTGATGAAGCTTCCTTTGATGTATTGAAGTACCTGGACAGAGTCTGGAGTTCTCTCTCTTCTTCAGGTACGTGCATTCTACTTATCCTTGGTCAGGTTATCGCATGTTTTTGTTGGGAGTGTAAGGTCAGTGAATTTCTGTTCAGAGTCCTTTTTGTTTCAACTCTAGGGACTTCTAGAAGCAAATTAGTATAAACTAAAAGGCAATGGAGTCATTTACTTCAACCCATTTCCTTGTATACCAAACTGCTAAAGCAATCCACTTCCTTGCTTGGCTTTATTCTTTTCATTTTAGAACACCGACTTCCTATTCCAACTATAATGTACTAGTTATTTATTGGGTGAACCCTTATTATCACATGTAATAGTATTATGCATTGGTGACTTAAGTGTTGTTTCCTTTCTCATCCCTGGTTTTCAACTCTTTATCACTAACTTGTTGGAAAAGTAAGGGAGGAGGCTTGAGAACTTGTCTGTGTAAGTTATCAATCAGGTTTATCCAAACAGCCAACAGTCTTGCCTAGAATTCTTTTTCTAGCTTCACTTTCCCATATGGTAGTGGTTTCAATATTGAGATTAAGGAGAACCATCTCTTCCTCCTTATCACTCTTTCCTTCCCCTGAAGAAGTGTAATACCGAAATTGGGCTCAGACTCTTGAAAGGTAACATCCATGCTGTCAAAGTATCTCTCCTGGAGAGAGGATGATCACATTTGTACCCATTCTATGCAGGAGAATACCCAATCTTACACATTTGAGGGTTCTTCGATTAAGCTTCTTAGAATAGTAGTGTGAACAAAGCAAACACACCCAAACACCTTTGGAGGGACAATATATTTATTCTCACCCTTTAAGACCTCTAGAGGTCTTTGAAAAAATTGAGTGTTTTAAGTGGTATTCTGTCGATAAGATTGACAATATCTAGGATGGCATTCCCCCAGTAGGTTTTTATTCACGGTAAACATATGAAGTTTCATCATTTGTAATAAATGCCTATTTTTTACTTTCAGCAACCGTACAGTGTAGGGACAACAAGTTTGATGGTAGCACCAAATCTTTTATCATGTATCTGTGTCATTATCAGTTTGCAAGATTTATATCTTAGCCTCAAATTGAGCACAAATCTTATGAAATTGCTGAGTGTAAGGGAACCTCACTTTTGGCCTTTAACGGATACACCCAAGTTATCCTAGTGCAACAATTAGTAAATGTAACAAATCATCGATTTCAGACGAAGAAACAGAGTGAGTGGGACCTCATACATCAGAATGAATAGCTAGATCAATCAACCTATTCAAGTTTGCCTTGTGTTATCCGATTTTAGGGAATTGATTGGACCGAGAATTTGCTACACACTTGGCTATATTGAGGGAATGAAAATGAACTTGTCCCTTAAAAAAGAGAAATCGTAAAAGGAATAGTACCTTCATTATCACTCTTAAGAATAAGATTTTCTAGTATGCTTGTCACATTCACAAAACAAAGAGTCGAGCTCCATCCATAACTTCATAAAGATCTCGCATTGGTGGTTCTCTCCCTATCCACCAAATGAAGTACTTTGATCAGAGGACCACCAACTTTAAGTGCTCGAACAACATTATTCCAAAACGATGTAGAAATAAGATGTTTGACAGCATCTTTCCCCAAAAGTTCCTTTGCAAATCTACTTTCTTTTCCATTCAGTTGAAACATTTCTTTTACATGTAAAAGTTATGTGAAGTTAATTTTCATAACAACTTGACATTCTTACTTGCGTTATCGATGCCAACTTGTAGAATATTTCCCTTTCCAATTTTCTCAAGAGTTGTCAAACAAATTGTACATTTTGGTGGGATTTGTAGAAGAGTTGCTAGCATCGTAGGATCCAAGAAATACACTACCTCTTGGATAATTCACAAAAACATTGATAGTCATTTTTCCATTTTGTGTTGTCCTTTTATCCATCATAATGGAACATCCAAACTTGTTCTCTTCCACTTTATGTTCCTCAACAATCTTGTCTATCTTCTTCAACTCGTTTTTTTAGATGAGTAACTCTGACTTCGTGATAACGGAGAGGTTTTATTCCATGGCCATATTTTCCTAAAACTAAAATGACTTCAACAAAAGTTTTGTAATTGACACAATTGAAAGGGGCACCCAAGGGTGCGACCTAGTGGTCAATGAAGTGAGTTGGACACCATGAGTTCTGAGGTTCTATTCCCAGTAGAGACAAAACACAACACTAGGTGATTTCTTTCTATCTGTTTTAGCCTGAGTGGATAGAATTACCTGGTGCCTATTGCTAGTGGGAGGTGGCAGGTATCCATGGAACTAGTCGAGGTGCACGCATGCTGGCCTTGACACCACGGTTTGCTTCTGATCCACTGAAACTACTTGAAGACATTCTTGAGTTTTTGAGGTAGGAGGTCCCATTTCATCATCTTCATCAATGAGATTAACCACATCTGCTTCATGGCTCATTTGAGTTCTTACCACATTTTTCTATCTTAACATATACTTTTACTTCTTCCCTAATTCCATCCGGTCAATCTGGACATGGTTTTACTTTTTTGAACCCACCAATCAAATTTGTTTGTGACGACCATTACAAGTTTTTTCACAATTTATCAAAATAATTGCTGGCTTTGTTGGGCCTTGTATAGCATATCCATGCTATTTCATTTTTTTGCTAGCATCAGATGATACCATATTGTTCAAAAAAAATTAAGTTAATTGTATGCACATCAACTGAAATTGGTTACCTCAACAACATCATCTCCTACTATATTCCAATAAGCTTGATAGAAAATACATGTGAGTCCATCTGGCCACCAGCATTGTCACGTTATTAAAAGCAAAAAGTGCAAAAAACCTCCAAGGTCTGCTGGGTCCTTAAGCGCAAAATAAAGTGTGGGCTTTCATGAAAAAAGGTGCAAAAGGGAGAAAATACGAAAATATATGTTTAGTCCAAGTCTAATAATTATAAGTATGAATGACAAATATATGAACAAATTTTTTTCGATAAAGTGAAATATCAATTTTTTATTGTCGTATCTTCATAAGAGACTAAGAGACTCATTGATAAGGAAAATTATGTCTTAGAACATTGATCAAGCCTCCAAAGTGCACATTAAGCGAGGCGAAACGCTCAACACGTTTTGAGGTTCACTTTAGGGGTTAAGTGAGCCTTTGACAACACTGTCACCTTCTAGTTCAAAGATTGCCGCCTTCATTTCTACTTCTGTAGGCCTCAAATTCAGAAACTGGTTACCTGTGGTATCATTTCTGGGATGTGGCTAAGTAGAGAGTTGTTACGTGGTTCCTCTTACTTTGTAAATTGCTTTTGACAGACAGCAATGGCTCCAACAGCCAGTTGATCTTCTCCTTCTAGCCAGTTTTCGTCTGTAGCTTGTATTCTTTTGATTTGCAGTCTCCTTCTTCTACCATCTAATAAGTTATGAAAAACCTAATATTTTTACTCCCCTCTGAAAACCACTTGATGCCTGCCTTTTGTCTCCAAAACTCTTCTTCAAAGTGGAGATACTTCTTCATTTCACTTTAAGTCGCGCGTATCGGAGATGTTTCTTCCCCAGTTGCCAACCATCCCCCACATTTATCACCTATTTCTTTCATAATCTCAGCCGACCATTAGTGCAAAGGAAGGTCAAGGACGTGAATCCAGAACCACTCGAATCTGTGTTGAGATGGGTACGACCCAACCGTAGGAGACCGCCAATGCAACTCTTAAGTTTTTCCCCATCTCTTCCAGCTTCCCCTGATAATGTGTTCTGCATCCTTA
Organism: Solanum dulcamara; assembly: GCF_947179165.1. Classification (NCBI taxonomy): domain Eukaryota; kingdom Viridiplantae; phylum Streptophyta; class Magnoliopsida; order Solanales; family Solanaceae; genus Solanum; species Solanum dulcamara. Next base: position 9,063,966 of record NC_077247.1, on the reverse strand, counting down.
CTTGAGTGGAACTCAAATAGGAATTGTATTCCATTCATATAAAAAAATGTGGAAGTTAAAGACTCCTTTCCAGACCTGTTGAGCCATCTTCTCACATTGTTCCTTGTTGGGATCTCATCACAATCAGGGGAGCTGCCTACTAGACAATTGGAGCAGACACTTGCATTAACTGCCCCCTATTAATGAAGCTTTCAATGCGATTAACTAGGCCCAGCTATACCTCATTTGGTTTGTTTTCCGGAATAATGATGACTGCTCTGGACTGGCTGGTCGTCATAATAATGGACAAGAATCTACCAGACTTGTTGAACTTGAATGAGCAAAAGATGTTAATAGAGACATCCCCGACTTTCCAAGTCTTGAAAGTCTTCCTCCTTACTTCTGATGCTTCCTTCATTCATAGCCACCAGAGGGCCCCACTGTTCAGAGTCATTCTTCTTATGTAAAGTCTAGCATTTTCACCCACTCATACCAAATCTCTCCGAGGGAGACAGTTTCTGAAATTTCATAAGACTTACCCCTTGATATGAAGTAAATACGATTTTCCATGATCTGGAAAAGGGTTGTCAAAAAGATGTAGGATGAGAGAGATTCCGGTGGTCGAAGACCACCAGAGGTGAGTTCCAAGGCCCATAAGGGACCTTTAGAAAACAGTCTTGGGAATAGTGTCTGGGAGCATTTAACTTTGAAAAAGAAGTGCCCCCCTCCTGTTCTCCTCTCCATTAAGCAATTTCTAGATTTAATATAAGAACAAACAAGACCTCGACCAAACAAGATACATACCAGTCCCATCTATTTTCACAACTAATTTGTGAGAATTATTCTCCGCTGTCTTTTGTGTTCCCCCATGGTTTTGATAGGACTCTAAATCAGAAAATAGAATTTCCTAGCATTCTAAAAGGAAATTATCTTCAAATTAGTTCCTTAGAGAAGAAGAAAACGGGAACAATTGCCGGACAGATCTGTGATCCAGAAAATCTGAAACTTGGTGGGTAGGCACAGAATTGAAAGGCGAAGCCAAGCAAAAACACTGACAGAAATGTATTATTTGTTACGAACAGCTTCAAGGAGGGAAAAAGCTTTCCTCTTTTTGGAAAAAAGGAACCCTAATGCTGCGAGGAAGAGAAACTCATCTCAAAAGGTAGCAGTGACTCTGATACCATGTGGAATTGAGAAAGAAGAAAAGACTTCTTTGTATTTCAGTATTCATTACATCCCATGGGAAGGGGTATTTATACTAGTGAATCCTAGCTGATTAAGAAAGATAATCAATTACAATAAAAGGAAATATTTTGTTCTCATTCTTACACTAGGAAAAAGGAAAATAAGTGTCTCATAAAATCATGCTACACAGTCAACACATTACTAGACAAGTTTGAACCATGTTTATGAGTGCATATTTGCCACTAAAACTATCACATGATCAGTAGGAGTTGTGAGCATAAGTTGCTGGCTTAGGCGGCAAGGTTTTTTTCTATTGTAGAAATGTTGGTGGAATGCAATAAGGATAACTACTATTTCAGATCCGAACTTTTGCCTTCTTTTTTTCCTGAAAGACTTCCTTCACTCACTTTAGAATTGATTTGATTTGAAGTAGATAACCTGTGTTATGTGCATTTCTGGTTTTGTTTGTCCGCTGATAATTCTTTTTTCTGCATCTTTTCTTTTTCTTGCCAGACAAGAAGGCATTATGCCAAGTGGCCTTCATGCCTGCTGCCAATGGTACACGTTTGGTGACAGCAAGCTGCCTTTTCACACGTCTGACAATTAATCTTTCCCCATTTGCCTTTGAACTCGCTTCACTCTACCTGCCTTATGTGAATATCCTTAGAGACTTGGACCTCCAGGACACACTTTCCATCTCTTCTGCAAAGACTCTCCTTTTGAATCTTCAAAAAGCATGTGGATATCAGTGTTTGAATCCAAATGAATTCCGTGCTGTGATGGGAATTGTGCATTTCATCTGTGATCAAGCAAACACTTTGGACATGAGCAGTTGGCGTTCTGAAGCAATTGTCCCTGATAATGATTGCAGACTTGTACATGCTAAGTCATGTGTATACATAGACTCTTATGGTTCTAGCTATATTAAGTTTATTGACATTTCCAAGCTGAGGTTCGTCCACCAAGATCTCCCAGAGAAGTTATGTATTGCCTTTGGAATCAAAAAGCTTTCAGATGTGGTTATAGAGGTAGCCGAAAGGATCTGGTTACTTTTATGTATTTCTAGTCTACATAAGATTCTGATCATGTTCGTGCTGCTGCAGACGTCATTTTTGTTATATATATTTGAATTTGTTCACCTCCCTTTTCTTCCCTGAATGATTAGCATACTAATATGTTTTTCTGTATGGCCACATGATGTGGTCTCTTATATGATGTTAATGGGCTATCTTTCCAGGAACTATATTGTGAAGAACATTTGCAATCTTTAGAATGCATTGGATCAGTTCCGATTGAAGCTATAAGGCACAAGTTGTTGAGCAGATCCTTTCAAGCTGCAATGTGGACTATTGTCGGTAGCATGGAAAGCAACGTCCCTGGCATTGGTAATGCTACCTTAGAGGATATACAAAGTTCATTGAAATTGGTTGCGGAGAAGTTGAGATTTGTTCAATGTCTACGTACACGCTTTGTGCTCCTTCCAAAATGTTTGGACATCACTCGAGTTAGACAGGAATCGATGTTCCCAGAGTGGAAGGATACATTGCGTCACCGGGCCCTTTACTTTGTTGAACCGTCTAAAACTTCTGTGTTGATTGCTGAACCACCAGACTATGTCTCTATAGCTGATGTAATAGCGATTGCTGTAAGCAGGGTGTTGGACTTCCCCATCCCATTACCAATGGGCTCTCTATTCCTCTGTCCCGAGGGCTCTGAGACTGACCTTGTTGATATCTTGAAACTGAGTTCTCATATGCAAGCTAATGGATGCAGAAGCGAAAAAGATGGTCTTCTTGGCCTGGATATACTACCCCAAGATGCTTTACAACTACAATTTCACCCATTAAGACCTTTTTATGCTGGAGAAATAGTAGCTTGGCGGCAGCAGAATGGAGAAAAGTTGAGGTATGGTAGGGTCTTAGAGAATGTGAGACCATCAGCAGGCCAAGCACTCTACAGATTCAAAGTAGAAATATCACTGGGATTGGTTGAGCTTCTTCTATCTTCTCATGTCTTCTCTTTCAAAAGTGTCACCATCTCTGCTGTGGATTCCTCAGCTGATTTTCTGGAGGGTTATTGTACGATGGACAATACTAGGAGTGAAAGTGTTACTGGAAGAGTTCAGTCAAGACCTTCTGAGGTACATACCCGTGCTAAATTTCCGATTTAGAATCAAATGGTTTACATTTTATTTCAGCAGTGCATTCTTAGTGCTTTGAGCAAAAACCTTTTGAACTCCGTCTTTTTTCTTATAGTAGTAGAGTTGGAAAATTCTAGTCATTTTTCCTAATAATTCAATTGTGTTCCCGGAATTCCACTTTCATTGCAGTTATATTCAATGAATACCAATTGAAATTAAAGTTTAAAGACCTGCATTCCTATCACTACTATTAGAATAGGAATAGGTATATACAATCCTACTTAGAATAGGAATAGGAATAGGAATAGGAATATGAATAGTAATAGGAATAGAAATAGCAAATAGTATCCTACTTGGTAAATGATTGTATTGTAGTGTTTATAAATAGGGTCTCAATGTAATAATGCGGATACACAATTCAATAATATTTTTCTCTTATATTTCTCACATGGTATCAGAGCCTGTACGATCTTGGTAGAGAATGAAAGAGCTTCCGCTGCCGGCAGGCGGCTATTACCCATATATGCCGCCCTTCTGGCCAATGATTATGTAAGCGAAAGTTGGGTCACCGTGCATCTTTTCGGTGACTATTTTCTTATATTTAATTTGCGTAGTACCGTGCATCATTCCGGTGACTATATTTTTCATATCTTATTTGTGTAGCACTGTGTTATCTTTTCGGTGACTACTTTCTCATATCCGATTTGTGTAGCACCGTGCCATATTTCTGGTGACTACTTTTTCATAATCGATTTGCATAGCACCGTGCCATCTTTTCGGTGAATACTTTCTTACTTGTGTAGGGTCGTGCCATCATTCCGACCCTACCCATATAATTTGTATTTCTCTGTACGGTCATACCATCATTTCGACCCTACCTATATAATTCTCTTTCTCAGTAAGGTCATGCCATCATTCCGACCCTATCCATGTAATTTTATTTCTCAAATTGTGACCACTTTCGGTCATCAAATCTATTAATCTAGCGCATTAGCATGTTCCGATCAGTTTTACGGTGACTTTTTTGTTTAAGATATACTCATCTCTTGATTTCAAGATGTTTCATATATTTTATACCAGATTTCGAGCACTTTCTAATGACCATTGCATTGTTTCCGAGAGATCTGAGTTTTCTTGCAGTGTTTTCTTTCCATTTCAGATTTACTTTTGCCAAAAAAAGGAAAAGAAGGTATATCAGATATTTGGGTTAGATTACAGTGATCGTTTCTCTCCCTTGGCTAAAATATCATATGTCCGCCTTCTTCTAACTATTGTTGTCGTTCTCCATTGGCCTTTTAATTAGTGGACATTAAGAATGTTTTTCTCCACGGTGATCTCTAGGAAGAAGTCTATATGGAGCAACCACCTGATTTTGTTGCTCAAGGGGTGTCGGGTAGCCTTGTACGTCGATTGTGTAAGTCACTCTATGGTCCGAAACAGTCTTCTCAAACTTGGTTTGGGAAGTTCAACACTACAATTCAGGAGTTCATCCTTACGTGTTTTATCGACATTATGCCCCAAATCCAGTATTTCATGAGAAGAGCAAGCACATTGAGATTGACTGTCATTATGCATTAAATACAGTATTTCATAAGAAGATTAAGCACATTGAGATTGATTGTCAATTTTGTGAAGTCGAGTGATCAACTTGCAGATATCTCACCAAGCCTTTCATCGGTCCTCGTATTAATTACATTTGTAACAAGCTAGGTACATATGACTTGTATGCACTAGCTTGAGGGGGAGTGTTAGAATAGGAATAGGTATATACAATCCTACTTAGAATATGAATAATAATAGGAATAGAAATAGTAAATAGTATCCTACTTGGTAAATGATTGTATTTTAGTGTCTATAAATAGGGTCTCAATGTGATAATGTTGATACAAAACTCAACAATTCCAGCTTGTATTTGGTGGATTATATGGAAAGAAGGAATCAAAGAATTTTTGAAGGAAAGAAGTGTACAATATAGAAGATCAAATGGAAAGTTATAACTACTCTAGGATTTTGGTGTAAAGAACATGATATAGAAGAGGAGATCCAATTAGTGGACTTCATAGGCTCTTTGTTAGTATTTATGTCTTTTTCTTTTCTTGTAACATCTTTTGGAGGTGGCCAGCATAGCCCTTAATGCTGAGGAATACAAAAGTTAATAGTTTTACAAAAAAAATAGGGTCTCAATGTAATAATGTAGTACACAAGTCAATAATATTTTTCTCTTATATTTCTCACAGCTACTTCCAACCAACCATCTATACATGTTACCTTATCTACCCTTCCTGCACTAAATGGATGTTCGCTAAAAAGTCCTCCCTTCTCATATAGTAACCGATTGGGATTCTAACAAAAAAATGGCTCTAGGTCTAGTTTTTGCAAAAATTGATCTAATAATTGTTACTTAAAGAGTTACATGATTCTTTTGATAGGGGAACCACCAGCAGCAGCTTCAAGCACTCCAACATGGTCGCGTGTCTGCTGCAGAATTGGTCCAGGCAGTTCAGGAGATGCTTTCTGCGGCGGGAATCAGTATGGACGTGGAGAAGCAATCATTACTGGAAACAACAATCACATTGCAAGAGCAATTTAGGGATTCTCAAGCAGTACTCTTGCTCGAGCAGGTATCTCTCCTTGTTTAGTGGCACATCTTTCATTTATGGTTCTTGCAGCATTGTTTCCCTACTACCACATGATCATTCTATCCCTCTGCCAATTCTTCTTGGTTTATTGATGCACACGTGTTCTTGGGCAAGGGACTGTCATGCTTGCATATTTTCCCGAACCCCAAAAGTCCTTCCATTCAAAGTAAAACCGTTACTGCATGTCTGGAATAATTGAATAGTAGAGTGGACCAAGTGTTCGAGGAAAGGTGGAATTTGTGTTGTTCGCGCCTTGCTGACGTCATAGATTGAATCTGCATATTTGTAGCGATCAAATGCAATAATCACCAGCTTACGTGCTGAATATTTGCTGTGTTTCGTCTAAAATAAACCAGTTGTTGGGATTGAGTATGATCCATGAGGCAGCAGTTGCATTTGGAAATGATGTTGTGTCGCTTGAGAAGTAAATTTAAACTCCTATGCATATTGTATTTCGGGTTTTGCGACAACTTTGGTGATGTTGTACACTTTGGAGAGCATGACTGTAATATTCACCAAGAGAATGGTATTGTTGGTGTGTAAACAACAATTGCCGGCAATGTGGGTCATGTGGAGTACCTGCTTTCTAGTGTTGTTTGCACACACTGAGAGATGGGTTATATTTGGAAACTGAAGTACGGTTGAGGCACTTGATATCAATGTTGCCTTAATCGAACCCTGAGGATGAGGTTCTTGTTGCGCATGGGGTTACTGCCATGAATCAACCCTAGTCAAATGTGGATATCACACAAACACCTATTGGACTGAGAAGAAGCAATAGGGCCAGAAGGTCTTCATAAATCTTTACAGATTATGTGACTATTTGGCTTAGCTTATTATAAGCCAAAAAAATATAAGTTGGGGAACCCCAACTTTTCTTTTTTGGCTTATAAGTTATTTTCAGCTTACAAACTGTTTTAGATAAGCTAAGTCAAACAGGCCTAATTATTTTTTTTGTGCTTATTTTAAGCACAAAATAGCTTTAAGTTGGTCAGTCAAATACTCAAAAAAGCTGAATTTCAGCAACTTATAAGCCAATCCAAACGGGCTCTTTATCTGGGATCCAGGTCAGTAGGATTGTTAAAAAAGGGGTGCAGTTAGAGAACTGGTAAAAAAGGGAGTAGGGCTAGCAAGAATAGACATGCACATTATTGTTGCAAAATTCTTTCTCCCCTCATTCCCTTTCTGAGTCCATCTCCTTTTCATCACCCTTATCTCCATTAATGTTTCCCGCTATCTTGCTATTATCTGGTTCTCAATATTGAATATAAACAGCTGTTTTTTCTCTGGAACTGATTATAAATTTAGGATTCACTACAAATAGTGTCTTCATTCATGAAATAGAAATGAACTATGTCGCGATATAATTCTAAAACCCCCACCCCTCTTTTCAATGGTTGCATTCTTTTACAGAATGTAATTTCTTGGTCCCTTATGAATGCTACCATATGATCATGGATTGGTCTCCCAAAGCTGCAAATATAATTTTGTGCAGAGTACATAGCCAAATTATTAGAAAAAGAACTTGGTGAATCTGCAGGAAAAGTCTGACATGGCTACGAAAGAAGCTGACACAGCTAAAGCAGCATGGCTGTGCCGCATCTGTCTCAACACTGAAGTTGACGTTACTATAGTCCCTTGTGGTCATGTGCTTTGTCGTAGATGCTCATCTGCAGTTTCAAGGTGTCCATTCTGTCGGCTTCAAGTCTCTAAGGTTATGAGGATGTTCCGGGCGTGAATACAATATTGCTGCAAAACTACTACCAAGCCTCCTACCGTGTACTTCATTGGTATTATTCATTTGCATGGTATGCTATCATTTGCTAAAGGATAGTTGATGCAGTTTTGAAGAGTCTTTACTTGAATTGTTCTCCCAGTTTCCAAGGTGCTTTCTTCTGGATACCATATTAGGGCAAAGGCCCCATTTATATCCGGTCAGAAAAGAAATTATTGTAGATGGAGATGTACACACAGCTCAACTTTATAGGTAATTGTATAGGGTCTTATGATCTAGTCATGTACATAAATCGGCATATGGTAGCATTCATAAGGGTCTTATAATCTAGTCATGTACCGTTTTTTTGGATGGTGTCTAATCGTGTACATAAATTGGCTATGATGTTTTAATTGATGGCTATTCAAGTCTGTTGAAAGTAGTGCCTCAAAAACTGGAGATTAGTTGCACTTTCTGTCGAGGTACAACTTAAAAGTAGGATTAAGTTCAGCTAAATGTTGCAATGTTATGTAAAATCTGATTAGTCTGTTGCTATTTTTTAGGGGCGAAATGGTCTGATGGACTCTTGTACTTGTATGAATTTGTATTCTGGACCCTTCTACTTAATCATTTGCCAACTGGACTTTTAAATTCAATTAAAATGAGACTTTTAGACCCCTCCAACTATGTGTGTAGCTCACTCTCTTACATAAATGACATGTCATATCCACATCAGATATATTAATGTCATGCCATATTTATTTCATTTACCAAAGTTTTTACTCCATAAAAGACAAAAATAATAAGTTTTTATTTTTAAAAAATAAATAAAATTGTTATTTCTCTCACCTTTCCTCCACCTCCCTCGACCCAGAACTATCATTAACACCATTTCCATTCCCCTAATTCTTTTCTTCTTATATAGCTATTGATGACTTCAATTTCTCATCTGATCTCATTTCCATTCAAGACTGCTAAGACGAGGCTTTTCAAGTTCTTAAAAATCATAATTTGATTTTTTTCGAAGTTCCTATCATTTACAAGTCTTAATCGTATTTTTTTTGACCAAAGTCTACATCAACCATTTGAACCACCACAAATTCCTTTTCTCCATTGTTGCAATGAATCACCATTAAAATGCCTCAATATATTTTAATATTTGTACACAATTTTACGTAACACATTTGACCTAATTTCACAAATACATCCAACAATCACTTTTCATCCTTCAAGACTATTGAATCTTTATCACCTTATGGATTGTAAATTATCCAAAAAAATAGAAACAAAAAAATAGATCTACAACAACACTACATTTTTGTTTCTCTAGGAAGAAAGAAGATATGAAAAAAAGAAAGAGAAAAAAGAAACTGGAGAGGGCTAGGAGGGGGGCGGAGAGAGAAATGGGGGTTGGATGGGGAAGAACGTAGGGGGTGATTAGAAAGAGAAGAAGATAGGAAAAATTACACCAAATAGATTCAATTGTGAAATTATTTACTCAAATTGGACCAAATTCAAATTATTTACCCTTAATAGATTCATTACCATAGGGAAAATTACACTAAATAGACTAAATTGTGAAACTATTTACTCAAATTGGATCCAACCCAATCTATTTACCCTTAATAGACTCATTACCCAAACTATTTATTCTCTTACACTACTTTCTGTCTTTAAATTTCGTGCATGACGTCATATTGACGTCAGCGTCACTTTATGAAATAATTCTTTGTGATACTCCATTGGTATATTAATATTATATCAGTATCATATAGAATTGAGCTTAATTCTCTGTGATACTCAATTGGTATATTGATACCCTATTGGTATCATATAGGATTGAGTTTTTTTTATGAAATAAAAATAAAACAATTAAGAAAAAATTATTAAAATCACAATCTTATTTGTTAACTCTAAATTAGTAAATATATTTTTTGTGATACTCCGTCGATATATTGATACCATATTGATATCATATAGGACTGAACTTAATCTTCTATGATACTCCATCGGTATATTGATGTCATATTCGTATTATGTAGGATTGATCTTAATTCTATGTGATACTCCGTCGGTATATTGATACCCTATCGGTATCATATAGGATTGAACTCTGTTTTTAAGAAATAAAAATTAAAAATAAGAGAAAAATTATTAAAATCACAATCTTATTTATTAAACTTTAAATAAGTAAATATATTCTTTGTGATACTCCGTTGGTATATTGATATCATATCGATATCATTATGGGATTGAGATTAATCCTCTGTGATACTCATCGGTATCATGTAGGGTGGGTGCTGACATCAACATGACGTCAACGCGCAAATTTTAAAATAAATTTATGTCATTTTTTTTTAAAAAAGGATATGAAAGTAATGGGCCATTTAAGGATAAATACTTTTCTTTTTAAGATATAAGTGTTGTTTTCCCGAGAAGAAGTGAGGATGGGTAGGGAGGGAAAAGAAGAAAGAAATGAAAAAAATTATTTTCAATTTTTTAATTTTATTTTTAAAAAATATTTTTAGTCTAAATTTTGGTGTTCACGCTCCTTCTATGCGTGAAATCACGCGTTTGTGCCAACTCAATCAATAAGTTGCCACATAAACTTGGTTAATGGTCAGAAGGGCTTAAATTATTGAGTTTCATTGAGTTTAAGGATTCACTTGACAAATAGTCAAGTAAAAGGGTTCATAATAAAAATTCATACAAGTATAAATGTCTATCAAACCATTTCACCGTTTTTACGCTTTAGTTATTGAAGATAATTTTGGCTTATTTTGTTCATTTTCTTTAGCTCTTTCAGGTATGAATTCATGTATTTATATAGCAGTAAGTATTTCAATAAAACAGTAAATTAGATTATGCATTATTTTTAGTGAAAGTAAAAGGATTTCAAAACTATGAGTAAAAGAAGAGTTTTAAGGGAACATGAGTGTCCCAAGTACATTACTTGATTTTGAGGTTTTTGCATTCCTATTCATTATACATGATTTTCAGAGTTGAGTAAGATAATGAATATTGCATTACTATTCATTATGTGTGGTTTTCAGAGTTTAAGTGAGTTAAAGTATTATGCATTAATATTGAGAATGAGTTTTGATGGAACTTTAGTGGTTTCAAATGCATTACTTGTTTTTAGAAGAGCATGTCTATTTTAATGAAAACATAAAGAGTTTGAGAAAGAAGTTGAGTCGTTAAAGTAAAGTTCATTGTGACTACAGAGAAGTATTTTGAATCAGTATTCACAAAGATTTTGTTGTATATATGAGCATTATTGCATGTTTTGGGAGTAGTATTGAACACCGATTTAGATAAGAGTTTAGATAACTCAAACCCTATAAATTACGTAGCTAGTGTAGAATAGGATCGGGTCGCTGATTCGGGAGATTCGTCACCAGCCTCATAGACGGCCTTTTATATGGATTCATGAGTTGATTTTGTGTCCCTTATCCTAGCAAGGTATTGGAAGGCTCTGACAACGTGAGCAGTACGTTGTATCATCACGAGACTCATAGTGATGGTTGCCAGTTAGAGGAACTCCCCAAGAAAAGTAAACTTATATTATTTTCAATATTCAATAGTACTGCATTTTTTGTTCAGTTATAAATCTTTAAGGTTTTTAATTACGCTTGCATTGTTTTACTTTGAGTCAAGATTATCCAGTATCCATTCAACATGAGTATTTAGTTCAGTTCAATATTTTCATTCAACTTTATTACATATTGTACTGATGTTATTCGACGCTGCATCATTTTACGACGTTAGATTCAGGTACTCACGATAACATACGTTCATAAGATCTCTTTCCATCAGCAGTTGGTGAGAGCTCCTTGCCTTCGAAGCGCTCCAATGTAGTTAGTTCAGTTTTATTATATTTATAGTCAGGTAGCCATGGGTCATGTGTCAACACTTATCTTCATCTTCAGTTAGTAGAGGTTTCATAGATAGTCAAAGTTAATGAGTCAGTTCAGTTTTTGTATTCAAAATTTTTAAGCATTATTATTAGTATAATTTACAGAAATACCATAGAGTTATGAGCTAATTACATCCTATCCCTACTCTTTTCTTAATTACAAAAATCTCTTAAATTTGGTCACTTTCGAATACATCACTACCAATGCAAATACATAGTAACTTGATACATTACATTCCTTCTGTTACGCTAAAAAAAGGAACAATAACGAAAAATCAAATAAAATCCCATAAAACATGCAATCATGAATTTTACACAGCTAATCAATCCCTCATAAAGCATAACAACTTCAAATAATTCAAATTTCAAAATTGTTCAAGCTGATCATCGAACATCCTTTTAATTTTGCTTCAAAATTTTTGAAAAATTGAAAAAGATAAAAATAAATAAAAATCAACCAATTTCTTTATCAATGCTGTGTCATATATATAACTATGAATATGTTACAAAGTGATATTGTTATAAAAATATTAATGTTTATGTATCAACAATAATATTTGATAATGTCTACATATACATAACCTTCTAGTTGAATATATTTGGGTGTATGTATCTGATAGTGAAATATAACGAAATTTGTAATAGTTATGTATCAAATACATAACTATAAAGATACAAACTAATTTGTATTTCAATAAATTAAGATTATGTATCAAACTAATATTGGAACACGATACATTGTGCATGATAATAATATAATGTATCATAACGAAATTTGTAGTAAAAAATAACGAAATTTGTAATAGTTATGTATCAAATACATAACTATGAACATGATACATACTAATTTGTATTTCAATAAATTAATATTATGTATCAAAACTAATATTTGAATACGATACATTGTGCATGATAAAACTGTAATGTATCATAATGTTAAAATAAAGGCATTATATATTAATTTAAAAAATAAAAATAACTAGATACATTAAAAATATGATCTATATGTATTAGAAAAAGATGAACAACAAAAAATAAAATAAAATAAAATCAACAATCTAATCTGAATGAAAGCAAACAAAATGATGCAGAAATTCTTCTATACTTTCTCCTTTGCTTTGTATCAACTTCCATAGTTTTTTTTTCCACTTTCAACAATGGCGTCACCCATTTATCTTGACCTAAATCCCTTAATGGAACTAGCAAACTCGACCTTTTCCTCTTTTTGGGGTGTTTTTTTTCATAGTCGATTTTGAAGTCAAGATGCATCCTTCTTCGACTAATTGGGTAATTACAATAATAAAAGATAGAGCATCATTCATATGTATCAGAAATTTATAGATGAAAAAATTTTAAAAAATTGATAACTTATGAACTGGTAAGAAAAAATGGATGAAGAAGAACTACATCTTCAATACCTTGCAATCGAAGAGCTAGAAAGAAAAGATTTGAAAATTTAAAAATGGAGTTATGGAGGTAATTAGTGATACCATGGAGTGATTTTAGGCGTGAAAAAGAAATCGTGAGGGTGATTTTTAGAGTGATGTATCAGGAAAAGTGATAGAAATTAAGAAAAAGAGGGAATTTTGTAATTTTTTGAAATCGTAGGAAATAATAGAAAATATGGTAAAAAAATGTGTAGTTAGGTAATTTTTCCTTATTATTATTATCATTATTATTTTTATTCATATTTATTTCATACTTTTGCATAAAATGTTTTAAATGATTTTAAATATTCACTTTATTAAGCTTCTGCATGTATGTTTAATGTTCTGTTCAGTAGTAAGTCATGCTAAGGGTTCGCTTGGGATCACTCAATTATCGAATTATGCTCCTTTCATGGTTGCTGATTCTAGAGCTTGTATGAGCAAATTTATTTCGGGTATGTCTAACTGGGTGGTCAAAGAATATAGAAGCACCATGTTGATCAGAGAGATGTACATCTCAAGGCTTATGTGTTACGATCCAAGTGTAGGGCCTATATGTAATACGATGAATGAGGAACCCGAATATACCCCAAACAAGCTTCTTAGCATTCATTTAACCTTTAATAGGTAATGAGAATAAATAAACAAGCGGAAACAAGGGGAAAGAGGGATTATGGGGAAACATCATAGAAAACATCAATAGTCAAGATTTGTCCTACATTTGTCCAACAATACCTCTAGTCTTAGACCTGGCGGGGAGTAAGACATGTCCCTAGCTCACCCTCAATCAAAATAGAAATGAAGTACCATGATAGATGTCTAAAGGTCTAAACATAACATAAGCTAGAAAGAAAGGAATATTGTTCCTGAAACATGGGAACTCACCAAATAGTAGCCTTCAAACGATCTCAATTAGCCACGTGGAGGAGAATGAGAAGGAACGTCGGTCCGTACAATGTGATATCATGTAGGCAAAAGAGTATGCGTTAGTACTTTGAATGTACTAAGTATGTAGGCATGCAACATGATGGATAACATTAAGACATTTATAAAGTACATAAGTGAGTGCATGCATGAGTAATCAAGTAAATAACATCTGAAACATTCATTTGTGGGAAGATGACTATAACCGACATTAAGAGAATATGAGCTATAACATGAAATCCAATGTAATCCTCTACATTGGAAGGGGAGACTACTTGACAAGGTAGAACTCTCAATATTCATTTCTTTTAACATTTAATGGTCATTTGTGGATCTAGCATAGCCTACAACGGCTCCTGTGTTGGCACATAGTTAATGAAACAAGAAGTTTCTACTAGGATTCCCTCACTAAACTCCACCTCAAGCCTCATTCGGGCCTAAGTGAAATCCTACGGAATAGTATATCGTAGTAACTTAATCATACGTATAATTTAGGACATCAAATCATCATTCGGTATAATAGCTCCTTAAAACCTTTAGTGATTCAAGTATGCAAGAATTGTCCTTATCGCATAAAGAATCCATTAGCTTAGGTGAGAAAGCATCTCACCAACATTCACCATTTCATTCAAGACTCCCTTAATCATAGTCATTTGCTTTCTTAGAGATTTAAATGGAGTCCATAACCTTCAAATCATGCTTTAATGAAAACAGAGTGAAACTGGGTGGGCTCAAGTCAATTCAACTTTCAAACATATAGGTACATGAAATTATGCACAAACATTATGAAATTCATCAATTAAAATCATGCTTTAAACAACCCACCATGAATTTCAAGAACCTTTAAGGAACTAAGTAGAGAAAATACTTGCCAACCTTCAATCTATGCATTTGAAATATATTGCATCAAAATAGATCAATAATCAATGGTTTAATCATGATTTATGCTATTAAGTAGAAATTAGGATGACTCATAAGAAAATCTTACTTGAAATCAAGAGATTTGATTAAAAAGGGTTTTGGACTCCATGGGTGGAAGAACCTATGGATAAAGACCCACATACCTTAGAGTAAAGTTTTGAAGAAGAATTGAAGAAATCATGAAAAGCTTGAAGAAATCTTGATGCTTGTCTTCACTACGGAGCGTTGAAACCCCTTTCGTTTGAGAGAAATTTGTTGGAGATGATTTGGAAAGGAGGGAAAATAAAATATAGGGTTTTAGGTAGTAAAAAGTGTGGAACATGACCCCAAATTTTGTACAAACCCGCTTATACATGTTAAGGGAATTGACCAAGTTACCCTTACTTAAAACTGGAATTTTTTCGCTGAAATTTGAAGTATCCGAGAACAGGTCCGCGACATGGAGGAGCTCCACCATAGTTCATTTTTTGCAAAGTTCATTTTTGCTAGATTTGAGCTCAACTTGAGCTCGGAAAAATTTGCACTAACAGGGAACAAATCCGCGATGCGCCTTAGTCGCAAGTCTTCTATTTTGGGTATTTCTTAAAAATTTTATCTCGCGAAAAACGAGTCCGAAAAATCCTCCAAAGCCATTTTCCTCTATTTTACCTTATTATAAGACATTTCAACCTTCAAAACACACATTACCTTACAGTAGAGTGTAAACTAACAAACCATTATGAATGCAATAATTCAATTTAAAACATCTTTCAAAACACATTTCATAATTATGCATGTATATGACATGAAAAATTGAAATACAAGGATTTTAAGTAATTGAGCAAGGACAACTTAATACCTTAGGCTTAAGTAGAGTGAAAGAGATGAGGGTATCTTTTTATCATAACCTCTTCTTCTTTCCATGTAGCACTTTCAACTTGTTGATTCCCCCAAAGGACTTTGACGGATGCAACTGTCACGACTCAACCCGTAGGCCATGACTAGTGTCCAAACTGGACACTCGCGTATACCCCTGGTAACTATAATCAAACCACACATAATTTAGAACTTAAGGAAATAGAATGTTATCTCAAAACTATCACATATTCATATATTAACACAACTTGTCTCCTGAGGAGTCACAAATTATCAATAGGTAACACAGTACATAAGCCGACGAAGTTGTCATAACATGTTGGGTTGTCCCATTTTATACATATACGCAAGCCGACAAGGCTACCACTACAAAAGGGAATGGCCCACAACATAAGTCATACTAGCACATCTGAATATCATCTATATACAACTCACACATATGTCTATAGACCTCTAAGAGTACCAACAGTATCATATGGCGGGACAGGGTGTCACGACCCGACCTAGGGCCTAGTCATAACACGAAGATCAAAACCCCAAAGGGCTGTTGTACATATCATAAGCATACATAAGGTAAAATATAAAAGCAGAAACATCATAAGAGAGTCTAAAACATGAATAGAAATATGAGAATGTCTTATGACAACATAGACTCAAACATATGTCCAACGAGATGCCTCTAAACATGAGTATGGGCGGGGGTTAAGACATGTACTTAGCTCACCCCCAATACACAACATAAGCAAAAGTCTTTTGACAGGAAAAAAGTAAGTAACTTAAAACTAGTCCCCGATCAATGAGGACTCACCACAACACCTTCGAATAGGAACGCCTACTAGTTACGTGGATGATTAGTATCTTCAACCTCAACCCATACATTATGAGATAATGTAGGCAAAAAGTGTGCATTAGTACATTGGAATGTACTAAGTATGAGGGCGTGACATGCAACATAAATCATGGAATGCAAAGGTCAAGTAAAACACATGATAAGATGGAATACGTAAAGTCATGAGAAAATCATATTGACCAAAGCATTTAAAAACATAAATTAAAGTCATAACATACTTAAGAAATCATACAATTGTAGGATAGGAACCATAACCGACAATAAGACCATACAAGCTATAACATGAAATCCGATGATCCCCACATCGAGAAGTGGGAGGCTACTTTGCCAAGGTAGACTCCTAATCATGAATATGTGCTATTTGTGGATCCATTAGCTAGGCCAAAAATGCAATCCTACGGTGGCACGTAGTTATGAGCCAAGAGACTTTATATAAGGACCCTTTGCTTCGAGCCCCCACCTCAAGTCCACATTCGATGCTAAGTCAAATCCCACGGAATACATACATAACATAAGATCATAATTTCATATATCATAGTCATGATCATAGGCTTAAAATCATAGAGTAACTCATTTTCATAACATACTTGTAATGTGAGAATTGTCCTTTCATCATTACAATCATTTTTGCATAATTCATATCGTTAGGCCTTAGGTCACCTTAGTTCATAACTTTCGTGAAAAAACCATAATTTGAAACATACTTATAATTCATGATCATAATGGAAATACATAGTCATAATTCATACTTTGAAAATTCATGACCATAGGTTGGACTTGAAATTAGGGTATGACATGAATGCAAGATCAATTTACTTGAAAATAATGAAATTAACTTGAAGATATGCATGATCATAAACTTTATATCAACCCATATATAATTCATATAGATAATATCCTTTAGAAGTATAAATCAAAATACCCATAATTTACACCATGAACCCTAGAAATCAAAATAGGAGAATTCATGAAAAAACTCTTCAATTTAATTCAATAACCATCAATTTATATCAAAATAGACTCATGATCATATTTTAAATCAAAATTCATGAAATTGAAATGGAGATCACAAAACCCATAAAATAACATATTTTAATTTGATAGAAACCCTTGAGAAATTGATTGGGCCTCATGGATGAAAGGATCCATGAATCAATACCCACATACCTTGAGTGAGGACATCAATTAATTTGGAAGAACTTGAGAATTTTAAATGGAGAAATTGAGTGAATTTGCTTGTAGTCTTCAATGGAAACCCTTGAGAGCCTTTTTGTAGAGGGAGAAATATTTGATAGATGAATTATAGAAGAATGAATAGAATTAGAGGTTTAGGTTAATTTATAGAGTTGAATTAGGTCCTAAAAACGTCTAGGTTCATTAACTAATAATTTGTGAAAAGTCTAAAAAGCCCCTAAAAAAACTCAATTCGGCCAGAAGACCTTCCCAGGTCCGCGACGCGGACCTGTCGTGATCAACTCAGCCAGAACTGCTTCCTAGGTCTGTGACACGGTCCTGTCGTGGACCACTCATCCAGAAACTATCCCCAAGTCCACGACGCGATCCTGTCGCGGACCACACTATTCTGTGGATTCTTCAAAAATCCTTCTTCCGTTCTACGGGTCCTAAAAATTCTCCGAGACTATTTTTCCGCAGGTTTTGACCCCCTGATCAATATTCTGAACTCAGATTTTTTCTAAAAAAATAAAGGATAATGCTTACATGAACAACCTATTTTAAAGCACTTATGAGCATTTTTTTTTTATTTTTGAGGGATGTTACAATATCCTCCCTTGGAAACATTCGTCCTCGAATAAGGTTCAACTAATACAGGAAAGACATAGAAAAAAGGATTTAGAAACCCGACATGGATATGAGGACATTTTGAAAAATGCATAGACCGTGTAAACTTCGTACTTAAAATAAAACATAGTACTCGAAAGAAATCATTTTCATGAATCATGCATGCGTATGAATGACATATGGAACTGAAGCGTAGAAGTTTAATCGATTTGATCATGAGCAACTTAGTACCTTTAGGCTTGAGTGAAAGGAAATAGATAGCGATATCGCTTCATCATGTCTGATTCAGCTTCCCACATAGCACTCTCTACTTGTTGATTCCTCCACAACACTTTGACAGAAGCAACGCCTTTATTTCTAAGCCTTTTCACTTGGCGGTCTAAAATATCAATCGGGACCTCTTCATAAGTCAAATTCTCTTCAACACTCACGTTCTCCATTGGCACAATAGAATTTGGATCACCCATAAACTTCCTCAACATCAACACATAAAATACCGAATGATACGAAGCCAACTCAAGTGGCAAGTCTAACTCATATTCTACCTCTCCAATGCGCTTCAATATCCTATACGGTCCTATATATCTAGGGCTTAATTTCCCTTTCTTACCAAACCGCATTACCCCTTTTATAGGTGAAATCTTCCAATACACCATGTCATCCACATCAAATTCAAGCTCTTTCCTCCTAGTGTCCGAATATGACTTTTGACGACTTTGAGCCATTTTCAATCTTTCTCTTATGAGCCTTACTTTCTCCATTACATCAATTACCAAATTTGGACCAATCAACGCCATCTTACAAACTTCAAACCACCCCACCAGAGACCTACATCTTCTCCCGTACAAGGCTTCAAAAAGAGCCATTTGGATGCTAGATTGATAACTATTATTGTAGGCGAATTCCATCAATGGAAAATGGTCATCCAAACTTCCTCTAAGGTCAATCACATATGCCCTTAACATATCCTCCAAGGTTTAAATTGTTCTCTCGGCTTGCCCATCGGTTTGAGAATGAAAAGGGGTACTTAGCTTGACTTTTATGCCAAGACCTTTCTGAAATGACTTCCAAAAATGTGAACTAAATTGAGTACCTCTATCCAATATAATCAACAAAGGAACACCATGATGTTTCACAAGTTCACGAATATACAACTTAGTATAGTCTTTGGCACCATAAGAAGTTTTGACTGGTAGAAAATGCGCCGATTTGGTCATTCGGTCCACAATGACCCAACTAGAATCATGTTGTCTTCTAGTATGAGGAAAACCCGTGACAAAGTCCATATTCAAATCTTCCCACTTCCATATAGGAATTTCAATTTCTTGAGCTAGACCTCCCGACCTTTGATGTTCAACTTTCACTTGTTGGCAATTAGGACACTTACCCACGAATTCCTCTATGTCCTTTTTTATGCCATTCCACCAATACACTTCCTCAAGTCAAGATACATCTTGGTGGATCCCAAATGAATCGAATACCGAGAACTATGGGCCTCATTCAATATCAACTCTCTTATTCTATCAACATTTGGAACAGACAACCGACCTTGGTAACGTAGTACCCTATCTTCTCCTAGGGAGAAAGCCTCAATGGAATTTTTGGCAACCGTCTTCTTCAATTCGACCAAAGTTGGATCATTGTCTTGCTTGGCCTAGACTTCTGCCGCAAGAGATGATTCTAAAACGTTATGTATAAGAATGCCTGCATCATTGGAATCAACCAAACGCACACCTAAATATGAAAATATATGGACCTCTTTGACCAATTCCCTTTTACCTTCCTCAACATATGTGACACTACCCATAGATAACCGACTAATAGCATTGGCTACAACATTTGCCTTACTCGGATGGTAAAATATGCTCATGTCATAGTCTTTTACGAGTTCAAGCCACCTCCTTTGCCTAAGGTTTATGTCCTTTTGACTAAACACATATTGCAAGCTTTTGTGGTTGGTAAACACATCAACATGCACCCAATAAAGATAATGACGCTAAATTTTCAATGCAAACACAACCGCCGTAAGTTCAAGATCATGGGTTGGATAGTTTCTTTCATGTACTTTAAGTTGCCTAGAGGCATATGCTATAACCTTACCATGTTGCATCAAGACACAACCCAAACCAATACGTGAAGCATCACAATAAACAACAAACCCATCTGAACCTTTGGGCAATGTCAAAATAGGAGCTGATGTAAGATGTGATCTTTCAACATTTGGAAACTTTTCTTACATTCTTCCGACCATGGAATTTTGCCTTCTTTTATGTCAACTTAGTTAAAGGTTAAGCAATAGATGAGAAACCTTCAACAAACCTTATGTAGTAACCGTCTAAGCCCCAAAAGCTCCTAATGTATGAAGGAGATAATGGTCTAGGCCAAGTTTTAACTGCCTCCATTTTCTTTGGATAAACTTTAATCCATCACCAGACACCACATGGCCAAGAAATTCAACCTCTCTTAGCCAAAATTCGCACTTACTAAATTTAGCGAATAGTTCATTTTCCCTCAATGTTTGCACCACAATCCTCAAGTGACCCATATGATCTTTCTCAATTTGAGAGTAAATCAAGATTTCATCAATAAACACCACTACAAACATATCCAAATATGGCTTGAAAATGCAATTCATCAAATCTATAAATATAGAGGGAGCATTTGTCAACCCAAACAATATTACTACAAATTCAAAATGACCATACCTTGTCTGAATGGCCGTCTTGGGAGTATCACACTCCCTTAACCTCAATTGATGATAACCGGAACGGAGGTCAATCTTAAAAAAATTGCTTGCTCCTTGTAACTGATCAAATAAGTCATCTATCTTTGGGATTGGATATTTGTTCTTTATGGTGACCTTATTCAATTGTCGGTAGTATATACACATCCGGAGTGACCCATTTTTCTTCCTAACGAATAACACGGGAGCACCCCAAGGTGAAATACTTAGTCTTATATAACCCTTGTCCAACAAATCCTTCAATTGTTCTTTCAATTCCTTAAGTTCTGCCGGAGCCATACGGTAAGGAGGAATATAGATAGGTTGGGTATCGGGAAGGAGATCTATGCCAAAGTCAATCTCCCTTTCGGGAGGGTTGCCGGGAAAATCATTGGGAAACACGTCAGAAAACTCATTAACTATAAGCACCAACTCAAGAGTAGGAGTTTTGGAATCATTGTCCCTAACTCGCACAATATGATAAATGCACCCTTTGGAAATCATTTTCTGGGCCTTAATACATGAGATGGATTGATCCTTAACCACTGAATCAATTTCCTTCCATTCAAGAATAGGCTCATTATGGAAGTGAAACTCAACCACATGAGTTCTATAACATATAGATGCATAAGTGTTATGTAACTAATCCATACCAAGAATGATGTCAAAATCAGTCATATCATGTTCAAAAAGGTCACATGGAATAACTTTGTGCAAGACCCATACGGGACAATTTCTAAAGCTCTCTTGGCTAACACCGAACCACCAACGAGAGTATAAACCGAAAAAGGTTCTATTAACAATTTGAGGCACGCATCAAACCTCATAGCAATGTAAAGAGTAACAAAAGACAAATTGGCATCCAGATCAAGAAATGCATATACATCAAAGTTAAAAACTCGTAACATACCTATGACCACATCGGGGGACTCATCAACCTCTTACCTATCATGAAGAGCATAGAATCGGTTGTTGCGTTGGCCACCCTTAGATTGATCTTGGGCTCCTTGTTACACTTGGCCTCCTATAGGATGACCATCTCCACCATTGTTGGCTACAAGAGAGCACTCGGATCGCTTATAGCCCATCTTGCCACATCTATAGCAAGTATTCGGTCCCATTAAGCAGCTTCCTCCATGACGCTTTCCACGCTTTGCACACCTTGAAATATAATGGTTTCTAGCATTTGCACCTCTTTAAACTTGAGCTTTAGGGTATGTCACCCTATCCTTAGCAAACTTCTTCCTAGATCTTTGGCCTTGATGAGAGCGTCCACTGTTACCAACAGTCCTAGTATTAGAGAATCCACCTTCATACTGGGCCGTCTTAGAATCCCTTATCCTCATTTATTTAAGCTTTTCTCCTTTAATTTATTCGACAAAAGTAATGAGCTGAGATATGTCCATCTTCTTAACAAGCATAGCAGTGCGACATTCCTTAGCAACTAAGTCGAACACCCCCGATATGAATTTACTCATTCGGGTATGTGGATCGACAACCATTGAAGGAGCATACTTGAATAGCTTAGTAAAATTGAGGACATAGTGCCTCATCCCCATATTTCCTTGTCGAAGATTTATGAACTCCAACACTTTAGCCTCATTTAACTCAAGAGGGAAAAAATGATCAAGGAAAGCAAGTTTGAAAGCTTCCCATTCGACAAGACTTTCACCCACCCTTTCTAACTTCCATTAAGTGTACTATAGTTGAGCAACACCTTTGAGTTGGTAAACCGACAACTCCACTTTTTAGAGTTGGTAAGCCGCCAACTCCACTTTTTCTTCTGCAGTCACCCTCCATAATACTCACTACCTTGTAGACCTCATCAATGAACTCTTGAGGATCTTCATCAACCCTTGAGCCATGAAATTCCAGATGATTTGTTCGTTCAAAGTCCCTTACTCTTGAGGATGGAGTAGGAACATTAGTAGGAGCCACAACACCTTAGTTGGTCATCACTCTGGCTAGCATAGTGATACTGGTTCGGAACTCTGCATTAGTCACTTGGTCTAGTAGAGGACCATTCTCTTGAGGAGCCGGGGGTGCTTGGGCTTCATTAACATTCTCTCCTCTTGAAAATAGTGGTCTTCTTAGAGTCATTTTTCTGAAAATCACAAAGAAAGATCGTTAGGGAAAAAAGTGTTAACGTAATCTCTATAATAAGACATGGATCATGAAAGAGGTCAGAATTCCTAAAATGCCTCATAGCCTCCTACTCATGAGTGTGGCGCACTTCACACCCATGAATAAGACTCTACTTGACGTGGCATGTTGGACACCCTAGGAACTTGAAAAACCTTGTGCTCTGATACCAAGTTTTTTACGACTCGACCGATAGCCTAGTCATAACATGGTGATCGAAACCCCGAAGGACTCCAACTAAGACTCTTGTATATATCATAAGCATAAATAAGGTAAAATATAAAAGCAGAAACATCATAAGAGAGTCTAAAACATGAATAGAAATATGAGAATGTCTTATGACAACATAGACACAAATATATGACCAACGAGATGCCTTTAAACATGAGTATGGGCGGGGGCTAAGACATGTCCTTATCTCACCCTCAATACACAACATAAGCAGAAGTCTTTCGACAGGAAAATAGTAAGTAACTTGAAACTAGTCTCCGGTCAATGAGGACTCACCACAACACCTTTGAATAGGAATGCCTACTAGTTACGTGAACGATTAGGATCTTCAATCTCAACCCCTATATTATGAGACAATGTAGGCAAAAAGTATGCATTAGTACGTTGAACTGTACTAAGTATGAGGGAGTGACATGCAACATAAATCATGGAATGCAAAAGTCAAGTAAAACACATGATAAGATAGAATACGTAAAGTCATGAGAAAATGATATTGACCAAATCATTTAAAAAAATAAATTTAAGTCATAATATACTTAAGAAATCATACATATGTGGGATAGAAACCATAACGGATTATATGATCATGCGAGCTATAACATGGAATTTGATGATCCCCACATCGAGAAGGGGGAGGCTACTTTGCCAAGGTAGACTCCTAATCATGAACATGTGCTATTTGTGGATCCACTAGCTAGGCCAAAAAGGTAATCCTACGGTGGTATATAGTTATGAGCCAAGAGACTTTATATAAGGACCCCTTGCTTCGAGCCCCCACCTTAAGTCCACATTCAGTGCTAAGTTAAATCTCACGGAATACATACATAATATAACATCATAATTTCATATATCATAGTGATGATCATAGGCTTAAAATCATAGAGTAGCTCATTTTCATAATTCATATCGTTAGGCCTTAGGTCGCCTTCTTAACTTGCATGAAAAACCATAATTTGAAACATACTTATAATTCATGATCATAATGGAAATACATAGTCATAATTCATACTTTGAAAATTCATGACCATAGGTTGGACTTGAAATTAGGGTATGACATGAATGCAAGATCAATTTACTTGAAAATAATGAAATTAACTTGAAGATATGCATGATCATAAACTTTATATCAAACCATATATAATTCATATAGATAATATCCTTTAGAAGTATAAATCAAAATAACCATAATTTAATTTGATAGAAACCCTTGAGAAATTGATTGGGCTTCATGGATGAAATGATCCATAAATTAATACCCACATACCTTGAGTGAGGACACCAATTAATTTGAAAGAACTTGATAATTTTAAATGGAGAAATTGAGTGAATTTGCTTGAAGTCTTCAATGGAAACCCTTGAGAGCCTTTTTATAGAGAGAGAAATATTTGATAGATGAATTGTAGAAGAATGAATAGAATTAGAGGTTTAGGTTAATTTATAGAGTTGAATTAGGTCCTAAAAATGTCTAGGTTCATTAACTAATAATTTGTGAAAAGTCTAAAAAGCCCCTAAAAAAACTCAATTCGGCTGGAAGACCTCCCCAGGTCCGCGATGCGGACCTGTCGCGATCAACTCGGCTAGAACTACTTTCCAGGTCCGCAACGTGGTCCTATCGCGGACCAATCGGTCGGACAATAGTCCCCAAGTCCGCGACGCGGTCCCGTCGCGGACCACACTATTTTGTGGATTGTTCCAAAATCCTTCTTCCATTCTACGGGTCCTAAAAATCCATCGAGACCACTTTCCCGCAGGTTTTGACCCCCTGATCAATATTCCAAACTCGATTTTTCCAAAAAGATAAAGGATAATGTGTTACATGAGCGGCCTATTTTCAAGGCATTCTTAAGGCACTTATGAGCATATTTTTTTGATATTTTTTTTATTTTTGAGGGATGTTACAATATCCTCCCTTTGGAACATTCGTCCTCGAATGAGATTCAACTAATACAGGAAAGACATAGAAAAAAGGATTTAGAAACCCTACATGGATATGAGGACATTTTGAAAAATGCATAGACCGTGTAAACTTCGTACTTAAAATAAAACATAGTCCTTGAAGGAAATCATTTTCATGAATCATGCATGCGTATGAATGACATATGGAACTGAAGCGTAGAAGTTTAATCGATTTGATCATGAGCAACTTAGTACCTTTAGGCTTGAGTGAAAGGAAATAGATAGCGATATCGCTTCATCATATCTGATTCAGCTTCCCACATAGCACTCTCTACTTGTTGATTCCTCCACAACACTTTGACAGAAGCAACGCCTTTATTTCTAATCCTTTTCACTTGGCGGTCTAAAATATCAATCGGGACCTCTTCATAAGTCAAATTCTCTTCAACACTCACATTCTCCATTGGCACAATAGAATTTGGATCACCCATAAACTTCGTCAACATTGACACATAAAATACCAAATGATACGAAGCCAACTCAAGTGGCAAGTCTAAATCATATGCTACCTCTCCAATGCGCTTCAATATCCTATACAGTCCTGTATATCTAGGGCTCAATTTCCCTTTCTTACCAAACCGCATTACCCCTTTTATAGGTGAAATCTTCCAATACACCATGTCATCCACATTAAATTCAAGCTCTCTCCTCCTAGTGTCCGAATATGACTTTTGACGACTTTGAGTCATTTTCAATCTTTCTCTTATGAGCCTTACTTTCTCCATTGCATCAATTACAAAATCTGGATCAATCAACGCCATCTCACCAACTTCAAACCACCCCACCAGAGACCTATATCTTCTCCTGTACAAGGCTTCAAAAGGAGCCATTTGGATGCTAGATTGATAACTTATTATTGTAGGGGAACTCCATCAATGGAAAATGGTCATCCCAACTTTCTCTAAGGTCAATCACACACGCCCTTAACATATCTTCCAAGGTTTAAATTGTTCTCTCGACTTGCCTATCAGTTTGAGAATGAAAATGGGTACTTAGCTTGACTTTTGTGCCAAGACCTTTCTGAAATGAATTCCAAAAATGTGAACTAAATTGAGTACCTCTATCCAATATAATCAACAAAGGAAAACCATGATGTTTCACAAGTTCACGAATATACAACTTAGCATAGTCTTCAGCACCATAAGAAGTTTTGACTGGTAGAAAATGCACCGATTTGGTGATTCGGTCCACAATGACCCAAATAGAATCATGTTGTCTTCTAGTACGAGGCAAAACCGTGACAAAGTCCATATTCAAATCTTCCAACTTCCATGTAGGAATTTTGATTTCTTGAGCTAGACCTCCCGGCCTTTGATGTTCAACTTTAACTTGTTGGCAATTAGGACACTTAGCCACGAATTCCGCTATGTCCTTCTTCATGCCATTCCACTAATACACTTCCCTCAACTCATGATACATCTTGGTGGATCCGAATGAATTAAATACCGAGAACTATGAACCTCATTCAATATCAACTCTCTTATTCCATCAACATTTGGAACAGACAACCGACTTTGGTAACCTAGTACCCCATCTTCTCCTAGGGAGAAAGCCTCAGCGAACGTTTTAGCAACCGACTTCTTCAATTCGACCAAAGATGGATCATTTTCTTGCTTGCCCTTGACTTCTGCCGCAAGAGACGTTTCTGAAATATTATATATAAGAATGCCTACTTCATTGGAATCAACCAAACGCACACCTAAATGTGCCAATTGTTGACACCCAATTTTGGCTCTCTGTGCTGAAAATTAAACGTCTTCATACTTGTTGATCGTTAAAGAACACAAATATTAATCTTTTACACATTTCTTTTAGTTTTAAAATTTTTCTTTTAATAATTATTCTTATTTTAGGATTTTCATGAATTTATTCTCATTTTTTTTCTTTTAATAATTTATGGATAAAGATTTTTTAGTTTCGTAAATGATAAGATTCTTACCCATTTATTGTCATTTGTAAAATTTTAATAGTCACACTATCTTACGGTCATCAACAAACGTATGTAATATAGCACTGTAATTTATTATTTACAACATAGTATATCTTTCAAAATATCAATTATATATTTTTTTTTTGTTATATATCGATACATATATTATTTTTGTAATGACTTTTTAAGTCATCTTGAGAATAATTTCTCACTATTTTTTGAAACATTCATCGATGACACATTTTGTCTTAAAAGATATTTTAATAGGTATTATTATTTTATTATTATAATTGCTCCATTATTATTTGGCCTAGTGTGTGGTGATAAAGTTTTTAAGTTCATCCCCACTTACTAATATATCACTTAATAGTATAGTTCCTGTTTTGGTTTTATTTCGTAGCACATATTTTAGTTAACTATATTAATTATACGTTTATTTAGTACGTAATATATACATACGTACGTTACATATACATATATCCATATATTTACATAGTTTATACATAAGTAGTTACTTTATGTATAAAATTATTACTACTTGATAAAATTTATGATTTTTACGTATTCAACATATATTGTGATAATTAATTAGATAACATTTTACTTAACAATTAATTGTAATTATAGCCTAATTAAATTTAATGTAATCTATTCTTTAATCTCAATTTCAATCTCATTCGTTCGTTTGATTGATCAAACGACTCCAATTCAATCTTATCTTTTCCACACCCCAAATTCAAAAAAATCTTATTCATCCTCTTCCTAAAGAAAAAGACCCACTCTCTCTCTAAACTCTCTTCTTCACCATCTCCCTCTCTCTATACTCTCTTCATCTTCTCCAAAGAGAAGAGACGACAAGTCGCCATCCTCACCATCTCCGCCGTCGCCTCTCTCCTCCATTCTCTCCCCTCATCTCTCGATCTCTCTCCTCTCACGCACCACCGAACCCCTCTCTTCTTCTCGTCTCCGACGAGAACTCCGGCGAACCACGCCGGAAAAGCCACCAAGCCGCCGCCTCTCTCTTATCCTTTCTCTCTCCCCTCTCATCACCACCATAGCAACCTCTCCTCTTCTCCACTGTCCAGATCTACAAAATTTGTTTCATTTTCCAAAAATAACATAAGCCTTAATGAGAAAATCCCACTCAACAGAGAACAAAACTTCTTTTCAAAAAAAATAAAATAAAATATTCTTTAGTTTTCATATAATTAAGTGCTGTAGTTTGGTCTTCATATATATTCAAAGTTTGTAGTTAATTTATTTTTTAATGTGTTTGTCCTATGATGCTAATTGCTAATACAATATGTACTTTAAGATCTAATTTATTTTGAAGACAGATCTTATAGATTCGTCCCAGGTATGTTTCTTCAACATATATACTATTCCATCATTTTAAATCTTTGTTTTCTGTTAGTTGATTATTAGATTTTATTGTTGGTTGATTTTACTAAAGTTTTGATTGATATTTGTCCGTCAATGTCCTTCTAAATTCATGTATTGTCACACATCTATTCAACTCTATATTTTTCACCAAAATTACTAATTTTGGGTTCATAGATTTGGTTGTTCATTCATTATGTGTGAAATTTTGATGGATTGAGTATTTGTGTGATCTATCTTATGGCATTACCAGTGATGTATTTGTTGTTAATATTGCTTTCTTATTCTTAAATCTGATTCCCGCTAATTCATATAAATGTATTAGTCCAAGACTTTGATTTCAGGAAATAATTCTATTAAGATGTGATATTCCTTAATCAATTTTCCTTTTTCATAGTATATACAATTGATGTTCTTATAATTGATGTTCTCAAGTATTCTCGTTATAGTAATCAATAATTGATTACTACCTATAATCAATTAGTTTCTTCTACATTATTTACGGGGGTCCCTTTGGCATAACTTTTGACTTTTTGAAACATCTTTTGAGTAATTTTAGGAGCAAATTTTGGAAAGTTGATGAAATTTGATTTTCAATTGATTGCCCACTTATTTGAAAATTTTTGAATTAATGTTTTGATTTTATCTTTGTTGACTTCATTACATTTTACCCATGGGATTCATCAATATAAAAGAGACACACATAGATAGACAGAAGGAGAAAAAAAAATATTCTTCCAAAGTGAATTCTTACTATTTTTTCCCTCTTTTGCTCACATCCCATGCTCTTCTCCGGGTCATAGTTTCACCGGTATTCAGCCACCATGAACAACAAACAGTCAGTCTCTCCTTCCCATTTTTGTTATTATTTTCTCATTGTTAAATAGTTCATATCTTGACAATTTTACTTCATATTTTTGTACTGATTTTGGGTAGCATCTCTCGATGGTGACTATCTTTGATTTCTCGCTATTTTGTGGTAGATGGTTTATTTTTGTTAGTGTTCATTTTTTCAGATCTGTATATGCTTTAATTTTGTTTGGCTATAATTTGCTTTCATTTGCTTTTGCCTAAGTCCATTTTTATTTATTATGTTACTAACATTTCTACTATCAAATAGGTTAGGTGCCATATTGCTTTTTGTTGACGTTGTTCTACGTTGCTACTACCTTTTAATGTTTTGGATAGATTCTTATCTTATTTACATTTTTTGTGTGATGATTCATATTTACTGTATTATTATGTTACTAAATATTTTGTTATATTTTGCAAGTTACACCATTGGCCAATGAAAAAATCTCTCCGTCGGTTTTTGAGGCCTCTCCATTTAAAAGACGGAAATTTAAATTCAAGTTTACATTACATGTTATATTTTTTAAGTTGAAATGGTCAATTAAAAGTTGGTTTGTCATTTTATTCTACTTTTTCTTTCAGTTACTATTGCTACTTTTGCTATTATATATATTAACTATTTTTAGATCTAGTTGGAGAACTTGAAATTTTAACAAAATTTTGACAAAATTTTGACTATAGTGTTAATAGTTGGTTCTTTTGTTTGAACTTATTTTGATGCTTTTTGTGAATATGAGTTTGTGATTAAGACTTTTAGTTAACTTAATGATATTTTTGTCTTTTGAATAATATGTGATTGTTTTATTTAGTTATTTTTATTTATTTAGTGTTGTTCATTTCTCTCCATTTAATATCACTTTTAGTTTATGTTTGATTCAATTATTGGTTGCTGTATTTTATTCATTGTTTGTTAGTTTCATGCCCTTTTATATAAGATTTGCAGTAAATTATTGATTCTACACATCCTTTTAATGTTTGCTATTATCTCATTTTTAGTTACTAATTTTAAGTTGTTTTGTGCCTAGAAAATTCATTCTGATGCCACTATTTTACAGGTTGCTATTATTGAATTGATTTGCTTGTTTTAATTTTTTTTTTCCAGTAATGCTTGAACTATTTCAAAGCCTCATTATAAGTTTCTTATTTACATATGAATTGCTCTTTCTCCTTCTTTAGTTACATGTTTCTATTTTTTTTATTTTTTTTTATTTTGATTCTCAATAATGCCAGTAAGTTGTCTTGTCACAATTTAGTTACTATTTGTAAGTTTTACTTATTACTTTGTTTTATTTTGTGTTAGTTTCGTGATTTTGTGTTTGGAAATACATATGAATTGGTCGATGAAGAAATTACTGTCGATTTCCAAGGCTTTCCATGTTTATAAGACGGATGTTATTTTTAGTTATTATTATTATTATTATTATTATTATTATCATCATCATTATTCATATTTATCCCTTACTAACACTTTATCAAGTCTTTTACAG